>NC_081566.1:25266717-25457136 GCF_022355385.1 Mustela nigripes | reverse complement strand
TGGACGGATGGGCGGGTGGATGAAAGAACAGTCCGGCTGGGTAAAAGGGGCAGGCAGCAAAACAAAAGAGAGAAATAAAATGCCATAAGGAAAAATAAAGGAAAAGAACTACTATTTTAGTGGGAATTTATGCCCTTTTAAAATCATAGAGTTGGCAGTTTTGAAAGACAAATCAAATCCATTTTCTTTACAGCCAGCAATTTACCATCGCTAAATGACAAATAATGTGTTTGAGTGAACATTTCCCTTTTCAAGGCTATTTTAGAACTAAGCAGAAACAGCTGATATACTGAACTTTGGAGGGTATCAAATGTAACTAATTATGCCCGGATGGAGGGCGTGACAGCGAAATACGAGTGAAGACAACAGTGCCCTTGGTGCACACTGACACAGCCCTCCCCCGCCGCCCCGGGGGGAATGCAGACTCTCTGAGGCACACGTGACCTAATTAGTGTGCAGGTGTGCTCCCGCTCCACTCCGCCGCCTTCTCCCTTGGAAAGCCAGGAGGCCACCACCGCGGAGACCCAGTCCAGAGAGGGGGAAGACGAGGAAAAGGATCACAGATCACCAGGGAGGAAAAGGAGTGGAGGAGACTTGTGCTCCAAGCTCGCACACCCTGGAGCGCAGGGATCCCTCCGGGCCAGTGCGAGAGCGTGGTGGCCTCTGCATGCAGCCTGGGGAAGGAGGCGGTCACCACAATCGTCTTTGTCTTGTTGGTGCACAGCCTTCTTCCCCGTGCCCCTGTCCGTGAGAGACTCAGGGGCTACTGACAGCCAGCTGTCAGACCTCACCAGCTCTGAGCGACGGAGCAGCGTTCCCTCACTCAGTTCTGTTCCTCCTGTTCTTTGAACCCCGAAGTGCCCAGAGACCCACAAAGTTTCTCTTCTTTGAATGAGCTCCCTCCCATAAAATGCCGTTCTGAAAAGCACAATGATCAGCGACCCTTACAGGATTTACCAGCTGCTCGGCTACCTTCTCATGGGAAGAACCAATGCTTTTCTAATCCGGTCACCAATTCTTTCCAGAAAATGGAAGTTTCTGCACTCCATTGAGAATGACCTTTCAAAGAACAATAAGCACATTCGTTTCATTTCTCCCCTTCTGTCTGGCCGTGACCACCACATTCCTGGGAGGACGTGCTGAGAGGGGCAGAGAGGAAGCTGGAGGGAAGGTGTGGAGATCCAGCAGCGGCGTCCAGGGACGGAGTGAACGCGAGGTCATCAGAGGGCAGTCGTATTTTCTCCTACTTCAGTGGTGGGTCAGAGGAAGTCCAAGACTCCGCCTGCCGCCTACGTAGCATCTCCTGCAGATGGCCTCTCCTCCGTCTATTGGCCTCTGCAGTTGGGCCAAGCAGGCTTCCAAAAGTCGTCATCAATGGGACTTTGGTGGCCCTTCCTCTTAATTTATCCTACTACATGTCATTAGTTGTTGACAAATTCTTGGAAGGAGGAGGGAGAGGGAGTGAAGGGAGAATGAAGGCTGCGTGAACATCGTCCTCAGGACAAGGACATGGGAAAAGAGAGGATTAGATTAGCCCATGGAGATCTTGTGGCTACCTCTGTAGCTCAATTTAAAAAAAAAAAAAAAAAAATTTATTTGTGTCTGCCCTTGATCATCTCAGAGCCTGTGGATTTCTTCTTTCTTAGCAGCAATGCAACCAATGCTGTTGTCAAAGTAGTTCAACCCACAAGTCAATCTGGAGGCCTCTGTGAAAGTTAAGGGAAGGGATTTAACTGAACTGAGGGGGTCGTTTCTGCCTGCTCAAAGGGAGTGTGTGGTCCACAGATCCTCTTCTGTTCACACTCACGACCAACTCCAAAGATGATGGATGCATCTCAAGGCAGAAGGCTTTTCCTTTTTGGTGGTTCTCCCCCATGACACCGGAGAGTAAAGCTTGATTTCCAGAAGCTAATGAAATTACACACTGTCTTCTAATACAGAGCCTTGAAAAACCAGCACCACACATGAAAGGGTCTCCAGGGAGGAGAGTCTGGGAAGAGAATGTCAAGTCAGCAGCATGCCTTACTTTACAGGGGGAGCCACACTTCTTCCCCTGCTCACTTGGTTTATTAACCAATTTTCCTTCCGACTCTTGAGTTACAAGAGAGAAATTTTAAAAGCAGTCCTAATGCCCTTGGAAATCAAGATGATATATGCAATGTTAGTGCTATTCAAATTGTGACATTTATGTTCCCTAACCAAGAACTGTATATATATAGTCAATAAATGTCAGAAGGAGGGAGGAAAGGGTGGGGAGCAGAAAGAGAAGAAACAGAGTGAGGTGGGAGGGGCAGGGCAGCTTGGGAGAGAAGCAGAGAGAGGATAACAGTAAGCATAAGTGATTATGAGGGCAGGAGTAATAAGGTAGGGAGCAGAGAGGACATATCTTAATCCGTATCTACTTTCTAACTCAGGGTTCGATTTCTTCTGAAACTGAAACAAAGCCAATGAGAAGTCCCTTACATATTTCCCTCTGTGTTTTGGTCCACAGCCGTGGCATCTGTTTTCCTGAGGACTATCAACTTTTATAATAACTGCAGGAAATAATCTATGGAATGCAGAAAGATTCTTCCTAAACTTACACATGAAATCACTGTGTTTCAGAAGATAATTCTGAGTTTCTTCCTTCTTTTAAAAGTTAAAAAAATAAAATAAATTAAATAAAAAAAAAAAAAAGTAAGAGAATAGAAGGGAATGTCCTGAACAGTGGTATTTTGAAGAGTTTATAACTTCAGGTCACGAGAAGCACACTGACACTTGGTCTCCCTCCAGTGCGATCAGCGGTCAGATAGATGGGACAACATTTGGGTGATGTTTTCATGCAGCATCTTGGCAGGAATGTAAGAATTCTTTAAGTGCCAGAGAATTCCATTCCATTGTGTTGATAGTCTTCATTTGCTTTCCATTTTTCTTTTCCTTAAACAGAGGAATGAGCCACCCCTTTTTTAATCCCTTATGAACCCCTAAATAGTTCAAGGACATATAGGTACCAACATTCCATGCAAGCCTCTTTCACTGACTCTATCTGATAATACCAATATTTCCACCAAAATCTGTTTTTCTCAGAGCAGGAGTATGTAGCCATGATGAATGGAACAAAAGGAAGGTGGTTATCTGTACACACTCTTCCAATTTCTCTCTTTCTAAGAATGCTGTGCTGCAGAACCTAAAAGCAGTGGGTATTGAGTATTGAAAAGTCGTGGCCTCCAGGCCAGGGGAAGCTGGCAAACACTGTACTGTCCTAACTTTGGCCAACAAAGATGTCAAGGTGGGTCTGGGCTACCTCCACGTTGTCTTTCCAAAGGATGTGCAATTTAGCTGAAAATACGTCTGTCAAATGCATATTGTATATGCAAAGCTCATACGTAATAAATACTTCCGTGTAACTTCTTCAGTAAAATTCCTAATTTTCTTTCACAAAGCGAGGAGGCTCCCAGCGTCTACCGTTTTAGTATTTGGAATGCTATGTCAGCGTGGTAAAGAGGTGGCTGAAACGGGTCAAGGGCAAAGATTTTTTTCAGAGTTCGGGAAATGTATTCATGACTTCCCTACTTAAATACAGCTTACCCAAAACTAATCGCTATGAACTGAGCTGTATAAAAGCACAGGACGTATTTCTCTGAGCTCCTAAGGTCACCCAGGAAATCTTTGTGAATCCATGGGTACAGGAGGACAGGCACAGAAGTTCAAAGAGCCGAGGTTGTTGTAAGTGGCAATGGAGTTTCTTGGTTACCTGGGACCTAATTCGTCCTCACACCGCCAGGTGAATTCTCCAAAACTCTCATAGTGCAGGTTATAGTGGTAGAGGACTCGATGTAGGGTGGGGGAGCCCAGGTCCAGGAGGGTGTTATAGGCCGTCTGCTGCTCCTTCCCACTGGTGTAGCCATTGAAGAGATTGTAGATCTTATCTGCTATTTCTGAGGAGGGCAGAAAAGGCAAATAAAGAACATTTTAAATGCACGGATGTAGCCACACAACATACATGTGTGCATGTGTATGGAGACATGTGTCTACTTGTATTTACACATATGCGCATGGGTGTGTGTGATGTGTGGCTTAAAGAATAAGAACCTGGAGCCCGGAGACCGTGGTTTGAGTAATTCACTTTTATCTCAGCCCCACCGGGTGTGGCTCTCTTTTCTAAAACAATGAAAACCTTCAACTAGAATATCTCAGGTCAACTTCAGTTATAATATTCTTTGTCTTTACCCATGTTTCCTGAAAATACAGTGCCTGCAGAAAAAAAAAAAAAAAATCACAGATGAAGACTTTACTGGCAAGTGCGGTCCCGGGGAAGCTGGGGGGAGGAGAGAAGGAAATGAAGCCAGAGAGGAGTCTGAGCGAAGGTAGGGGGCGTGCCAAGAAGCAGGTGGTGCGCTTTGCGGGAGAGGAAGCTGCTGGATCCCCGCTGGTCTGTCCAGGGGGAGAAAGGAAGACTCTACCATCTGCTCCCATCTCGGATTGCCCGGTGGGGACTTCTCACATTCGGCCCCATGAAGTATTAGCTCCCCTGAACTTCCAGATTATATATGTTAGGGTACCAAGTGGGTCCTGCAAAAGCACAGGGAAGCCCAGGGGGACCGAAATTTGACTCAGGGATGGAGGGAAGCACTGTCAGGTGAAGCTTGAGCCACGTGAAGAACCAGGAGTGGCCCCCATGACTACAGGCTGGCAGAGCCTTTGCTAGGGCTGCCCGGACCATATACAAAGACAAGCTCGCAGCTGTGTGTGACACAGAGGCAGAACCTGGTACATCCTGCAACTCCAAATAAGTAATCTTTCAGTTTAATTTATAACTCTTAGCTTTCTCCTCCAAGGCATACATTGCTCATGCGAACTTGGTGATGTGGCAGAGTGGCGATGAATTTGTATAGCCTTGTCCATTTTTTCCTACGGAGCTTGAAGTCCTTTATCATTAAATGGTTTTGTATTAAACCTGTCAGAAAGGAGATTTGTTCACCTTCCCTTCACAACAGCTGGGAACTGAGATCTGGAGAGCAGAACTCTGTCTCCGATCCAGTGTTAAATCTGGGAATGAAGAAACTAAGTCTATGGATTTCCAAGCCAGCACTTTGCCCACTCGACCCCCTGTCAGCCAAAAGGCATAGCAACCTGATTCCATGTCACAATTCCAAGTGAATTTTGGGCTGTTGGTAATAACATAGTCACCATTGTAGGGGTTTTCTGGGTTGGAAGGAAGAAAATTTCTACCCCTACCTACTCTGTCCAGACACTGCACTGATTTCCTTATTTTTCTATCTTGCCCATTGTCTGTGCGGACAGGCGCCAGATCTTACTTCCATGTCCTGAGTGACTAGCACAGGCCCAACAACAGAGTAGATTTTAAAAAGTGTTAGTTAAATTAATGTAATTCATGATCTTTCCAGTGATCTCTCTCCACCCCAGGCTATACCAATCCGTTAGCAACCAAACTCTCATAGCCAGCATCTTAATTGCATTATAAATAACTTCAGTCCAGAAATCCATTCAGATTTGCAGGATTTTTTAATTCTCAGGTTGTTAAAATAGGATCAAGTGGACGATGCCTTAGAACATAAAGGTCTATGATATCGCCCGTTACTTATTAATGGCCTACCAATTGTCAAGAACTTCACATATAGTGAACTCCAATCTTCTACCCACACTGCAAGATGGATATGAGTGTCCCTCTCCTCCACATCTGGACATTCAGAGTGAGAGAGGCCAGGTCACCTACCCAAGGTCGTATAGCCCGAGTGGGCTCAAGTCAAGTTTTAAAACTGTGTCTATCTTCCTTCGCTCTTTTGTATCGATGCTCAGGGGATGGTAGTGTTTGGCCAATTTAAGAAGATAGAGGGGGCAGAGTCTTGGGGAATGCAAATCTGGGGTGACCATTTCTCATAGAGGACTTCTCCTAGTTGGCCCATAGATGCCAAGCAAGAGGGAGTCTGGGTAAGAATGCACGGGGCTCCTTGTTCCTGGGGTTCAGACAGAAGCAGAAGGACCAGTCTAAGAGCTGTGTTTTCCTCCTCCCTTCCTTCCTTCCTTTCTCTCTTTTTAAGGATTTTATTTATTGAGACACAGAGAGAGAGAACACGCAGGAGCAGGGTGAAGGGCAAAGGGAGAAGGAGACTCCCCGCTGAGCAGGGAGCCGGAGGCGGGCTCGATTCTGGGACTCTGGGGTCCTGACCGGAGCTGAAGGCAACCACTTACCTGACCGAGCCACCCAGCTTCCCCGCGCTTTGTTGATTTCAACGGGCGGAGGGGGACACGTACCAGATGAAAGGACAGGGGAGGGAAAATGTGGGCGATCAGACCACGGGCCGGACAGGGAGGCTAGGTTTCCTTTTCCCAGGCTTTTTGTTGATGGCTCTGTGTTTTTATTTCTAGTGATTAGAAATAGCATCCCAAACCCCGGGCCCCGGTTATAACTGTCTCCGCTGAGGAACAGAGACGGCTGAGGAGGTGTTTTCCAGCATATTTACTATTCTCATAACACAACGGTAATATCTAGCTGGAAGAGGCTGCTCCTTCCCCCAGCAGCAGCATGCGTGCCTGAGACCAGGTGGAGAGGCCCAGGCACCACCATAAATCTCCTAAAACCAAGATAATCTAACTCTGGGGTGTGCTTACAAGCCGACATCCATAAACGGCATGCTATATTCAGAAGGATAAACGCTAGGTTCCTAGTGCATGAGTATTTCTGGTTCCTCTATTTCCACTGAGAAAATTTAGGGATATTATTTCATTAGTTTCACTGCATCTCAAGAAGTCACTAACTCAGAGAATGAAAAAGAATACAAGGTATTTTGAGTTGTCATTTTACCCAGTTTCCAGCTTCACAGAAGTCTTGGGCTATCCAAAATAAGGATCTGCCTTCCCTGTCTTTAAAAATCCAAGGTGCTCAGGAACAGTTAAAATGCACGTGGAGAGGGCGCCTGGGTGGCTAGGTGGGTTAAGGCCTCTGCTTTCGGCTCGGGTTGTGATCCCAGGGTCCTGGGAGGGAGCCCTGCATTGGGCTCTCTGCTCAGCAGGGTGCGTGCTTCCCCGCCCCTTCCTGCTCCCAGCCCCATCTCTGCCTGCCTCTCTGCCTACTTGTGATCTCTCTCTCTCTCTGTCAAATAAATAAAATCTTATAAAAACAAATTTCAAATGCATGTGGAGAGACAGCAGGGAGTCTGCAGACAGGGCCTCATCAGGGAAAAGAGAAGCTGAGTTACTCGTTATTAGAAGGGAGCCAGGACCTCTCAGACAGCAGAATAAACCATGGGGACTGAAGTCCTCAGGCCCAGAGTTATGGTTAAGAACTGGCACCACAGCATTGTTTGCAAGCCACAGACTAGCTGTATGGCCTTGGACAAGTCACTTAACCTCTCTGGGTCTTAGTTTCCTTTTCTGTTCAATGATGATGAATGATACACACCTTCTAAGATTATGGTGACGTTAAAAGTGACCTTAAATGTAAACCGTTTCTGCAGCATAACATGTGGCCCCAGGAAGCATACCTTTATTCATTCACTCAATACAATTTTTCCTGAGGACGTAGCACATGTCAGGTCAAGGAAAAACTGACAAAATTCCTCACCCTCGAGGCACTTACAGTCTAGTGGAAGGGGGCTTTTCCAGAAGCAACATATATCACCTGGACAATATCTTCTGTGAGGAAGTCAGGCAGGAGAGGGAGGCATGGGAGTGCTGTGTAGGGCCCTGAGATTTTAAACAGGGTGGCCGTGAGAGGTCTCAGGGAAGACATGACCCCGGGGCTGAGAGCCAGAGGAAGGGAGGAGATGAGCCGCAGGGATGTGTGGGGAAGAGCATGCCAGGGGGAAGCAGACCAGTAGAGAGCTCCCAGCCTCTGGGCTGCACAATTGAAAATAGCAAATAAGCCATTATAGTATTTGGAGTAAGATGAGTTGAGAGAAGAGCCAGACAATAGGAGATGTTATTTTATTATTATTATTTATGATGATGATTAACTGTTACTGGTTGTCCAGGAGATCATGCTTTCCCCAGTGCTATGAGAACACAAGAGTGCAAGAGGCTGGGGCAAAGAGTTTTATTTGAGTGAGAGGAAGTGACTTCCGGGGCACAAGTGAGCTTTTTATTCCCCAGCAGTGGCTGTGAAATTCGCTATGAAATGAGAATCCTGGGAGGCACCCATACCACCTAAAAGCTCCCCTGATGCTGTAACAAAAATCCCCCGAGTGGCAGTCCTAAGTCACCACTTTCATTAGTTGCTGGGTAGGGGTAGAGGTGTGGGGCTGAGAACTCAGTCTGTCCCCACTGAACTGAATTTCACAGAATTCCCTATGAAAACCCGAGGCAATGATCCTTGTCATTCTTGGTGCTGTCCCCACCACAAGGTCGTTTCCCCCGCCCCCAGGCCTTGTGCACCCGCCTCCTGCCACGCCTCTCCCGGGCTGCTCTGTGCTGCCTTCACAGCCGTGACGTTCAACCTCGGGAATCAAACTTCATCTCCACCCAGAAGGCCGGTGAAAACACAGATTGTTGGCTCCCGCCGGAGCTCCTGATGGAGTGGGTCTCAGATGAACCTGAGAATTTGCCTTTCTGACAAGCTCCAAGGTGCCGCTGCTGCTCATCCGGGTCACATTTAGGGAACCACGGCTCTCTACGAATTCATTCTCTCAAGACGTCCCTTGCCTCCTCCAGGACCAGCAATATGGCAAACAGCTCTCCCCTTCCCCTTGACCTTGGCAAACGCTCTTCCTTTTCTCCGTGTCCCTGTGTTAGCAGAAACCTGCCCGAAGCTTTCTCCCACACAGAGGAACCCTCCCATGCCCCAGTCTTTCAGTCTCTCATGACCTCCTGCAAACGATCTACTGTTCTCTATGTATATATACAAAAAAAGTCCCACCTTAAAAACTCACCTGCCTCTTCCTATTTCCACCCGCCCACTTACTAGCCACTCTTCCACATCCGTGGAAAAATCTGGCATCCGGTTCATTCTCCACTTCATTTCTCATCACCATTTTGGGTGGCTTCACTGTCCATATGAAAAAACTCTTTAAGACTAGACCTGTCCCCAGGCCCCCAGCCACCTAGAGTCAATCGTCATGTTGGAGACCTTCTGCAGCTTTGAGACCGTAAACCCCAGCATCACACGTGGTGAACACAGCCTGCTTCCAAGCCTCCTGTACTCCCTGCCCGCAAGCCTGTCCTTCAGCCCCCAGGTATTTAGCAACGCCATCCCCTCTGGGCACCAACTCCGCATCTACACCCTTCTCTCCCTGACATAATCCACAGGGCCCATGGCCTGTGCCCTCAACCAGCTTGCTCCCTCCTTGGCCTCTTCTCTCTCTCCATCTAGGATGCTGGGTTCTGCTGGGGGACAGTCACAAGCCATTGAACAAGGCAGTTCTGCTCAGCCTGCCTTGGCATGACTTCTTTCTTTTCTGCTCCAAGCCACCAGCCAATCCTTTTGGTTCTGTCATCAAAACAATTTAGAGCCAGAACATTTCTCGGCACCTCTCTCACAAGCATCCTCTCTCCTCTGTCCCTGCCATCGCCTTGGTGGCCCCTGGACCTGCTACTTGGAGTCCACTCCCAGCCCAGCAGGTGAATGAGCCTGTGAAACAGTAAGCGTGATGACGTGTCTCTTCTGTTTGAAGTACGCAGTGTTTGCCTGCCTAGTCCCAGGCCGAGTCCCAGACCCTGCGCCGGGGCCCCATGGGATCCACCCCCACCCCAGCCCCTGGCAGCTCCCCACCACCTTCTCTCCTCCCCATCCCTCGCCACTGCAGGGGGCCTCCTTTCTCGTCTTCAAAAACACCACACATCTCTGTCCTGCTGCTCCTCTATCCAGAATGATCTTCCCCTGGGTATCTTGGTATCTTCCTCCTTCACCCTCTTCCCCCCAAATTCTACCTTCTGCACTGCCCACCTCATTTCCCTGCTAGTCAGTCTCCATAACATTCACCATCTGAAATATCTGTTTTACTATTTTTTGGAACGTGTTGCCCTTGCTGACATCGGAGCTCCAGGAGACAGGCGTTTTGTCCCTTAATGCCTAAACCATGTATGTAGTCGGGGCTTAATATATGCAGTATGATTTGCTGCATTTAGGAAACCCGATTACACCATTCCAGAAAACACACTCTGTAGTATCTAATCCCGGGGCTCCGTAGATGGCAAAGGAAGGCAAGGACAGAATTTATGTTCAGCCTCAGGAGAGAAGGACAGCGGTGGGGGAGCGAAGGGAGAGAGCTAGCCCTGACTTCCTGGAGCTCCGCAAAGAGCTCCGGCAAGGCCACCCCCGGCCGGGAGACCAGGCCGGTCTCATTGCCGACACTGGGCTGCTCTTCCCCGGGAAGGACGCCGTCGGTACAATACAGGTGGAACCTCACTTGCTCGGTGGCTTTTCTGCCATGACATGGTGAAATCCTTCACCACCAGAAAGTATGTGGTTTAGGAAGAGTGTTCATGGGAGGATTAGTCTGGCTTCCTGCTGGGTAATCAGGAGCTGAGGTCCTGCTCTGGGTCACTTAAAAGCTCATTCCCACTTACTACTAGGTTTAAATTCAGATCCAAGTGAGCTCTATTTATTATCACCCTCTGGGTTTCAAGGAGGCAAAGCATACGGTTTTCTGGGAGAGCGGCTTGAACTGTATCCATTTCTGAGGCTCCCCTCAAGGGGTCCCCCTCGTTAATCTTCATGGTCGGCATACAGGACTCGCTCCTTGGGGAAGAGGAAAAGCACGAGGGGATGCTACCTCATTCTCTCAGTGGGAAATTGACTCGCCTGCGCCCAGCTGCTCTGCTGGGCTTTCAGACCCTCTCCTTTGTCGGGCAGCCCACGTGGCCAGAAGCACAGCTTGATTCACTCTGGGGGCTGGAATTAACCTAAAGGAGCCCCGCAGAGAAACAGAAGAGTGGTCGCTCCCAGGCAGGCTACTTGATGTCAGCCCCTCTTTACTCCAGAGTTGCTGTCTGTCCCTCTATTTCTGCAGGCACGGGGCTGCAGACCTCCTCGCTCATGACCCCCTCGAGGCACCCCCGCCAGCCTGCTGCCTACTTAGCAAGTCTCAGGAGCCTCCTGTGGCCGGTAAGGCCATTAGCAAATTCTCCAAAACAGAATTAGCCAGGGCACCTTTTCATCACCTGTTCCTCCCTCTCTGGCCTGGAGTAAGAAATCAACAGATGATAACTGAAGGGGGCCACGGGCCTCTCCAGGTAGCCTCTCATCTGAGGGCTTTCAACTCCAGACTCTGTTTCATCATCAAGGGGTTCTGAGAACTTCAAAAGTCATTTGGTCCCCACCCTATAAGCCAGGAAGCACCCACTCCAGAGAGAAGCACATCTGTCTTAGACAGAAAAGTCTCCACTTCCCCAGTGGATTCTAATAATTCTTGAAAGGGAGAATTTTATTTTCTACCTAATTTGAACCCTCTTTTTCTCTCTCTCTTTCTTTCTCTTTCTTCTTTCCTTTCTTTCTTTCTTTTTTAAGCCTAGGTCTTTTCTTCATTCAGAGACAAAGAAAGGTTTTCACCCTTTTGCACACTGACCTTCTAAATATCTAATTTAACATCACAGGCAAAATGGGAATTGACATCCAATAATGCGTCTGTGTGCTGACTCTGTTCAGCGCTCACTTTGTGACCCTGGTCAGCTAGTCACTCGACTCCGCTTCTCCATTTCCACATCTACAAAATGGGGGCAGTATTCTATCCATTCAGTACCTCTTCATTGGGTCCCTCTCAGAAAGCAGACTCTGCATGGTAGTGGTAGCATTTCCAGACTAGCAGAGACATTGATGCTGGGGTTCTAGGTGAAGCCAGTTTCAGTCAGGGAAATTTTGTGGCTAAGCACATTGCTGGTACCGCTGAAGTCACCTCATTATGTCCCCTGACTGCTGCTGTGTCAGGTTGACTACGAGGGGCACAATGTTGGGATGTATATTCCCCAGCATTTACTGAACAGTTATTATGGGATGGACACTTAAAAAAATAATGTAAATTCATTCATTTGATTCTTACTCGCTTTATATCAGGTAGGGGACTATTACCCCTTCCCCCATTTTATAGAGTAGTAAACTGAGGCATGAAGTGAAATAAGCTGCTCAAGGTCAAGTACATAGCGGAGCAGGATTTGAAGCTGGGTGGTCTGACTCCAGAGCCCAAGATTGTTGGTAACCAGTCATCATGCTTCCTTCCTTCTAAGGGTTAGGGACATAATAGTTGGTAAACCAAAAGGGACTCTGCTCTCCTGGAACTCGCTGTCCAGGGAGGTAGATATTGAACCATGATTCTAATAACAGAGATGAATGTGCAGAAGGAAAGTAACATGATATTGTTACTGGCAGTGACCCTTGATCACTTGATCCTTGATGTCTTGACTGCCTCGAGAAAGGGACACTTGACCTGAAATCTGCTGGCTAAGAGGAGCTAATCATTAATCAGGGGTGGGGATGAAGGACGGTCTGAGTAATGAGACGGACACGTGCAAAGGGCTGGTGGGAGGAGTGGGAATGTGTGGAGGACCTGAGAAAGGCAGTGAGGCTGAACTGCAGAGATTGATGGGGAGAGTGGATGAGAAGAAGCTGGATAAGTGGGTGAGGGTCACCTCATTTAGGTCCTAATGTGTCTGTTAAGTATTTTGGTCTTCGTCACAGAAGAATGGCAATCCATTCACGAGTTTTAAGGCAGGGCCTTAATATGATCAGATTCCTAGGTTGAAAAGAGCTGTGTCATACACATCAAATGAGGCGATGAATCTGAGAATCCTTCCAGAAGCTGTAAAGTGCTGCAGCATTGGTGGTTAGTTAATGTGGACCTGGTCCCCATTAATGTGGACCTCTCCCCCACCCCGTGCTTTTGCATCACTGTGCGTACCCCTTGATCCCTGCAGGCCTGTGCCCCTCATGGGCAGCTGGAAGCCCCTGGAGCCTGGAGCCATCTCTCAGGCGATGTGAGGGACCAGGCGTCAGCATGGCCATACTGTTTCCCTTGCTGAGACCTGCACAGCCTGAGCTCCCTGCGATGGCCCGAGTCCTTGCTCACGTGCGCATCAGGCCTGGTCCCCCGGCAAGCCTACAGTGCTTGGCCAGAGCTCTGTTCTTGTTATTTGCCCGGAAGGGGTGCCCGGGACGACCACATCCTGGCTGCGGAGGCCATGTGCTACTTCTCCGAGCAGGGGACACTATCGAGACCCGCCGGGGAGCCTTGTGAGGAAAGGGAACTCCAGCAAGTGTGCCGTCTGCACAGATGTCCACATCCGTAGCCTGTGTTTTCTTTCAAAAGAACTTTGCAGATGGACACACTCATATGAAGAGAGGACTCCTGAGGGCAGAGGTCAGGGACTCCATGGACCTCAGCACCTGGTGTGCTACCGTGTGTGCCCAGGGCTTCCATCAGCGCGTCCTCCCGGCTCCCTGACTCCCAGACTGTGTGAGATAATGGGGGCACTGGGAGGATCTCTGCCAGACACGGGCTGCTCCAGGGTGGGCCTTGAGTTCTCCCCCTTCCCCGCTGAACCCTGTGTTGTTCTGTTTGACTCCCTTGCTCCCGCTTCCATCACAGTGAGGGGAGGCCCCAGGGGAGTCCCTCTGCAGGCTTTGCTGGCCTCAGTGTCACTTACCCTGGGCTTTGACATCATCCACCACGGGGCAAGGCGTCTTCACAATGACGTCGCTGGGCCTGGAGCGCCGTCCAGTGTTGTCCACTCCCCACAGGGTGAACCTGGCCGACAGGGGAAGGCGTCATTAGCAGAGAGGAGCTGAGGCCCCGACTGATGGCCATACTCTGTAGGGATGGGCTTGCAGCAGGGCACAGAGCCGTGGTTCCCAACTAGGCGCCCTCAGACCAGCAGCATCAGCATGCCCTGGGCACCTGGCAGCAACGAGAACTCTCCTGCCCAACCCCAGCCCGACTATGGCAGAACCTCTAGAGGTTCTTCCCTTCTCGGGGAGACTGAGGCATCTGAGCCTGAGGCCTATGTATCTGAAGACACCTGGGCCAGAACTTGGGCTGGGTCTGAAGGGCCGCTGCTGAGAATGTGATGATCCGGGGCGCCGGGGTGGCTCAGTGGGTTGGGCCGCTGCCTTCGGCTCGGGTCATGGTCTCAGGGTCCTGGGATCGAGCCCCGCATCGGGCTCTCTGCTCAGCGGGGAGCCTGCTTCCCTCTCTCTCTCTCTGCCTGCCTCTCTGCCTGCTTGTGATCTCTGACTGTCAAATAAATAAATAAAATCCTAAAAAAAAAATTGTTTAAGAATGTGATGATCTGGTCGGGGGCGAGGTGGGGATCACAGCAGGGGACTTGGCCGCCTGGCTGTCCGTCAGGCCTGGGCCAGCGCTGGGCTTGCCCTCCTCCCGGCCCCAGGAGGCTCAGCCCATTTCACTGGCCTCTCCTCCTTGGGTCAGATCCACCTTCTTTGCCTGGTACTAAGCCCCACCATGGCCCTGGTCCAAATTCCAGCACCCTGCGTCCCTTCTGTCCCCGTGCCCCTTCCCTCCTTGGTCTGAGTGGGCTCCCGGCGCCACACCAGCCCCTCCCAGCCTCCCAGGGGCTGCCTGGATCCCTAGCAGTGGCAGCCCCCCGAAATGTTTTCATCTAGTCCTCCCACACACCTGATCAGCCCACCTGGTACGTGCTGTCCCTAGAATTGTGACTGAGGCCACCACACGGCAGCTGGGGCATCCGATCGGCGTGTCGGATCCTGACCTGGCTCTGATCCTGAGTCTTGTCCTACAACCCGGGTCTCAGGCCGGGTCTCAGCTCTCTTCCACTGCTCACCCACTCCAGACTCTCTCAAGCTAAGTCTCTCAGGGATGGGCCCAGAGGCGGCCAGTGCAGCCTGCAGACCCACACCTGCTGTCTGGGATTCCCAAATGTCTGTGTCCCACATGGACACGCCCCCACACACCTGCAGCCCCTCCATGGAGCAGGACTGCTAGGGAGAGAAAGGAGAGCCTGTGAGGATGGCCACCATCCTGCAAGCTGGGCTGGGACGGCCCCCTAGGGTCCGAGCGAAGTTCCTCTCTCCCAGAAGACCCTGAGGCCTGAGAAGTCCAGCTCCCCCTCCAAGGGTGGGCCACCTGATCTTTGTGGCAGACTTTGTGTGACTTTGCTGTTGGCAGGCATTTCTCACCAGAGTCGGGAAGTAGGAAGCCCTGTTCTCTCCCTGGCCAGCACACAGGCACCACGCTGCTAGTGCTGGCGGCCCAACGCCCCAGTTCTCACCACCAGCTTCTCCTCCTTCCTTGTCCCTCCCCACCACGGGTCTGAGTCCTGCTCCTGCGTCCCTGCCCTGGTTTTCCTTGGCTGCGATGCAGCCTGCCTGGTGCGCTATCCTCTGGGAGACAGCTCTGCCTTATCTTTTCCCCTCCACCTTCCAGGGTCCTGAGCACGGCTGATGAGGAGCCTGATGTCATGCTGCTTACCTGTCTGACATCACCTGCCCTAGACAGTCTGTAGCTGGCTTCCTGCCACTTGTCGTGGTCCACCGTTACATAACCCTTTAATTTCTAGCAGGGTCCCTGGACAGTGGTGAGAAATGTCCAAAGCCTCGGGCACCAAACTGGTTATCAACGGGACCCCCTGCTTCGGTGCCTGGGAGCCTGGCATGGTGTGACCTCCACCCCCACCCCAGCGGCTCCCACTCCTCTGGGCAGCGTCGCTCCGAGCCCTCCTCGCAGTAAGTTCCCCACTCACTCGATTGGATCCCCAGCTAGGATGAAAATGCCTGTGCTTAAGTCAATTCTCAATTATTCTGAGAGGGGCAATTAGTACAAAATTTAGAGTCCTGAGCCCTACTATTTTTAATAGCAAAGCAAGGTGTTAGGAAAGAAGATGCTTCTTCTAACCTTTTAAGTAGAGATGGTGCTTATCCTCAGAGCCATTCCTCAGCAGGCCGGCTCTGTAGGTCCTGGGGGATGCAGACGGCAGCCAGCTTATATTTACTACCAAAGCCCAGGGAGCACTTTCCATATTTTCATGGGGAAGTAGCACATGCACTAACTTCGGGAAGGGCTGCTCTGTTCATTGTCAGCACTGTGGTTTCCACCATCGAGCACTCACAGGACAGTAAGAAGGTGAGCTGGAGTGAGTGCCCAGGAGAGAGAAGCCCTACTCCCAAGCTGGAGGGCTGGAGTGGAAATACAGTTACCGCCTCGTCCGAGACTGCCCAGCCGGATTGTTCAGCCTGTCCTTAGAGCCTGTGATGAACGGTGTGAGTGTGTGCGTGAGAGAGGGTGTGTGTGTGGGTGGAGAGTGTTTGTGGGTGTGAGAGTATGTGGGTGTGTGAGCGTGTGTGTGTGAGAGAGAGAATGTGGATGTGGATGTGAGAGAGCGTGGGGTATATGAGTGTGTGTGGGACACGACTGTGTGGGATACGACAGTGAGTGTGTGGAGTGTGAGAGCATGGGTGTGTGTGAGTGATCTATGAAGGTGTGTGTGAGAGTGATTGTGAGAATGAGAGTGTGTATGGTGTGTATGTGAGTGAGAACGAACACAGCCTGGCTCTGGCTCCTAAAACTTGGTGTGCAAGGAGCACCCTGGTGCCCTGGGTCCAGGGCTGACTGCTCGTGTGCTACTTGCACGCATCCCTGTGCAAGCGTGGCGGATTCTGCGGATGGCTCCGGGTCAGCTCCCCTTTTCCAAACTATCTGTCCACTCCCACACGCGCCCGAAGGCAGTGGTTCTCCTCGGAGCACAGGCTGTGACGAGCCGGTGGGCTAGAAGGGCAGCCACCTCCCCGCTCCGGCCTCAGCTTCCTTCTCTGTAGACTAAAGTATTGAACCAGGCACACTTTAAGATCCCTTTCAACCACGGAATTCTTAAATGTTTATGTACTGTGGGCCCAGAATTCTCCGTATCATGTTTCTTAACTGCATTTAATAAAATGGGCAGGAAGACAAAACAAGCCAGCGACGCTGAGACGCACGGCTACCTCCGTGGAGCCCAGAGGAAGAGCCAGCTCCACGCTTTCACGTGAAAGTGCCTTTCACTGCCATCGTGCTGCTAGATCCTTCCAGCAGCCTGGAGCGGCTGCAGAGCGAGAGACGGTCAGTGAAGGAAAGGCAGGCCCCGACTCCATTCTTAACCTCCGCCACACCTCCGACAACCAGCTTGCCATTCTGCGGAAGTCACTCTGTGTTGCTGAAGCTCAGCTTCCTCAACTAGAAGACGAGAGCCAGACTCCAACCTCGCAGGGTCCGCAAGGGTCCCCCGGGACTCGCACACACAGTAAGCACCCCATAAACGAAGGCTGCACTCTCCCTTTTAATAATAAGGGAACTTCGTTGCAATCCTGGCTACAATGACTAGTGCTCAGAAACAGAACCAGGCTTGGGGCCATGTGTTTCCAGCAATTAACCCGGGCCTTTCTCCTCGTACCAGGCTCTGAAGATCTGCCCTCTGAGCTCCAAGGAGGACCAGCGCCCCTAGGCCCTCCGCAGCCGTCTTCGCGTGATCTGCGGCGCCACCTAGTGGAGCGCCCCCTAGCCGGCAGCCTCTTCCCGCAGCTCCACGCACTGTCCGGGACTCTAATGTCCTCAACACACAGAAAGTTGGTGCTTGTGAGACCTAAGAGGGCAACGCTGGAGGTTCACCGAAGACAGCAGACTCGGAGAAGGTATCCGTGTCGGGTCTTTGTTCAGGAAACGTGGCCAAATCAGGCCAAAGTGGGGAGGGTCCCAAGACGGGTGAGGGCTGGTCCACAGGAATTTCACAGTTCCTAATTAACAGTTGTGACTAAGTGACAGGAATTAGCGAGCTCTTATTATAAGTGAGAATTCCAGTTTCACTGAATTTGAGGCATTTTACTGCATTGTCTCTAATCTTTCCTCTTTCTGCCTGTTTCCCTCCTCATAAAGGGCCATAGCTTCCCAGTAACAAGAGAGCTAAAATCCCAAGGAGGCCAGCTTTCCCTTGTCCTGGTATCAACCTTTCCATCGCTCTGTATTTTCCAGCTCCTCTAGAATATCCCTTGCCTCTATGTATCTTACTAGTAGGGCCCCCAGTTACAGCTCTTTCCTCAATGGAAGACATTGAGCCTAAGCATCTACGTTCATCTTGGAATCCATGCCACTCACATTTCTGGTAGGTTGTCCTGTTTTTAACCTTTGAATTCTTTACCTGTGGAAATGGAAGTGATTTATTCTGGCTACTTTGACTCTATTCTTGTGACCTCATCTGTAAACTGTAAAATGTATTTCACACCTATGGGGTCCAAAGGTCCCAGAACTACATCACCAGGGATTCTGCCTTGCCCCCTTCTCCCAATTTTCTCATCATGACTTGGATTCTTTCAGTCTCTCTCCTCTTTTGGTGTTTTGTTTTGGTTTTTTTATGTCTCTGCTTCACAACTACTTTCCTATTATTCCAGGAGCACAGGGAGAAACGAGGAAGCAATTCCAGGGAGAATGGGGCTATTCCAAGTGCCGGGAGATAGGAGTCCACAGTGTTTTCTTTGGAGAAACGTGCTGACCATCTCTGCCTCTATAAACTATTTCAAAGTCACTGGAACTAGCTTCCTAAACCAGAGTTCTTGCTATTCTGCAGTTTTCATCTAAAAAAAAAAATTAATAATCTCCCTTGACTTAGAGCATTCACTCTATTTTTCCAGAATCACTTTCTTCCATTCCCTTGTACTCACCATCTGCTTCCGCTCCATTGGACTTCCTGCTACTCACCTTCATGCCTCTTTGCTTTTGCCCTTGCTGGTTCCACAGCCTGCTCTGCCTTTTCCCACATCACTCTACCTACTGAAATTCTACACGACCCAAGTAAGTGATGTCCACTCTCGTCAGAATGAGCCACTCCTTTCTCTTCTCTTCCACATATCCTGCCCTTCCATCTAGCCCCTATGTCTTCCTCTCTGATATTAAAGTGAGTTGTTTGTATATTTCCTTTCTGTGTTGCAAACTCTTTGAAGGATGGGGCTCTCCTGCCTTTCTTAATCCTCCCTTTCTAGAAAGTTCTCTATAATGCCAATCAGGATAAGACTTGAGACACGCAAAATATCTTCCTGAGTTTCTTGAGGGAACTCAAGCACAAAAAGGAAGGAGCTCAGAGCCATGGGACATTCAGGGTAAGAAACAGCTAGGCAAGCGGTCACTCACATGTAGATGGTGTCCGGTTCCAGGCATCGGATGATCAGAGAGATGGTGGTGAGCTGTCTGTCTGGCACCTGAGCGGGCATGGCACAAGGAGACTTTGCTCCAGAGATGATGTCGTCCACAAAGCTCAGCACCGTTTCTGTCCGGGGGTGGGTGGGTGGGGAGGAATGGAAAAGGCCATGAGAAACATGCTGGCCAAGCCAGGAGATGGCACTAGTTCCGTGAGAACTTAACATTAGAGCTGCTTGATTCTTGGTCCCCAGTCTTCTTGAACTTCTCGTAGAGAAAAAAAAAAACCTAGAAGGAACTGTCTTTTCTGTTTCATGTTTAATCAATTTAGAGCCATTTGTCCAGAGTGAGTTCAGAAACAACTATGGCAAGATGTACGCACACGTGTGAGTTCTTTTATGAAATGTTCTTGGCAAGGGCAGGGAGCAGCTGCTGTGGGCAGCGGTCCCTGCCAGCCCTTTGCAGCACCTGTACACATCAGAGACGGCCTCGGAGGTAGCAATGGACAGCTCTCCGTGCCAGAAGGCCGTGCATGTGTCTCCCGAGCTCGATGACCATTTCGGGAGAGCTTTTTTACCCTGCTCAGACTGCGGACGCCACCATCCTGTGGGGGGCCACACTCATGCATGGGTTTTAGGGATGATTAATGTTGACCTTTCCCTACGTGTAGGCAGCAAAATACTAAGACATGGGACATTGTTCATGGGGTGTTTCCACTTCTTGAAGCCTTCCCTCTTCTAGCGGGACCTGGCAACTGCAGAGTTTGCTTTAGGACAAGACATGGGGTAAGCACATCTGTTTGCTCATGCTTTTGCCCAGAGGGGGGTTATTAGCAAAGGAATTTTTTTTTTTTTTCTGTAATCATGGCAGTGGTTAGCACAGAATTGTTTCCTAATTGTGGGCTAGGATAACTAGTGTAGTGTATTGTTTCTTTGTGAGTGTGCCTAGAGGCAATGAAATGGACACCTCTTTAATAAACAAAAAGAAAAACAAAATCAAAACAAGACTCTGTCAGAGGTTCACCACGCAAAACTCTTAAATGGATGAGATGGCTGTTCTTGTTCCCCCTCCCTGCACACACCCTCACCCCAGCTTCTCCTGCACTGCCCTTGGACACCGGGGACCTGGAGCATAGACCAGAAGGCAGGACATTTTTCTTTTCTCTTCCTTTTACCAACGGATTGAGATGAACCCATAAAGTCAGAGAGACTCACCTGTCTCCACCTTGGAGTGGTCCATCCTGTCCGTGACCTTTTCTTGACGAATGAGGTAATCTACAATCTGCACCCCGATTGGAGGCTCTGAGTGTTCCCACTCCAGGACCACGAGGGTGCTGCTGGGCTCATGAACCGTGGAGAGTCTCAGCCTGAGTACAACACAGGAAGAGACATGACATGAGGACCCTGTCGAGCCCTGCAGTGCCCTTCCGATGCTGGCCACTTTCTCAATGGTGACACACTCAGGTCTTCCTTCTAACCTTTCTCAACCAACCACTGCAAGGGTCTCTCTGAGCACCTGGCTCCTTTACTAGAGAGCCATGGTTCTTGGAGATCCCTGGAATCTGTACGTTACTACTCTTAATTGCCTGTTATAGATTAGGAACTCAATGTCTGCTTGCAAATAAGTCAATAAGTAGGTGAATCAAAGATGAATGAGCGTCTACCTCTTATAGGGTCAGCGGACAGAGCCTTCTGGGTGGCTGTGTATAGGGCCTGGAAATGTAATTTCTGGATTTGCTCTTAAAAATAGGAGAATGTGCCAATAAAGTTCATACCATGGCTCACTGAGGTGGTATCTGGGAGAGCCCTGGCCTTAACAAGGCCAAGGTCAGCTCAGTTTCCATAGCGTTATCAGGATCTGCCCTGTGGGGGACCCCAGCTTCCTCTCTCGCTATCAACACTAATAGATTTTCTTCCTGATACCTTCTGCTCGCTGGGCCTTGTGACAGGCTCAGTTTGGAGGCCATGCTCCTGGGGGGCGTTACTGGGCAAGAGAAAGTTGCCCACAGGTCAAGTTCTCCTCGGGGTGATGTCCTATGGCTGCAAACTTGGGCTCCAATTTCAGTTTCTTTCTCTGCTCTTGGGTTTCATTGAACATCCTGATTCCTAATTCCAGTCTTTCTTTGCTTTTCCCAATTCAGAATCTCCTCCTTCCATGCAAATTATCCATTTTGTCCATTCTTTGGCCTTGCTATTTCATACATCCTTGTGCCTTGCGGAGACTCCCTACACGTTACTGACGTCTGTGGTATGGATTTCCTCATGGTCCAAGTGGTTTCAATTTGTTGCCTTGTTCGGACTTCACAGGTGTATCTCAGATTTCTCACTTGCTTCCAGTTCCAGGTTTCTGGGGATTCTCCAAGCCCCTGCGCATTCCAGTCTCCCTCTGTCACACACCATCCCTGCCATTCACCCTCATCCTTGGTCCCCATATCTCACGACCTGCCATCACCATCGGCCTCTGCTCTTTACTCAGCCCACAGATGTCTGTCTCTGGTCTCAGGGGGTCACTGTGCCAGGTGCTACAGACAGAGCACACCAAGGCAATGGTCCATTTCAATTCAGCAAATGCTTGTTGAGCGCTGATCACGTATCAGAATGCGCTTGGTGCTCAAGAAGGAGCAGTGCACGAGCCGGCTCCAGCCACCTTCTCCCGTGGGGTGGTCAACAGAAAACACACAATGATACATGTGACTGTAATAACGTGTGATAAGAACTTTAAGAAGAAAGCATGGGAGGCTGTGGGAGCAATAGCAAGGAATCCAACCAGTGGGAAAGTAATGCAAAACACATGCGGCTTAGTGGCTTGCTATGAAGGACTGCATAGTTTGCATATGACATGGAAGATGGACTAGACCCAAAACAGAGCGGATATTGACAAAGTCATTAATTAGAGTCATATGCCGGGTGCTATTTTCAAGAAAAAAGCATTAGGAAGCTTAAGTACGTAACTAAGCCTTTCTGAGAAGTCAGATTCTGTGAAAATGTGGACTAACGCCGGCCTCTACTGAGAAAACAGCAGCATGAGTGATTTACATAGACTCGTGTAAAACCAGAGAGCATTTCTCTTTCCAATTACCAAGAAACGTTCAAGAAACTACAGTCTGCTACTAAAGGAAGTGATTAAAGTTGACAAGAGAAGTGAAATCCTTAATAAATGTTCCTGTTTATGGAAATTTAGCCCAATTTGATCGTTATCAATAACGATCGTTATCAATAACATACTGTAAACGCAGGCTTAGAAAGGAAATCAGCCCTAAGACACCAGTGGTGGGATCTTGTGTCCACTTGATGATAACTGTTTAGTGGCTTCAGTGTTGTGTCAAAATTCAGGTAATTTTCTTAGTGGGTGAATCCATCCAGAAGCACCATCCGCTTCTAGTGGCTCCCTTGAAACCAGAAGAAAGGACTATGACTAATAATGAGCTTGATTCTCTTTTGACTCAAGAGGCCCTAGTCATGGCCTCTTAAAAGAGCAGACATCCAAGCATTGGTGTATCTAAAAGTACCCACAGAGAGAGGGCATGGAGACAAGAGAAGACGTTGGTTTGCGCTGTCTACTGTTGTGCTCTCCTCTTTCTCGGGTCTCTTCCGGTCAGTCCTGGCTCTTCGAGGCCCAACAGCACGTCCCTGCAACAGGCCGGAGGGCAGCAGCCACAGGACCAGCCTCTCGCTTGCTGGTGTCCTCCTGCTGGCTCGATCCTGCTGCCTCAGCTCTCCTACTCCCAAGGGTCCTGAGCCTCCCTTTGGGCTTTCTTTGCCTCAGCCACCCATGGGGCCATGCGACACCAGCTGTTCCTGCCAGACTCCTTATGAGACACCATATTTCTGTGCTTCACTCCCAAGGCACACGCCACAGTAGAGGCTAAGCGGGTGCCTGCCTCAGGCCTTAGCCTGTCAGGCTTACAGGGATTTGCCCAGTTCTGTCCAGCCTTCCCCTGAGAGCAAGGAAATTAGACACGTTCGTCCTGAACCACCTCTGCAGCCCTCTGTGTTCTTTTCACCCCTCAAATGAAGACAGCCCCAACTGCCCATCTCCAACCCTCTCCTCTTCCCAGCTGATATTTATTCGGGAGCATTCTTTCTCTCTTTCTCCTACCTGTGGTTCTGCTGCTCATTTATTTGGGGTTGATTTAAATCTTCTTACCTCTAGGGTTTATTTCTTCAAGCCATCCTTCCCTCTGACCACTGAACATCTCGGTAGAAGTTCCCTGCTCTGTCTCCAAGACGAGTCCAACCAGACACCCGCCTCCTCCTCAAACCTGCATATCCCCTGATGCTTCTTTTCTCAGCTATGACCTATTCGTCTTCCCAGCCACCGGGGCCGAAGTCATAGGTCCATTCTCAACTCCCTCCCACACCAGTAAGTCGCCCACAACCCCCTCCCCCCCCCGCCACCACCTTTGGTTCTACCCAAAGTCATCTTTTCATCGTGTCCTCTCTGCACTATCATGGCTGAGATCACAGCCTCTTAGGGGCGGCAGCTCTGCTTTCTGCTTGATGACCTTGGAAAAACCATTCAGCCCATCTGAATGCATTTCCTTGTCTCTTAAACAGAAGCGGTAACAGTACCTAACGGCTCCACACAGTGCTGCTACCCCGGAAATGTGTCCCTGGCCTCGTGGAGTCTCACTACCGATCTCTCACTTCCTCCACTGCCACGTCACTTTCCCCGTCTGATCTTCTGCCCGTGCTGTCCTACCCTCTCTACCTTCAGGGAGAAATTCAAGTGCCATCTCCTTCGTGAAGCCTTCACCATGCCCCAAATTCAGACATGACCATTCCCTTTCACACTTGACCTAAATGTCTCTGATAACCCTCATAAGACCATGTCTTCTTCTACGGTGACATTCTGTGGGTAGCCTCCCCTAAGATCGAAGGCTCGCTGAGGCCTCGCGTTTTTCTTCCTGTTCCAGGCACCCAGCTTCCTGCTTCCCCACGAGTGGACGCTCTCTAAGAGACATTGGCAGAACCCAGTGGAGCGGGCACGCAACCGAGGCAGAGAAGGGGAGGCGTACACGGGCTGCGGGAGAGGCGCACAGGTGGGGAGTCCATCCGCTCCAAAAGCCGTGGCGTCGCATCGACACCAGTCCTCGATGACATCTCCGGTCCCCGAGCACCACAGTGAGCTCATGATGGCCTCCTGCAAGAGCTGTAAGAGAGGGAAGGGTGAGTGTCCAGGAGCCAGGGCTGTGTCGCTAGAGTCAGGAGACACAATCCAGGCTCTGCTGGGTTCTAGAGAACTTCCAGCCGGTAGGTTGGAGCCCCATGTCACCATTTTCTTGACCTACAGTTTCTACCCCAAGAGACGGATTCTGGGAAGCCAGCCCTCACAGGACCTTCCGAGCGCTGCTGTCCCATGAGTGTACCGGTTCATCCCTGTGGTCGAGGGCTGTCACCCTGGAAGGAAGTCTTACTTCTCCCTCCTTCTCCATCCATCCGTCACACCACACCCAGGGCCCTAGCAACAATAACATCTTGACCACACACTGGCCTGACCCTTCTTCCATCTGCCCGGAAGCACTCGGCCCTTTCTCAAATGCCTCTCCGGGCAGTCTCGTCTGCCCTCTGGGTCCTGCGCAGCACGGCCTCCGCTGCGTTCCTTCACGTGCCTTGTCCCTCACGTACAGTATTTAGGCAGCTCTTCCTTGGGTTGTGCGTGCCTGTGAGGCCTCTTTTTCCTGGTGGAAAGCAGGCACCGTGCCATGCACAGGTGAAGAACCGCGTTCCAGAGCCCTCCGCCCTGGGTGAGGACTTCAGCTTGGCCAGCCCCTGCCGTGGGACCTGCAGCAAATTAGACCAACTTGGTCTCCTCAATGGGAAACACGGGACAGAAACAGCCCTCTCCCCACTGGGATGTGGTGATGATTCCACGAAACAAGAGATGCCACAGGGCAGAGCGCGGGACCTGTGCACTGCACACATTAGTCATGTATAAATAGTGCCTCGGTCATCAGTAAACATCAGTGATCATTACTGTGTCTGGATGACAGGCTCGGGTCCTCTATGGAAGCAAACAAAGCCTAGAAAAATTCTTTACATACAGTGATTTCACAGCTGCTACTGCCCTCATTGGTGAATGGACAAAAGGATAAAATTAGACAAATCAGGGAACAGAACTTGAGATGGGGCAATTCCCTGGTGCAACAGATCCTGATGGGCACTGGACTCTCCAGTGGGGCCCTGCTGCCTCAACCCCAGCCCGGGGACAGGGAGAGGGCAAGCAAGCCTGGCTGCAAGGCACGTGGCCGTCCACTGTGGCCGAGATCAGCTTTCTCTCTGGGTCGGCTCGTTGTCTGCAGCCTCTGTTTTCCTGTGGGTCTCTTCTCTCCGACCCACTCTTACCAAACCCACACAGAATTAGTAAATTAGAGAAATGAAGTAGCAGTCATCTTGGCAAATTTTAGGCCAAAAAAATTGAAAAGAGGGGATGCGGCAAAAAAATGATAGATAACTCTATAAAAATTGAGATGTCCAAGCTGAAAGCTGACACCCTAAGTGATGTGCCTCCAGGATCTCCTGTAGGCCGTCTTAGGTCAGAACACAGTTCAAATAAACTTCCTTTCCCACCCGCCCACCCCCTGACTGGGAGCTTCTAGGGAACAGGGACCAATTCTTGATTATCATTATAATCTGTGTGTAGTTTTAAAATTTCAAGGCCCTTTTCGGGCTAACACTGTAGTTTGAGCTCCGTGGTAAACAGGATTTACAGTGGAGGACGCTCAGAGTCGGGGAGGTTAGCGACTTACTCGCCTAGTGAGTGGGGGCCCGCAGCAGAGCCTGAGCTCCATGTGACGGGTCCCCAGCCGGCTCCCAGCCGGGAACCCGGTGTGCTGTAGGTGCTCACTGCATACTTTGCCCGACTGAACCAAATTCGAATCAAAAGTACACGTTCTTAAACTAAGAAAACCGACTTTCCCTGAGAGAAGCAGAATAAAGAGGAAATTGTGACGGCCCGCATACAGCCTTTAGTCAACAATTACTAGGTGAGCACCTGTAAGGGTCCGGCTCTGGGCTCAGCATTAAGGATACAGTGGACCTTAGATATACTCAGCCCCTGCCCACATAATCTTGCAGCCAAATAATAAACAAGCAGAAGTTACGTAAGTAACCAAATTACTAGGACTGGTGGCAAGGACTCTAAGGGAGAAGGGTGAATTAGGACAGGAGGGACAAGGAAGGGAGACAGTCTCACGGAGGGGTTTGGGAAGGTTTCCATGCGGATGTGCATTTTTATCTGAACTTGGAAGGACAGATCAAGAGTTATCCGGTGAGAAAAGATGGGCAAGTGTCCCAGGTGGAAAAACCAGTATTAAGATGCCTTCAGCCTGGGTGAAACTAGACCTCTAAAGTCAGCTGAGAAAAGGCTCCTCTGGCTGTCAGAGCTAGAGTGAAGGGCAGAGACGGGCTCAGCAAGTGGGAGGGGGCGGGGCCAGTTACAGGGGCCCTGGGGTCCATGGTAAGGGACAGTGTCACATTCTAAGGGCAGGCGGAAGCCATTAAAGTGTTTTAAACAGGGGAGCAGTGTGATCAGATTTTCAACCCCAAGGAGTAAGGACCAACACTTAGGATGACAGACATTTCCTCAAAAGCTTTAACTTTCCACCTTCAGTTCACACAATTCTACAAGTTCCTACTCCTGAACCCTAGGCTATCGGTCACTACAGAAGGTCGGATGGGGTAGAAGCGGGGAACTCAAGAAGGAGCCCTTCTGGAAAGGAAGAGGAAAAAAAAAAAACATTTTCCTTGATAGCTACAATGTAGCAGGCATTGCATGGGGATTCTCATTTGTTATTGGATTTAATCCTGATTCCAGAAAAGAACCAGGATTTTCCCATTTTTTTGTTCTTATTTTGTTTTAGAGAAAGCAGCTGAACTTTCAGGCCACGTTCACCCATCTGGTCATTCCTCCATTTCTTTCACTCGCTTACTCAGTGGAGCCTCAGCTATGTGTCAGCTGCTGCTCGGCACTGGGATTCCACAGACGAATGAGTGCTTTGCAGACTCTGCGGGACAAATCCATAAACAAACACACGAGTCCTCACGACAGCAGGTGACACGTGCTTCAGAAGATGTAGGGACACAGACAGTGGGAGCCACTTGAAGGAACGGGGCTGGCCTGGGAGAATAATGGAGGGCTGAGCACAGCTGTGGACGCTGGAGCTGAAACCTGGAAGCACTGTCCTCGCAAGAGCTTGCCCGTGGCAGAAGTGTAGGCGAGGCCATTCCTGGGAGAGAGAGGGACGAGTCTGAAGGGCCAGATGCACAACAGAAAATGTGTGGTGTTTAAGGAGGTACCCAGAGTTAAAATTTGGAGGACAGAATACAAAGCATAGTGGGGGCACAACCCAACCACGTATGCAAGGACCAAATTGGACAATGACCTGCCCTTCTAACGATCTGCCAAGGACTTCAGATCGTGTTTAGCAGATCCTGCAGAGCCCTGGATCGCCCTGAAGCTACAGGATCGGACATCCACATGGGACAGAGAACTCTGATGGGCCTCACGGGAACCCCAGCAAGAGGCTACTGTAACGAAGAGGTGGTGGGCTGTTGTTGCAGTGGGTGGCTGGGAGCGGGTACAGTCACGGGGGGATGGAGTCAAAGGATCTGTGACCCCTGGTGACAGGCAGATGTCGGGGAGTGACAAGAAGAGTCAGGGAAGCCTATTTGGCCTCCAGCTGCAGCAACTTGGTAGAAAAGAATCCCATTCCCTGAAACTGAGGCACAAGGGTGCCTGTTTGGGCTGGGAGATGTTGGGTTGGAGATACCTGATGGGTTATATGGTTGGACCTGATGGGTTATATGGTTGGACCTCCTGGGTTCTAGACTGCTGCTCATCAGTAGACTGAAATGTGACATGGGTGATCTAGTCCAACAGAAGGAACCCAAGAGAGGTTGGAAAATTTGGCCCCACTCCTACCAGAAGAGTAGAGAAGAACACACACTGAGTTAGTGTCATGACTTAGCACCCCTCTTCTTTGGCTTCTTCATTCCACATCTGCATTCTTTGCGAGGAAGGGAAAATCGGAAGGAAAAGCAGAGGAGCAGAGAGAATGAAGAGAGAAGACAGACTATATCTAAGGAGTAAGAGAAAAGAATCCTGGGATGGGGACGGAAGCACCTTGGGCCACCTTGTCTATGTATTTAGAAGTTTAGAAATTACCATGTTCAAATATGGCCCGATGGATGGTCTCTCCCAGGCCCTCTCTTAAAACCTGTGCAGGGAGACAGGGAAGGGCCAAGGTCTGGCCAGTAGGAGATCCAGGGAGGGAGATGCTAGCGACACAAATTCCTTTAGCTTCCCACAAATAGATGCCAAAGACACAGATTCCCAGCTTCCCCGCTTTGCCCACAACGCCCCTGCGGGACGCTGGGATCTTTGTCATCCTCTTCCCCCGCAGCTTTTCCTTACTCTGCAGCTTTGCCGCCTTGTCTCCTAGGGTGGTGCTGTGCGTGTACCCCCACCTCTGTGAGTGTACCCCTGGGGTAAGTGCTCAGAGCTCTTGGGGCACCAGTGGCAGCAGCCCTGGGTGCTCTCAGGAGATAAAGCGGGACAGGGAGGGTGCTGGATTAAAGCCACTGCAACGCTGGATCTCTATGGTGACGTCAACCCTTCCTGCTTGTCAGCCTTGCAAGCCTCCTTCCACGGTCTCTTACCCCAAGCTCTTCTTCCCCCGTCACTTCCACCAGAATGAAGAGGGGCTCATAGGCCAAAGGAACCACTTATCCTTTTGTTCCCGTGAGGAACCTTATTTTCAAACATTCAGTGAAATATCATCGGCAGAGGCAGAAAGGCGAGAGCAGCACACACGTGCAGAATCGCTCCCTGCTGGTCTGAGCATCACCTATGAAACAACTGTGACACACCAGGTGTCCCTTAAAAGAGGAAAGAGAAAGCAATTATCACCCTACCTGGATGGACGGAGCTCTCAGGCAGGTAAGGAGCTCTCTGCTCTGAGTCTACCATGTCTTGTCCCTCAAGGTCACCTTTGCTTGTGGTGTCAGAAGCCCCACACCCTGAGCTTTCCTGCTTTTATTCTTGCTATCGTCAGTGTGACCCGCTCTGCTCTTTGTGTCCTTGAGGAGATCAGAGAGCTAGGGACTGAGCTAAGCCCCTGCTTCTGCCACAGTTCTCCAGCTTGTCCCTTTGGCTCCATTCATTTTCTCAGCACTTTTGGAAAGGAAGCCACACAGAGAACGGAGGGGTGCTTGCAACGTGTCATGACCTCGCAGTATAACATAAGGCAGAAGATTTGCACGGATGTGGTGTTTTGTGGTCTTTGTTCTTAGAGTCAGAGCCACGGGCAGGGAACCATTCCTCTGGGGCTAAGAACAGACCCTTCCCTCTAGGACCTATGCCGGACACACTCCTCCTAGCCTCGCTGCAGCCAGTCCAGGCTCGGGATCTGTTAGGGGAGCCAGCCTTCCCCCATGACTGTGCCTGAGGCTTTCTGAACGGCGGCTCTGGTGGCTGTGAGTGCCACACCTCCCGATCCTCCTCCTCCCTCCCAGCGCTTACCTCTCGAGAACCTCCACAGATGCTGAGCTGTGACTCCCGAGTCCTTACCTTGGGGGTTGTGGATGCCCTGCTTTGACTTAATATGCAAACATGCGAATCTAAGCAAATTATGTGCCTGGATTAGCTGAACAAAACATCTCAGTATCCATACGCTAGCATGGAGCTCAGCTATACCCTGTCGCCTGAAAGCCCTCTGTTGTTGCTGATGCTTCCTTGAGTCCCCCGAGTCCCGGGCCTCTTACCCTCTGGGTCTGGTTGTTGGTCACCAGTTCGTAGATGGGGGCTGCTCTGGTGACTTCCAGCAGGACTGGCTCAGCCGGAGTGTCAGGGCTGGATGTCACGTGGCACAGGGGACAGGAGGAGGGGCATCGTCCCTTGCTCTGGCATTCCATGCGGACCCCAGCTGCCATGCGCTTGGTGCCAGACTCTGACAGGCTGGCGATGTACTCTGGGAACGTCAGCACCTTGGGGTCTCTTTCCCGCTCCTCTGACTCGTCGGATGGGGAGTTGCCTGCCAGACCCAAAATGAAAAGGGACAATGAGGCAGGCGAAAGAGCAAGGTCTTGCATGATCTCGCGGCCCCTGAGTGCTGGAGTCAAATCTTAGGAAGGTCACAAAATGTCACTGTTGGGGACATGACTCTGACGTCCCCGTCAATGCGGGGAACCCGTCCTCCCTCTAACCTATTAGGGTTCAAATGACCTTCCATATGTGAGAGCGGGTTGTTGCCTTTTGGAGAATCCACAGCTCCCCCCATCCCCTCCTCGGAGGGATGCCTCGGCGGTGTCTGTGCCGGGTCTGCGACTGTCAACAATCCAAATGGTAACAACAGTGATGACTCTGGGACTCAGTTCTTCATCCATAAGATGAAGATATTCAATGTGCCCACAGGTGAAGTGTGAGGAATAAATAAATGGCAACATGTTTTTAAAGCACATAACACAGTGGCTAGTACATGTCCAGTCATCATCATAAGAGTTTTAATCAGAAGGAGAGGTAAGTTTACTTAAACTGTGAAGTAAGGTCTGTCATGGGCCCCCTTGAACCCATGCAAGAGCTCTCTGCATGGAGTTCCACCACTGCACCCATCTTATGGAGGAGGAAAGCGAGGCCAAGACCCTCAAGGTCACACAGCGAGGATGTTGTAGGTGCTGGGGTTTGAGTCCAGGTTCGTCCGATTCCAAAGCCTTGAAGTTACTGGGAAGGAAGAGGACTTTTCTGCTTCCTTATTCTTCAGTGCGTGGAAGATGGGAGGGAGCTTGGGCCCTCCAAAGCAAAGAGACGGATTTATAACATTAGGCTTTGATTGATGAGTGAAAGGTAGTTAGAGAAATTCTTGGTTTATTTTTGGTGACAAAGATGAGAAATGCCTACCTGAAAATAAGTAATACTTTGTTCCCTGTGGAAGGAAACACGGCTGGGAATTTGTGTTCCAAGCCTTCATGATTTCCCATCTAACTTATTCATGCTAGACAAAGATGGAAGTACAGTCCACTGACCAAAAGCCCTTGGGCTTCGTAAGAGATCCCAGACCCTTCACGACACAGCTACAGGTCCAAACATGAAACAATTTCATGGAGACCAGTGGGCTTCTAGAAACAAGGGGCAGATACAGAACATTCGTTCTGGTCATCTTGGACCGCTCAGGAACGTGGTACTTGATGGGCCAGATCATTGAGGGAAAATGACTAGAAGGGTTTATAAAGGGGTTTTACAGGGTGACTTCAAGCTACAGCTCACAGACTTTCTAACAGGGTTCTCTTTTGTGGGGTCCAGGGAGCTCTCCCCTGGGTTTGCTATGTAATCTGAGCCCATTTGGACATGTCACGAGACATTACGACACTGTTGTTTCCCAAATGAATACCCTCGTTACGCAGATGAGGCAGCTTCCTCCAGAAACTCCTTCACACTAACGTGAAGGACTCACTTGGTGACTGTAAACGTGAGGTATCATTTATTTCACATTTGCAATTTGTTTAATAACAAACCCAGAGTTGAACTGAAGACTTCCCTAGGTTATAAGAACTGTATAAGTGCGTACACCATAAAGAAGAATGAAGTCTAACAGAGAGGCCCAGGAGCCCACACCGGCCAGCCCCAGAGGCACTTACTGCCACCTATAAATCCTGATCCACATTCAGGTTTAGGTGCCCTGTTCAGCATCCCCCCCCCACCCCGCCCTGGCTGGGAGTGATTGTAAGGTGAGCACAGTCTAACAGGGCTCTCCCCACCCAGGCCCTGGCCACGCCTCAGTCTTCTTCAATAGGCTATATGGACTGGGCAGAGATAAGGGAGGTTTGGATTCTTGAAATGATTTCTAGAAAAACGGGCCTTCTTTCACTGAGAAAGTAAATGAAATTTTTAAAAAATCAGAAAAGACACAGTGTTTCTTTCCAATACAAAGTTTAAAAAGTTCTTGCTGTGCAAGAAACCATGCCAGAGAGCTTGAGGGTCTCTTGGAGGACCCTCAGGGCCCTTACAGTCAGAAGCATTTCATTAACCCACAGCCCTCCTTTTGTTGAGAAAGGATTCAGCAGGGGCTGGGAGAGTTCCCAGGAAATGACCACTAGAGGGGGACAGCAAGTCTAAAATGACTTCCGTGAGCACACTCTCTGTGATGAATTCTGTGTGGCCACTTGGGCACCACACAAAAACTTATGGAGAAGTAACCCTGGTTACTTAAAAAAGTTGTGGTACCATTTTTTTTTTCAAAGAAATAGTATGAAATTAACAAGTAACGTCATTCCATAAAATGTATCCCAAGGAGAAACATCCACAGTAAGATACCGAAGTAACTGAGAGACAGAAAATTAAACTCCCCTGGATATCCTTCACATGAAGTAAAATGTAATTCAAGGGAGAAATACTAGGTCACCTTTTCTCTCACCCTTTAATTCCCTAATACCCAAGAACTCCGCCCCCTCCTCCCCACCACAAACCCTATAAACATCCCTGTGTGGGACAAGGGCCCATCCGTTATTTCCGAGGCACCGGTCCACAGACAGATGCGGCCACTAGAGGGCACTGCATCCCCAAACACAGTGGAGCACAGTGACCACCTCCCTGCCCTCCAGCGCTCATTCATTAAGGCTTGTAATTGCTGTAAACATTTGAGGGGCTGTTCCCTGGCGGCTGTCTTCTGACGATCCCAATTAAAATCAAGACTCAGGAATCGCCCTCCCTATCTCCCGGTCCCGGACAGGTGCAAGGTTAGGGAGGAGAGAGGCATGGGGAGGAGGATGGCAAAGAAGAGGGTAGCAGACCGCCAAACTCTTGTTTTAATCCAGAAGCCAATTTTCCTTCTCCTGAAAATACTCTGCTCCTTAGAAAGAGGGCCTGCTGAAGTCCCCTCCAGTTCCCTCGTCATGCTGTATGGAGCTGTCTGGAGAGGAGCCGGATTTATACAGAGGCGATGAGCAGGGAACTCCCAAAGCCATCTATTCAGGCTACAGAGAAGAATAGAGATGTGTGTGTGAGACAGATTTTTCAAAGAGGAAATGCATTTTCCATGCGCAGTTGAAGACACAATTGGGAAATACCCCTTAAAATGATGGAGTCCGGTGGTGAAAGCCCAAATAAATCTCCCTTTGCCCAAAGAGAGCACCTATAACCATCATCTCTGTGGTCAGTGAAAGAGTAGTTCAAATCCTAAAAGCTCCAGGAGAGTCTGATCTTTGACATTTGCTTTTAACTCTCCCTCCATGTTGCAGCAGGCAGAAGAGCAGTGGGTGTGTGGAGAGTCACGGGGAGGAGACCCCGCCTTATTTCCTTATAGTTCAGCAGCTCCCCCTGCACTGGCCCCTCGGATGACGTTCCATAGGCACTTCTTGCCTCTTAGCTCCCTCTACCTCCTGGGTGGAGACGCCTGAGCACTTTAAGACACTATGCAGTCTTTTAGTAAAATGAACATACGATTTCAACAAGTTACAAAGTGTCTGGACATAAGGAAGGAGCTACAGCTGAAGTCTTAAAAGATTATAATTGGCGAAGGTGCCTTGTGATCAAGAAGCTCCAGGTGCGACCCCCTCTGATCCCTGGTTGCAGAATTCATCTCACCGCTCCCACGGAGGCGCTGCAGTCCAGCAATGAGACATTGCTTTCTTATAAGTAGAAGAACAGCCAACCTGGAATGTAGTTAACAGCCTCCAAACTGCAAAGCATTTTGCAAATACAGTCTGCTATAAATAAATGCCATTTGCTTTAGGCTAAATCTGTATCCTACAGCACACAGTGGATGAATTTCCCCAATAGAATATTGTGGAATGAGAATATTGGCATCCTCGATGTTCAGACTCTCACTGTGGATGTGCCCGTGGCCTTTGCCGTGTGCACCCTGACCCACCTAGGCTCATGAACCATACGAAGATGATCAAAGTGACCGGCCCGTCCTCACGGAGGGTCTGCTCTGCTGGTAGGAAGTTGGAGGGAGATGGGATGAAGTAAATTGCTCTGATTCCTGTAGGATTCTGGGGCTGCTTAAGACTCTCTCTCCTGAGTTGGTGCCCAAGGCAATGAGATGCTAATGACATCACAGCTAGAACTACAGAGGTAGTTCATTAGGCAGCCAAGAAATCAAATGCAAACTAATTAGACACTCGCTCTTAGAGACAACTCACGATCTACGGGAAAGAAAGCTTGACATGGGGCAAATGAAGCCCAGCCATGGCCAGCTGTGCCCAGGAGCCCACCGACACCCCGCCTTTCATCTTTCCCGCAGCCCGCTCCTCTTCCCACAGGGCGTCCCGCGGGTCTCTGAATTCACATTTCCATCCACGCGCTCCAGCCCGGACCAGTCTCTGGGGATGTACGGTCACATCCTTGGACAGAGAGGTTCAAGTCACCTTGGATGGATGACTTAAACTGAACTCCTAGACTTGCCATAAGCCAGTCTCTGAGACCGGAATTAAGGACAATGTGACGGATTAATAACCGGGGGAAGGAAGAGAGGGCATAAACGGGCCACTTCTCTCTACTCCTCTGTATGAGACAGTGAGTGTTTGGGGCCAGTAACTGTGTCTTTATCGTGGGAACTGCATCCCTAGTTCAGGTGTATCCATATTCATCATCTCCCTCCCTGCCTTTCTCTCTCCTCCCTCTATGTATGTATATGTTTTGGGGGGAAGGGTATATGCTTTTGGGGGAAGGGAAAAGGGGGTGAACATAATAACTCATGATCATAGGTCTAAAATGTCAACACAAGCCAAACAAATAATACAACCAAAGCATTTATGAACTGCTAGCCCCTCACTAACGCTTTAAACCATCAAGTGGCAAGAACCAAACTTTCGTCCAACAACAGCCAACTCTCGTCTCTACCCAGACCTCTTCTATGAGTATTATTAGTATCATTAGTAGCTTACTATCATTAGTATCATTCCACTTGAATGTCCAACAGGGACTTCATATTCAACATGTCCCCAACTGCTGTGGTCATTCCTCCACACTGTCCCCAGCCAACTACACCTCGCGCGAAGGGGCCAGCTCAGCATACCGCACCAGCTTCCTCGTTGCTCAGCGTGAAGTCTCGGCGTCCTTGTCAGTTCTCCCTCACCCTCCCAACCAAACATTTGGCCTTCACATCCTTTATCTCCGCGAACCGTCCATTCCTCTGCTCGCCCACGGCTGCCCCAGGGCACCGCAGCATACAGTGTGAGGTCTGATTCAGACTGCCCAGGATTGATTTCTGGACTTCTCGCCTGTGAGCAGTACAATTTGGGGGTGAGTTTAACTTTTCTGTGCTTTGGCTTTCTCATTTATAAAAAGGAGACAAAAACTGAACTGATGTAGTAAAGCTATGGTAAAGATTAAGTGACATAATCTACGAAGAGAGTTTCGAGGAGCCTGGGATGAAGTGAATACGCTTGGAAATTAATTCTTCTCACAATGCCTGCCTACTGGCCTACCCCACCCACCAGCCGCACCATTGGATGGGCTCCTTGGGGGCCAAACGGTGTCTTGTTCTTCCAGTGTCACAGCCCACAGTGCCTAACAAGTAGCTAATGTATTTGGCAATTCATTAAGCAAATATTTATTGAATGCCTACAAATGTTTGTCGAATTAATACATCATTCATAATGACTTGTATACAAAGTGACGAGGTACTAACGAGACAGGCTGGGTTCCAATTCATTTCCCTCCTTGCTGTCCTGGATTCTTGGGAGATTTTTCTAATTTCCTCCTAAACAGAGGAGCATCAATCCAGAACAAGTTCCCCATCTTTTAGGTACAAACGCAACCTGGCCTGAGATTATGTAGTTGCAAAGATTTCAGGAAATACTGCAGAAAGGCAGCTTGCAAACTGTGCAAAACACGCATAGGCATCCCAAAGGTTGTTGATGTGCACGGAGTTATCTACCTTGGGGCTGAAGGACTTAAGCTGAAGAAGAGGAGCGGCCAGTTGTGGCATAGAGGAGCAGATGGCGGTTCTCCTGTGACTAGTCAGTGCGGGAAAGTTGTAGGCACTAGGTGTCACAGAGGAGCTAGAGGGGCTGATCGGTGCCCTGGGCCATGAGCACCACATAGCAGCTGAGGCGGAAGGCACATCACAGTGGGGGTGTGGACAGCGCTGGGAGCTGAGCAACAGCACTGACACCAGAATTCAGCATCGCCTTCCTCTTCCCCAGGAAAAAAAAAAGTGGTTGTAACAGCAAGAGTCGGGTGACACTCTGGAACCCAAGAACGGTCGTAAGGGTGAAACAGGAAAACCTCGGTCTTCAGCTGTTTTCCTGCTTTGCCTCAGCTCAACCTGTACACAGGAACCCATCCGAGTTCCCAGCCGCACATTCATCACTACCTGTTAGCTCAGAGGAAGCACATCTTTAGGGATGTGCTTTTGGGATTCAGTGCTAGAAAACCACCAGTTCACGACTGTCCAGCGTGTTCCGAAACAGTCCTAACTCCACAGGGTTTATGTTTCTGTCCTGTCCTACAAATGAATTCCTTTTTTTTTTTTTTTTTTTTTTTCAGAATATGTTCCTTACCTTTTGTCCTAAAATTAAAGTTTCTGGAACTTCAGGTTTAATTCTTTGGTATTTCTTCAGGAAGTTTCTGGAAATAGCAAATGGCCTTTGTTATAAGGGTGAGTAACATTTCTGGGTGTGGTGAGGTCCAGTGTAAGTAATTAGCAGTCCTCAAATATCCACTGGGCACCTTAGCCAAGCACCATTAACTGGAAGGTTGAGGAAAAGGTGTCTTCTGGAAAACTGAATTTTTTGTTTAATTGATACTTAGCCAGAAACTGCTTACTTTTCCTCCAATTCTCGTTGACATTTTTCTTCTCTAAAAATGCAGTTTTCCAATTTTCTGCCTGCCTCGTGAAGCATTGCCTACCAAACAGAATTAAACCTTTCCCCAAGGCCCCTCCAGGTGATCATTTTGTTCATCAATTATGACTATGCAGATCCGGAAGCTATAGGAGACAGAAATAAAGCGGTATACACACCCCAGAAGGCTTTTAAAAATTGATCGGTAACATAAGGTTACATTTTCTTAGGACTGCCCCCCTCCCTTCACAGGCATGTTTGTCAAACAACCACCTGATTGAGGCTCCTGGCTGATTAGGTTCGTGTGAGACTGAAGTTTTGGAGTCCGCGCAGGGCTTTGTCTTTGCCAGAAGGAGTTAGTCCCCTCTGGTGTGGGAACAGTTAGCAGAGTAACAGACTGACCAAACCTCTAGCCAGAACTCTCCAGAGCCTCAGTCGGCCTCTTTTCTGGTCAGTCATAGTGACAGTCCGTCTAGGAGAGGCTAGGTACAGAAAAGGTATAGCAGCATCTACCAAGGGGCTAATAAAAACACAAAGATAGTCTTGGCCTCGTAGTGACTCCCACTGCGCCCCTTTTAATCTTAAGCTTCGTGTAAAGAGTGGAAAATGAAGACAGCTCGGTGAACCACTGAGATGCCCGGAGACCCATCTCCCCACAGCCTGTGGGTCTCAAGAGCATCAAAAATAAAATCCATGAATTCCTAGGAATCCCTAAAGCTTTGACTTCAGAAATGAGCCCTTCTCATCTGCTTGACGGCTAGTCCCCAATGGACAAGAAGCTGCCTGATGTTTTAGTGGGCTATTGTGGTTCCAGTGGGCTGTCGTGGTTCTCCCCCAAAGCTGGGTGCTTGATACGCATTCAGCACATACTCAGAGATGGCAAGAAGCGGAGGGATTTTATCTCTCTCCAGTCTCATTGCCTGCAACTCAGGTCTGCACCCCAAAGCCTCATTAGGATTCGCCACAAAGGCCAGGCCAGGTAACCTGAGGTGACGGGGCGGGGGGGTTGGTTATCTGGGTGCATTTACTAAGTGCACACATGTGTTGGGTATGGGACACTGGGCTGGTACCACCTGTTCCCCTCCCACGCCCGAAGAGTCTTTCTCCCTTCCTTCCTTCCTTCCTTCTCTGCTTCCCTGTAGGTTTACCAAGTGCCTCTCTGCCCCCGTCATCCCTTCAAGAAGTAATTCCACTGGACCTTGGAGCCCACATCCAGAGGAGGACCCAGCACTGTGTCAGACAGGCTCTGGTTTTATGTTTTATGTGTCCTATGTCTGTCCAGGATGGGGCCCTACGCATCCGTGTGTACCTAGAACCAGCACCTAGTACCCCACAGGTGTTCCCTCATCCTTGTCGGAACGTCATAAATGCAGGGGTACACTGTCCAGCACCCCCCTTCTGTGATGTTGACATGATTCCATTTTTTTCATTTGCCTCTTACAGTCCCGGTCTTCATTCACCAAACGCCTTTCGTACAACTCTGCGTGGCTCCCCCGTCCTGTTCCTATCCAGTCCCTCCCCCTTCATTTCTGAGGGCTGCCAAAACAAGTCACCACAAAGGAGGTGGCTTCTAGCAACAACAATTTATTCCTCCAGTTCTGGGGGCCAAAAGTCCAACGTCCAGCTGTTGGCAGGGCCGCAGTCCCTTTGCAGGCGCTTGGGAAGAACCTTCCTCACCTCTTCCACCTTCTGGTGGCTGGGGGCATCTCTTGGAGACTCTCAGCTTGGAAGCGCGTTGCTCCAGTCCTGGCCTCAGTTGTTATGTGGCCTTCTCCTGGGTGTCCAAATCTCCGTCTCCCTTCTAAAGACCCCAGTTACTGGATTTGGGGTCCACCCTAAGTCCAAGATTACCCCATCTTAGTGATACCTGCAGAGAACCTATTTCCAAATAAGGTCACATTCTGAGGTTCCAGGTGGGCATGAAACTTAGGGGGACACCACTCGACCCACTGCAATGTCCATGGCCTTTAGCACTGTGACATAATCCACAGAGCTCTCCCTTAGCCCACCGCCAGCAACGATTCATTTGCTGGCCACTTGGGAGCTGACCATTCCTCTGCAGGACTTCCTCCCAGAGCACCAGGCGATGGGAAGAGGGATGGCGTTTCCGGCTCCCTCGGTGCCCCAAGGCTCCACGGCTGCTGTGTGTGGCTTCTTGTCAACATCAAAATAAACCTGACATAGAGATTCAGAGTCACAGCCTTCCGGATGCACAGAGCTGCATGGGATTATCCCTGCTGATTTGCCAGGCAGAGTGGCACGGGGAGGGAGGAGGAGGACCAGGCTTAGAGAGAGGTGAAAATAAGGAACACCTGCAGGATGGCTCTCTGCACATCTCCATTAGCAGAGACCACGTGAGTGAGTGAGCACGCTCAGCGGCTCCCAGCGAAGAGCCTCCGGTGCACTTGTCTGGAGGTTAAGGCCTCCCTCCCCCCCACCGCTCTGCCATCCGTTCTTGCGTTTCCTGTCTGGGAAGCTGAGCTGAGAAGCCAAGTGTGCCTCTCAGACCACTCAAAAGCAGACGATCCCACCCATCCCTCCACCCGGGGCCCTCCCCTAGAAGGAGCCGGGATTGCTCCGGGGCGTGGCCCAGGCACAAGGAGAGAGAGGAAGCTGGACGAGAGAGAAACAGAGGGCTCTCGGCCCCGGGGTGCGCCTCTGCTAATGTCGAGGGCTCTGCTGGGGGCCTCTTTGAGCTCCCAGTCGGATTAGGCATGGAATTAATGATGCTTCCCTCTCTTTACTGGGCAGCATTATTTCCCAGCTGAGGGTGTCCAGGAGTCCCCTTAGCTTTGCCAGAACCATCCCCTCGGGGACACTCTCTGTGTGACTCCTTCTACCTCCTTCTCCATTCACTCGGTCGCCCGCCCTATAGGCTCCAGCTCAGACAGGCCCCATCGCCTTTTCTTTCCGGCTTCACATCTGGGAAAGGCCAGCATAATCGGGAGAAACTCTGTGACTGTTCTGCAATGGGGAGAAATGACACATGCCCAGGACTTGCCGTGGCCCCACGTGACAAGAGCGGGGCTGGGCACAGTGTGTGTGTGTGGATGTGGGTGGGGGGCAGGTGCAGACATAAGTAACACGCAGGTGGGAGCCTCCTGGGGCTTATGTAGCTCCTCCATGAGAGATTCAGTGCCTTGCTGAGACACTGTGGAGTCTGGCGTATAAATATCTTTAACTACCAAACGGTCTAGAAATTTCTAATAAAAATATTATTCAATAATAATACTACTCCAGCCAGCAAGGAATGTTGTAACGGTCTCCATTTTCCTCTTGATACTCATCTAGCTTCTGTTTTTCAAATGAATTTGGATGTTAAATCCTTTCGCTGCCCTGACCAATTTATTCTGCAAATTAACTATATATGACAGAACTTAAAGTCCGTTACCACTTAGCTTTGCCTCACTGAAATTTATGCCGCTTCTCTGCCCGTTGGAGCCACCCGCTCAGATAGACTGTGGCTCCTGGTAGTGATTTGGATTCCGCTGAAGTCACTCACCTCTTGGTCCTCATCTCTTGAGTTTCAAATGTGCTGAGTGGACCAGGCCCTTTTCAGCTCTCGGCGACCTGCGCTCTCTTCTCAGACACTGTGGCCCCTGCAGCCGCCCATCCAGCCCTAATCAAACTCTCCTTAGGAGATGTGGTTTCACCTGGAGCTGCGGCCCACGCTGGTCTGTGAGGGGTCCTCCGTGGCTCATCTTGGCTTGTGGTGGAGAGAGCCAGACGCACGGGCAAGCAGGGGTTACAAGACGAAGAGGCCAGCAGTGTGTGGCACATGGATGCCATCTTAGATTGTGTCTGAGAGAGTGTGGTGACCAAGGTGAGGGACAGAAATGGCGCCGCGTCAAGCCACACAAGTTGGTTCACTTCTGGGTGGCACCGAGTGGAGACACACTCGGACACTTGGTCGGCAGGAGGGGCAGTCAGGATACCAGGGCACGTGAACACTGTCTTACCAAAAACCGGGGGAATCTGGAATGGATTCGAGAAGACCTGGAAACAGGCTTGGAAGCTCTCTCTCCATGTATTTGAAGGGCTGTCACGCCAAGTGGGATCACACAAATCTCTGCACATTTCAGAGGGCACAGCTAAGATCCAAGGAAGGAAGCGAGAGGGAGGAGTTTACTGAATCGCATATTTTCATGGGAGCCTAGCGTATGTCAGGTAGACCGCTAAGGTACACGGCTACGTCTTTCTCTAAGTTCATTTCTCTGTGTGTGCGGTAGGGGAGTGGGTCGGAAAGTAGACACTGACAGGATGAGGAGTGATGCTAGAGGCATTGGGAATGGGCTTCGGGCACACCTACGAGGAATTTTTGAAATCCACTTCCTGGGGTTGGGGGATACTGAAGGAAGACTCTCGATTCCTTTGGGGACAAGTTCTATAGGAACTCAAAAGCGATACAAAGTTAAGATGGGCAGCCTTGAAATGGCTGGTTCCGGGCTAGCAGATATGTCCCCGTGGAAGCAAGACAGTCACCGTCAGGGACAGGGACAGTGCAGCTGGGAGAGTGCTTCAGAAGGGCTTGAGTCCACTCTAATAGCCAGGTGTTAAACTTCTATTATTCTGTGACCTGACCTTCTCCAACTTCCGCTAAGCGATCGGAGCAGCAGGGCCGGGGACCTGCATTCTGTCCAGCCCACCAAATGATGCTGACTGAGGATAACGTGCCAGGGCTCAGATAACACATTGGGATTTGCCATTCTAAACAGGAGTCATTTATTTTACAAATATTGTCAGAACCCTTCTTCCAAATTCTTCAAGTCACCCTAATATGTAAGAGCAGGAGAATAGACTCCCAGGCCCGTGGCATCATTATTGTTTGGAAAAATAAACAGCTCTATTGTTTATGGAGCCATTCAAGCATCTATCAGAGCCCCCAGGGCGCAAGCAGCCTAATTTGAAAACTACTGATTCAGACTCCGATGACATTGGCCTGAGCTGTTCCAGAAGTAACCAAGCATGCTCCCCAGGCGTGAGGACCGCATGCTGACCCTGAGAAGGAGAATGCCACCACCAGCAGAGTTCGATATGGGCCATCTACAGACTCTGCTTCCTGGATTTTATCAGACAAAAAGCACTATGCACTCAGTCCTGCAGAGGCGGTAATGATGAAAGTCAGAAAACTATTATACTCTCAACCAAGAATGAATAGACCAAGACCTAGTCAATCATCCGAGTTCATCTCATAGAGAAAGGACTTGATGGAAACATGAGAAGAAGGCAACACCTCTGTAGAGAGTTTGGCTCAGGGGACAATAAAGTGAGGGGCAGATGTGGAAGCCAGACCCAAGACTCAATGAGTGCAGAGTGGTGCGCATATAAACACTTCCCATTATTAACTCCTCTCATTCAAATATCATAAAGAGAATGTTATCATTACCTTCGACTGAGGTGACGCTGTGATTTTACCTGACTTCCCTGCACAAATATTGCAACAGTAGATATTAAAGCAGTTACAAGTGTATACAAGTGTATAGGGGCTCCTGGGTGGCTCAGCTGTTTAGCACCTGCCTTTGGGTCAGGTCATAATCCCAGGGTGCTGGGATGGAGCCCCACATTGGGCTCCCCGCTGGGCGGGAAGCCTGCCTCTCCCTCTCCCACTCCCCCTGCTTGTGTTCCCTCTCTTGCTGTGTGTCTCTCTCTCTCTGTCAAATAAAAAAATAATATCTTAAAAAACTAAAAAAAACAATTGTAAGTATTAAAATGACCAGAGCTTTCTTGAAGGGGCCCCTGCCAAGGAAAAGAGAGGCTTTCATGTAGCAAGGCCCAGCTCTCACCACCTATAAAGATATCCATCTGTCACCTTCGGTTTTTTTGTTTTGTTTTGTTGGTTTTGAGAGAGAAAAAGAGAGAGCACGAGCAAGCGAGCTTGGGGTGAGGTGGAGAAGGAGAGAGAGAATCCTAAGCAGGCTCCTTGCCCAGCACAGATCTCCACACGGGCATCAGTCCCATGACCCTGAGCTCATGACCTGAGCCAAAGTCAAGTTGGATGCTTAAGTGACTGAGCCACCCAGGTGCCCCCATTTTGTCACTTGGGCCATTAAAGCCCCTGACACCGTGGTCTCCCTTAAAGTCTACTTTCTTTTGCACACACTCAATTTTCTCATTTTAGTAAAGAAACTAATGGTGGATAGAAAACAACAGCAAACAGTTAGTCAGAAAGACAGAAATGGCCTTACTCAGCCACTGAGCCAACAGAAGCTCCTGGACCCAATAGTGTGTGAGGACATGGTCTATGAGGGGGCCTGTCTCTGAGACCTTTGCTATGGGAACAAGGAAAGCAGAAAAGCAGATAGATGTCTGGTCTTGGCAAATGAAGGGAAGGCCAGAGAGGCATGAGGTAGGCCCATGTGTCTCAGCATGAGCAGCCGAGAATGACACTGTAAGCACGTCCTACCCCAGGCCACCACCTCAGTTGGCAAAGACTGTCATTACCCAGAATTCCTCAACTCCTAAGAGGAGGCAGTTTGGCCTGGGTTCAAATTCGGAGCTCTGGGACATATTGTAAGATGCTTAAATTCTTTGGGCTCGTTTCCTTATGTGTTAAGTTGGCTAATAACATGACTTCTCTCACAGGATGATTCTGAGAGGTAGATGGGATAATACACGTAAAACGGCTAGCCCAGCTTCCAGTATCTTAGCTCTCAGCAGTAGCCATTGTTCACCAGTATATCCCTGTTACCTAGCACAGTTTGGCACCCGGGGTGTACTCGAGACATACAAAATGAAGGAAAAACATACACACGAACTTCAAGCCTCAAAAACAACACAAGGATCTCCATGAACTAGAGACAGAATAAGAACACTCAGTGGTAAGGCTACCCTTGCAGGTTTCGAACCTGCTGGAATTAGCCCACCAAGGTTGCCAGGAAGTCAGTTCCTATACAGTTAAGGGATCAGAAGTCCCCGCTATCGTGGGGAAACAAAGCTACGATTGAGGAAGGGCTCCACTGAGGAAGGTATGCCTGGGTCCAGGCCTCTGCCATACTGAGCTGCCCGCCTGAGATGGCAGGGGGGAGTGGAGCGGGAATGTGGCTGACCCACTGGCTTCAGTTCTGGGGCCACAGAGTCCCCGATGGCCCCACAGGATGAGAGAGTGGGAAGGAAAAGACAAAGCTAAATTCATAATTAGCTTGTGACAACGTACTTCCAAGTAGATGCATGACAATCAAAAGAGATGGCTGGTTTGCCTAATGGTGGCCTCTCAGGCATCCCTGTCGGTAGCATGACTATTCAGAGTGACATGGTCCCATGGTTGCAAGGTGACCCTCAAGGCTGGCAAACCAACTCTCTAGCAGTTGGGTGATCTTTTCATTAACCTTAGGGGACAAATGGGTAGAAAAGATGCTGTTGACCATGCTGAGCTTTAACTATTAAAAAGAAAAAAAGTCACACTAGTGGAATAAGATTAAATTTTGATCCCCTGATCCAACCTTTCTAGATACAAAATATTTCTCCCTGAAATGCAATAGTACTTGGATAGGACCTGCAAGGGCCAGTTGGGGGGCGGGGTATATAAATGGCAGCATTTAAGGACCTTGATTCCAAGTCTTGAATCACATTGTCTAATACTTAGGGGTTAGTACTAATAGAGTGCTAGGATTTCTGGATTCTTCTTTTATTTTCACAGGAAAGAGAAAAAGCAAATCCCTTTAGGTATCAGCAAGACCCCAGGGGTATCATTCCCTCATATCAATCCAGAATCCAAAATCCACTGAGAAATACAGAAAATAAACCACTTCAGATATATAAAGTCATGAATCCTATCTTTTTCTAAAGCTTGTAGCTATAGAATCTTGGATTTAATTTTCATTCCTATAGTAACAAGTTGACTGGAGGACAATTCAGTCTAATGTCAAATAAAGCCACATAACCGCATCGATGTTCTGCCTGTGTGTGTGTGTGTGTACGTGCACACACCCCTAACAAAACACAATCTTCCCCCAGTGTCAGGAACTTAAGCGATGCCAAGGAAGCTGCAAAAAAGAGACTCCTTTAAAATGCTTGATAAGAAAATTCATCATTAGTATTTCCACCCTGAGGCACATCTAACTATACTTTTAGAAACAGCAGGAAGGAATGTTGTCAACAAGCAACTAATGCTGAAATGTTGTGTGTCTAGAGGTAAGTACTCATCTCGAGGTTGTTGCCATTATTTATTTATTTATTTATTTATATTTTTAGTGCAAATCTTTTTAGACCCCTCTTGCGCTTCTAACTTCAGCCTCTCAGGACATTCTTTCCATCAAAAAGTTGGTTGACATCAAGCAAAAGTCAAAAGACCCAAACTGGAACTCAATTCAATTTGATAGAGCAAATACTAAGTTATTGAATGTCTATTTACAAGGTACTGTGTGGGTCTTTTGAATATACCAAAATGAATTATGTGTAATCCTTACATTCAAAGGCTGTATTATCTTGTAGAGGAGATAAGACAGATATATGAAATTTAAGGGCCATTTTTTTTTTTTAAAACGGTCAGATAAGGACCAGATGATATTTGGATTAGACCAGGAAAGCTTCACTAAGGAGAGAGCTGCTGGGCAAGGCCATGAGGGATGAGAGCATCTTTTTTTTTTTTTTTTCTTTTAAACTTGATTTTTTTTTTCAGTGTTCCAGAATTCATTGTTTAGTACCATACCCAGGGCTCCATGCAATACGTGCCCTCCTTAATACCCACCACCAGGTTTACCCAACCCCCTCACCCCTTCCCCTCCAAAATCTTCAGTTTGTTTCTCAGAATTCACAATCTCTCGTGGTTTGTCTGTCCCTCCAATTTCCCCCAACTCTCTTCTCTCCATCTCCCAATTGTCTTCTGTGTTATTCCCTGTGCTCCACAAGTAAGTGAAACCATATGATAATTAACTCTGCTTGACTTATTTCACTCAGCATAATCTCCTCCAATCCTGCCCATGTTGATACAAAAGTTGGGTATTCATCCTTTCTAATGGCAGTATTAATACTCCATTGTATACATGGACCATATCTGCTTTATCCACTCATCTGCTGAAGGGCATCTTGGCTCTTTCCACAGTTTGGCGATTGTGGACATCGCTGCTATGAACACTGGGGTAGAGATGACCCTTCCTTTCACTACATCTGTATCTTTGGGGTAAATACCCAGTAGTGCAACTGCAGTGTAGCTCTATTTTTAATTTCTTGAGGAATCTCCACACTGTTTTCCAAAGTGGTTGCAACAACTTGCATTCCCATCAACAGTGTAAGAGGGTTCCCCTTTCTCCACAACCTCTCCAACACATGTTGTTTACTGTCTTGTTGATTTTGGCCATTCTAACTGGTGTAAGGTGGTATCTCAATGTGGTTTTGATTTGAATCTCCTTGATGGCTAATGATAATGAACATTTTTTTATGTGTCTGTTAACCACTTGTATGTCTTCTTTGGAGAAGTGTCTGTTCATGTCTTTGCCCATTTTTTTACCTGGTTATCTGTTTTGTGTGTGTTGAGTTTGAGGACTTCTTTATAGATCTTGGATATCAGCCTTTTGTCTGTAGTGTCATTTGTGAATATCTTCTCTCATTCCGTGGGTTGCCTCTTTGTTTTGTTGACTGTTTCCTCTGCTGGACAGAAACTTTTGATCTTGATGAAGTCCCAAAATTTCATTTTCGCTTTTGTTTCCTTTGCCTTTGGAGACATGTCTTGAAAGTAGCTGCTGTGGCCGATATCAAAGAGGTTACTGCCTATGTTCTCTTCTAGAATTTTGATAGATTCTTGCCTCGCATTGAGGTCTTTTACCCATTTTGAGTTCATCTTTGTGTATGGTGTAAGAGAATGGTCGAGTTTCATTCTTCTATACATAGCTGTCCAATTTTCCCAGCACCACTTATTGAAGAGACTTTTTCCCACTGTATATTTTTTCCTGCTTTGTCGAAGATTATTTGACCATAGAGTTGAGGGTCCATATCTGGGCTCTCTACTCTGTTCCACTGGTCTATGTGTCTGTTTTTGTGCCAGCACCATGCTGTTTTGGTGATCACAGCTTTGTAGTAAAGCTTGAAATTAGGCAACATGATGCCCCCAGTTTTGTTTTTCTTTCTCAATATTTCCTTAGCAATTCAGAATCTCTTCTGGTTCCACACCAATTTTAGGATTGTTTGTTCCAACTCTTTGAAAAGTGCTGGTGGAATTTTGGTCGGGATGGCATTGAAAGTATAGATTACTCTAGGCAGTATAGACATTTTAACAGTGTTTATTCTTCCCATCCATGAGCCTGGAATGCTCTTCCATCTTTTTGTGTCTTCTTCAATCTTTTTCATGAGTGTTCTGTAGTTTCTAAGGTACAGATCTTTACCTCTTTGGTTAGGTTTATTCCCATTACCTTGATATCCAAACCAGGCAACGACCCCACCAAAAAGGAGAATTTCAGACCATTATCCCTGATGAATATGGATGCCAAGATTCTCAACAAGATCCTAACTAATAGGATCCAAAAGTACATTAAAAAGATTATCCACCATGACCAGGTGGGATTTATCCATGGGATGCAAGGGTAGTTCAACATTCGCAAATCAATCAATGTGATAAACCAAATCAATAAAAGAAGAGAGAAGAACCATACAGTCCTCTCAATTGATGCAGAAAAAGCATTTGACAAGATACAACACCCATTCCTGATTAAAACGCTTCAAAGTATAAGGATAGAGGGAAGATTCCTCAACTTCATAAAATCTATCTATGAAAAACCACAGCGAATATCATCCTTAATGCAAAAAAGCTGACAGCCTTCCCTTTGAGATCAGGAACACGACAAGGATGACCACTCTCGCCACTGTTGTTCAACATAGTCCTAGAAGTCCTACCAACAGCAATCAGACAACAAAAAGAAATAAAAGGTATTCAAATTGGCAAAGAAAAAGTCAAACTCTCTCTTCACAGATGACATGATACTTTATATGGAAAACCCAAAAGACTCCACCCCCAAACTACCAGAGCTCATATAGCAATTCAGTAATGTGGCAGGATACAAAATCAATGGACAGAAATCAGCTGCTTTCTTATACACTAACAATGAAAATATAGAAAGGGAAATTAAAGAATCTATTCCATTTTTTTAAAAATAAATATTTTGTCAGAGAGAGAGGACACATAGGTGGGGGGAGCAGCAGGCAGAGGGAGAGGGAGAAGCAGTTTCCCCACTGAGCAAGGAATCCAATGCAGGACTCGAGGACCCTGAGATCATTACCTGAGCTGAAGGCAGATGCTTAACCAACTGAGCCACCCAAGTGCCCCACATGAGAGCATCCTTAATAACAAGAGCTACCATTTGTGGTAGGAGTTGGCAACTAATTCTACGAAGGGCCAACGAGTAAAGATTTTAAGGCCTGTGGCTCATGCAGTCTTGGAAACAAAGATTCACCTATACCTTTCTAGTGCAAAAGCAGCCACAGACAGTACCCAAGTAAACGGGCATTGCTCTGTTCTGATAAAATGTTTTTTATGGATACTGAAATTTAAATTTTGTGTCATTTTCACGTGTCATAAAATGTCATTTTCCTTTTCATCATTATTTTTCAATTATTTAAGGAGGCAGAAGCCATTCTTAGCTTGCAAGCCGTACAAACACAGATTTGCTTGTGGGTCAGAGTTTGCTGACCCCTGATCTCCTGAGTTCTCACTAGAAATACAGTGCTTTATGATATGGGATCTCATTGAATTCTTACACCTGTTTTGCAGGGTAGATGTTATCAGTCCATTTTCCAGATATCAAAGTAGAACTCAGAGGGCTTAGGTCATACAGATTTTAAAGACCCTGCTTTGAACCACTAGGCCATATGGCCTCCCAGGAATGGTAAGGAGCTTAAGGAATGGTGGAATTAATAGGTTTTCTTCAGCCAGAGGCATTCCCAATTCTAAAAACTCTTTTAACAAATACAAGGCTTGCTATCATGGCTGGCTCACAGTGAACTCATTTTAGATCTCTGCTATCATCATGTTCTTTCTCTTCACAAGTCATGCAGGGGGTGGATATAGTGTTTGATAACTTCGACTTTCTAGAATATATATTCTCCTGTATTTGAAGGGAAAAAGTACAGCCTTCTAGCATTCATTCCAACCCTTTGACCCCCTCTTCCCTCATGGCTGCCCGGAACCCAAATGCGGAAGGTCTTGCTAGTCCCTGTGGGTAATGTGTGTGTTTCAGACGTGATTCTCTCAAAGTTGCTAACTTCTTGGACATTCTGAGCAGCAGTTCTCTTGTGCATGGCTTCTCTACTGTCTCTTGTTCAAAAGTGATTTAATGTAATAGAGAAGACAGAAAGAAAACAGGAGTTGCCATGTTTTCCAAGCACCTGGTAGGAGGACATCAGGTGGAGTCTCAATCCTTCTTTGATTACCTTCCTTCTCTGAAAAGAGCCAAGTGTCCTTTATACAATCTGCAGACCATACTGGGTTATTGGTTCCAGATATGATACCAACAGCTTCATGTGTCAGCATACATTTATGTGCCCAGCACCATGCTATGGATTGTGGAGAGCTCTAAAGTCTAAGATACTGACATCCAAGAGTTTGTAATCTCTTTGGGATGGCAAGACTAACAAACATATAATAATGGTAATATTAATAATAGCTGTTCTTTATCAGACATCTCAGCACTCTACTAAATACTTTGTATACACTTTGTCCAGTAAAAGCAAACCCAGACTTAGTAAGTAGAGTATCATTCAAAAGGATTATTGAAAGGTGGCTGGGGTTGGGGGGATACTATGGTAATATGAAGAGGGTATTGTTACAACAGGGAGAAAGCTCTGATGAGGTCTGCAAGCATCTCAAGAATGAGGTAAAATTTTTCCTTTTACAGAAAGCACTAAACAAAGCTAGAAAGAACCAGGACTCCCATCCAAGTACTCATGAGGCCCAACCCCGCTTAGTTTCAGAGATCAGATGAGACTGGATATGGACAGGGTGGTATGGTCATAGACATACCTCAATATCATCAAAGCCATCTATGAAAAACCCACAGTGAATATCATTCTTAATGCGGAAAAAGTGAGACCTTTCTGCTGAGGTCAAAAATGTGGCAGGGATGTCCACTATCACCACTGCTATTCAACATAGCACTAGAAGTCCTAGCCTCAGCAATCAGACAACAAAAAGAAATGAAAAGCATCTGAATCAGCCAAGAATAAGTCAAACTCTCTTTGCAGATGATATGATACTTTATGTGGAAAACCCAAAAGACTCTATTCCAAAACTGCTAGAACTCACACAGGAACTCAGTAAAGTGTCAGGATATAAAACCAATGCACAGAAATCAGTTGCATTTATATACACCAACAGCAAGACAGAAGAAAGAGAAATCAAGGAGTCAATCCCATTTACAATTGCACCCAAAACCATAAGATACCTAGGAATAAACCTAACCAAAGAGGCGAAGAGTCTGTACCCAGAAAACTATAAAGTACTCATGAAAGAAATGAAGGAAGACACAAAGAGATAGAAAAATACTCCATGCTCATGGATTGGAAGAACAAACATTGTGAAAATGTCTATGCTACCCAAAGCAATCTACACATTTAATGCAATCCCTATCAAAATGCCATCCATTTTTTCAAAGAAATGGAACAAATAATCCTAAAATTTATATCAAACCAGAAAAGACCTTGAATAGCAGAGGAAGGTTGAAAAAGAAAGCCACAGTTGGTGGCATCCGAATTCACGACTTCGAGCTCTATTACAAAACTGTAATCATCAAGACAGTATGGTACTGGCACAAAAACAGACACATAGATCAATGGAACAGAACAGAGAACGCCGAAATGGACCCTCAACTCTACGGTCAATGAGTCTTCAACAAAGCAGGAAAGAATGTCCAATGGAAAAAAAGATAGTCTCTTCAGCAAACGGTGCTCGGAAAATTGGACAGCCATATGCAGAAGAATGAAATTGGACTATTTCCTTAAACCACACACAAAAATAGAGTCAAAATGGTGAAAGACCTCAAGGTGAGACAGGATTCATCAAAATCCTTGAGGACAACACAGGCAGCAACCTCTTTGACCTCAGCCACAGCAACTTCTTCCTAGAAACACCACCAATGGCAAGGGAAGCAAGAGCAAAAATGAACTATTGGGACTTCATCAAGATCAAAAGCTTTTGTGCAGCAAAGGAAACAGTCAATAAAACCAAGAGACAACTGACAGAATGGGGGGAGATATTTGCAAATGACATATCAAATAAAGGGCTAGTATCCGGGGCGCCTGGGTGGCTCAGTGGGTTAAAGCCTCTGCCTCCGGCTTAGGTCATGATCTCAGGATCCTAGGATTGAGCCCTGCGTCCGGCTTTCTGCTCAGCAGGGAGCCTGCTTCCTTTCCTCTCTCTCTCTGCCTGCCTCTCTGCCTACTTGTGATCTCTGTCTGTCAAATGAATAAAATCTTTTTTTTTTTTTTAAAGGGCTAGTATCCAAAATCTATAGAGAACTTATCAAACTCAACACCCAAAGAACAAATAATCCAATCAAGAAATAGGCAGAGGCCATGAACAGACATTTCTGCAAAGAAGACATCCAAATGGCCAACAGAAACATGAAAAAGTGCTCAACATCACTTGGCATCAGGGAAATAAAAATAAAAACCTCAAAGAAATACCACCTCACACCAGTCAGAATGGCTAAAATTAACAAGTCAGGAAATGAGAGATGTTAGCGAGGATGCAGAGAAAGGGAAACCATCCTACACTGCTAGTGGGAATGCAAGTTGATGCAGCCAATCTGGAAAACAGTATGGAGTTCCTCAGAAAGTTGAAAATCAAGCTCCCCTACAACCTCGCAATCGCACTACTGGGTTTACCCTAAAGATACAGATGTAGGGACCTGAAGGGGCACATGTACCTGAATATTTATAGCAGCAATGTCCACATCAGCCGAAGTATGGAAAGAACCTAGATGTCAATCAACAGATGAATGGATAAAGAGGATGTGGTGTATATATACAATGGAATAGTATGCAGCCATCAAAAATTGAAATCTTGCCACTCTGCCTACTTGGATCTCTGTCTGTCAAATGATAAATAAAATCCTTTAAGGAGGGGGGACTAGTATTCAAATCTATAGAGAACTTATCAAACTGAACACCCACAGAACAAATAATCCAATTGAGAAATGGGCAGAGGCCATGAACAGACATTTCTACAAAGAAGACATCCAGATGGCCAACAGGGAATATCCAACAATGTGGATGGAACTAGAGGGTATTATGTTAAGCAAAATAAGTCAATCAGAGAAAAACAGTTATATGACCTCTCTGATATGAGGAATTTGCGGCAGGGCGGGGGTCATGGAGGGCAGGGAGGGAAAAAATGAAACGAGATGTGATCAGAAGGGAGACAAACCGTAAGAGACTCTTAATCTCAGGAAATAAACTGAGAGTTGCTGGAGGGGAGGAGGGTGGGAAGGATGGGGTGGCTGGGTGATGGACATTGGAGAGGGTATGTGCAATGGTGAGTGCTGTGAATTGCATAAGACTAATGATTCACAGACCAGTACCCCCAAAGAAAAAATACATTATTTGTTAAAAAATAACAATAATTAAGAAAATAATAATAATTTTAAAAAAAGAACCAGGAGTGGGGAAGAAGTTTGAGGCTAGCCTCTTCTCAGGAGGGACAATATGCTCATTCACACTGATCGTGGGCCAAAACTCATGGGTGTAACTAAAGGTCAATAAGCAAGCATTTTGTTCTGCTCTATCACTGGAGACAGCAGTTGAGATGATCCTTTATAGAGCAAAGAATGGGGATTTTGCGAGTCTGTATCCTTCTTGTAAACGAAAGAGGCAACCATGAGTCTTCTCATCATCTCACGGGGAAGGGTAGTTCCTCGTGGTAGGCCATTTTCCACAACACGAAGGATGACTGGATTTGTTCACGTCCAGGTAAGGTTCAACACTCAGTTCTTCCCAATGACCTTAGTGGTGGGTGCTGAAACTGTCCCTCCCTTATTGATGACAGACCCGAGCAGCAGAGAGGGAAGTCACTTTGCCCCCAGTCACAGAGCTGTACGTGGAGGAGGTGGAACGTGTCCCTGGGCCTGGCGGACTCCAGGTGCACAATCAGTCCCCCATCGTGTGGTTGAGACGGTCAGCATCCAAAGAGTCTAGAGCGCCAGAGAAGTCTCTGAAGGCTTCTCGGAAGACCACATTTTACGAATTGGAGTTGCTGATGAGGTGGTCAGGGACAACGCGGATGATCAGGGCAGGGCCAACAAGGTCAAACAAAAGAGGCGAAGGGGGCCAAAGAGCCCTTCAAAGAGTTTCACTCTGTGACACCGACTTTTACATGAAGTGACGCAGGTCAGGTAGTGCCATACCGAATGGGTCCCTGAAGAGCCAGACCAGAAATCTCGGGCTTGACGCAGAAGTAGGAAGGCGTGGAGCACGGAAGTGGGCGAGGGAGATGAGGCAGGCAGTGCAGTGTAGACCGACTTGGAACAAAGTCTGAGTAAACGGAGCCCAGAAGTGAACGCGGCCGGCCAGGGCGCTGCAGTAACGAGGCAGGCCTGGTGGTCTGCGCTCAGGGACAGCAATCATGTGTCCGCCTAGGAGGGGCAAACCGAGGGGGGTACTGCAAAAGACATACAAGGATTTGGTGCCTCATCTGGAAAGAGGAGGTTAAAGCGAAAGCTTATGTCTTACTAGAAGCTGTGTAATAAACACTCATGATTTTCCCAAGTAGATTTCATAGAACTTTTGTTTTTTGGAATAATGCGAGGATCCGCTCCTAGCATTATTAAAAATAGCAAATAGACAAAAAAGATGTTCAGGCTCTAATATGAACAAACAACCCAAGTGAAAGTTAAGCGGTTTTCTCGTAAATCTGCAGAAAGCCTTTAGAATTCTAATACGTGTTACAAATCTCCAAAAAGGAAATAATTGCATGCAGTGTTTCAGAAAAATAATCTGAACATGGAATTCACTCCCTGCGGAGTATCTTGTTGGACTGCTGTGGGACTGCACCCCTCCTGGAAGAGACTCTAAGAGTTCACATTATTGAGGACCTACTATGGGCCAGATGCTCTAACAGCCTCAAGACTTAGTCCTCATAATGCTCTGCAATATTAGCATCATCCCATTTTGCAGATGAGGACACCAAGGCCCAGAGGCTTTGAGTCATTTGTCCTAAAATCACCCAGCCCCATCCTTTTCCTCCCCCACCTTGCACCCCGTTTCCTTCCATACCCTAAAGAGATGAGGTCTCTGGACTTCTCTGGCTTTCTCCAGAACACCCCAATTACTGCATTTTGCTTTCAACAACTTCTGAAGGCCTCTTCCGGGATGCAGGATGTCATGCATCACGGGCCTACAGAGAGCAGCTTCCGCTCTATTGGCATTCAGCTGCTGCTTCCCGGGGCTTCTGGTGGTGTCATTCACATTTTAGATGACTCTCCCCTTTGTTCCTCCGAACCTGACATCTATAAACATGACAACACAGGCAGGAGAGGGCACAATGGGCCATCTCCAGCTCCTTAAGGCAGGCTGGTGTGACGTGGGGAGGAGACGGAGGGCACAGGTAAGTCCTGACGTCTCAGGCATCCTTAGAATTAACATGCATCACGCCAGGGCTCACAGCCGCTCCCATCACCAACTGTTTAGTGTTAAATTTAGAATAAAAACCAATTAAAAGATAACAAGGAGACATACGCTCCGAATGGCAAGAATCAGAGTATTCACAGAAATATGACCTCTAGTTCCTGCGGGGAAGCACTGGCAGGTTTTACAGATCTGAAGCTCCCCACCTTCCGTCACCAACATCCAGGAAAAGCTGCTGTGATGGGGGATGGACTCATGTGGATCAGAGAACCCAAGATCATAAAGATCACAGCTGACCTTTTCCCGCTGCCCTGGGCCAGAGGACTGTTCTGGGCTCACGGGGCTTCTGCTTGGCGTTCCTGCCACCGCACACGTTGTTTGTGAGACAAGGACACGGGTGACTAGGTTCCCCATTCCTCCATTACATCTCAGGTGGGGCTGGTTCAGGACGCCCCCACCCCCCCAAAAGTGAGCTATTGCTAGGACGGACATTCCAGAAAGGTGGGTTTGCTGCCCCTGGATCCCCAGCATTGTCAGCATCGAGAAGCAAACAGTCCTGTCCTGAAGATCAAAAATTCTGCTACTCAGAAATCCACGTCAGCCTGGTTCAATCTGAGCCAAAGAGCTTTAAATTCTTGCTGTTGCGCAATGAGAAAAGTCACTCCACAAATGGAGGGCGCATGGGCTCTCCATTTACGTCCACCTAGAAGATTGCTGTGGGTACGCCTTGCATGGCTTATCCCACTCACCAAGAGTCAGCTTTTGGGGGACATTTCCCAAATTACTGTCACATCCACACAACCCTTGACATTTGTTCCCCTTAGTCCAGATCTTCCACGTTTCCCACTGGTCTACTCCAAATTTTTCCTGATGATCGACCGATCTCTAGATTTGACATCTCTTGATTATCTCTTCACTGTTACTGGCATGTGCTTAAAAATATATATATATATATATAAATATATATATATATATATATATGTATATATATATATGTATATATATGTATGTATTTGAGAGAGAGAGAGAGAGAGACCGTGAGCAGGGTAAGGGACAGACAGAGAAGCAGGCTCCTCGCCAAGCAGGGACCCTGACACAGGGCTTGATCCCAGGACCCTGCGATCATGACTTGAGCCAAAACCAGACACTCAACTGACTGAGCCCCCCAGGTGCCGCTGTGTGTATGCTTCTAGAGCACAAGGGGAACATGCCTTCTCTCTGTTGCCATCCTTCAGCAATTCTCAAATGACTTTAAGGTAAAACTAAGGGAACTGGCATGGCCAGCAGGCCCTGGCCCTGGCCCTTCTCTAGCCTCCCTGCCCTTGCATTTCTCCACCGCCAGGCTTCCTGGGCCTTGTTTTGCTCCAACTGAGACTGGCCTGGCCCCAGAGGCTGCGTGCTAAGGTCCACTCCAACCCCACCCCACCCTCCCAGCTCTGTGTCCAGACAACACTTCCTCCAGGAAGGTTTTCTCAATCCTGCCCCAGTCTAGAATAGGAGCCCCTCTATGCTGCCTCCTGCTCTCAGGTCTCTTACAGCCCTTACCGTACTATTATAATTTCCAGTTTACCGGCCAACCTTCCAAATATTTTATGAATGACTTGAGGGTGGAGCCTGGCTCTTAGTCATCAATACACTCTCAACACTCAGCAGGGGGCCCGGCAGTCCGTACACTTCCAGCAGCAGGTGTCCAGAGCTCGCTAACTTGCAGGCTGGAGCCCTCCCCCCAGGGGTGGGATGGCCAGCTAAGAACCGGGCAGAGTAAGGATTTCATCTTGTTCGCTATTACACTAATAATGCCTAGCAATACTAGAGCTGTTAAGAGTAGGCTGTGCCATGTGTGATCTAGCATCCTTATGAGATGGGGTGTGCATCCTGGGTCAGCATGATGGGCAGGTCAGAAATATAAAGAGAGGCACCAGGATGGTGGACAAGTGCCCAGAGCCCTTGTGGGTTTAGCATATGGAGAAACAGATGCAGAGCTCTGTGGGACTGGGACAGTGACCGAGCCTGAGTTCTGGACCGTCTGTGTGACCACCAACTAGTGTTTTCGTATCATGGGCCCCAAACACTCTCCTCTGGAATTAGGGGTGCTGGGTTGCCACAGATGGGGAGGGGGTGGCAAGAGTCCTACTGCAAGGGCACAGGGCCTGCAGGCAGATGTCTCGGCACCCTGAGGACCTGGAATGATACAGGTGCCCTGCAGATACCCCAAGGGACACAGCTCTGGTTTGCAAGGTGCCTTTCTTGCTTTTCCGATTCAGAGGGACTGAGAACAGCTCACAGAAGACCCTTCACCAACAAGGGTCATCATATATGACCTACCTCTTCCTGTTATCAAGTGCTGAGAAATACGGTGTATGTGAAATACTAATCATTGTAAGTTACCATTAGAATGATTTCTCAGGGCCTTTGTGGTGATAATATGTTATGATTCTCTAAAGGAACGGGGCAATGATGTTTGCCCTGCTAATCTCCCTCTTTGCTCAGCAGGACAAGACACATCTGCCAGCTCTTTTCTTTGCCACAGTCTCTGTCTGATCTCCCCACCTGCTGGTGCCTCCTTCAAAGCCCCCTTTGCTGAGCTCCCCTCTACCTGCCACCTCTACCCTCTCTCTCCCCGGGAGCCATTCAGGCCTTCGTCCTGGGCCCACTCATTTTCTCCATCATCCATCGCAAAGGTTAGACACGGGCTGAATTCTACGGACTCACGGATTTGCCTCTCTTGGCCCTGACCTCTCTTCTGAGCTCCAGACCTGCCTGTCCCACAGCCTCCGGGACTCCACTTGGATGTGTCTATGGAGACTCAAAACCGACAACCGACAAGTCTGCGTGACCCTCCCTATTTCCCAACCTCCCCCAACCTGTCCCAGCCTGCGTTCGCCCCGGCCCTTAATGTAGAAATGCTTCTTTGGCAAAGTCAGTCGCTCAGGCAAATCTCTGGGAATTATGCTGATTCCTCCCGGCCTGCTCCGCTCTCCCCCAGACTCCCCTGTCCTCAAGTTTCTCTGTTCCACAAATAAACGTGGCTCTGTTCATTCCGCTCCCTGTCCACTGCCTGGGTGACGGGTTGAGGTCTCCATCCATGTCGCTGTGCCCACTCTGGCCTCCTCTGAAGCTATTCTCCCCCACCCAGTGCAGGAGGGAGCCCAGCATATCATACATGCGAATAGGGCACTCGCCTCAGTGGCTTCCTTTCCAGCAGTCTGGCTGGGGCTTTTGCAGTGCTGCAGAGCCAACCTCAGCCTTTCCAGCTTCTAGAAAGCCTTCAGCTTCCTTGTCAGGCGGCTCTGACCGCACTCTGCTTCCCTGCCTTCCTGCACTGGCCATTCCCCCTCTGCGATGTCTATCCTCCAGCTCCTCCTCCACATCTTAGCAAAGGAGCCTCGCACACCTTCCCAGATGGCTCTCTCTCAAGCGGGCCCTGCTTCTGGCACCTTCTGTCACAGCATCGTCCCCATCACCCTGCTAGCTGTCAAGGTTCCTGATATTTTCTTTATTCTTCATTTGCTGGTTTATAGTCTCCCCCATGAGACCAGGTTTCCTGTCCCCCCTACAGTGTTGTTTGCCCAACACCTGCACAGAGTGGAGACTCGATAATGATGAAAAAATAATGAAAGCATAAAAAAATACCTGATGGAATTATAGGGGAGATTATCTGGGGTTTCAATTGGCTTGGACATTGATCTGTGGATCACGAATGGCCTTCACCTGCCCAGCGACCTGTCTGTACAGGTCCCAACATATTAATTACCGGTGAAGACAGAGATGGTGAACGGTTTGCAGCGATAACGTCTCCTTTCAATTCAGCCCTATGAAAGAATGCAGGGGCCGGTAAAGCTGGGCGGCCGGCGTCTGCTGCCATCCCCGTCCACGTTACTGTGATCGATAGTGAATGTGGGCCCGCTGTGAGCAGAATCTACGGCAACACCCAGGGGGAGTCGAGAAGTGGGCTGAGTTCCCTGCTCTCCGGGGTAGGAGGCAGAGCCAACCAAATAAAAATACATAAAATCATAAATGCCCCAACACATCAATATATATAGAACCAATTACCACAGCCATCGACTAGATTTGTAATAAATTGATGGGAGGGGCCCCGGCCCTGAGCACAGGCGGCAGAAGCACACGCCAAGAGTGACTTTATGAGCCCTGCCCCCACCACCACTGCCCCGTGGGATCAGCCTGACTACAGAAAAACCTCAAGGAAACAGAAACATGTCAAGGGAGCCCGGGCTGCTGGTTTACCCGATTAGGTTGTTTTTCCCTGTCACCGGCACTCACATTTCACCTACAAAGCACATATCTTAACTGGCAGATTTACTGAGAAATAGAGCTGAAGAAATTCTTCTTTCCCCTTTTCTTTTTCTTTCTTCCATTGTTATCATTTTTTTTTCTTTAATCAGCAAAACCAAAAATGTTCTAAGGTCTTTTTGGACCCGCTTGATTTTGCCATTGCCTTAGAAGGAAGGCTCTTGTGGTGTCCCCTTCTAACGGAGCACAGGGAACATGTCCCTCAGCAGACTTAATCAAGTCGATGGGTCTTGTGTGGTGATGACTAAGCTGAGACGAGTATTCCCTTCTAATGAAAGGGCCCAGTCTCTCCCAACAGCGCCTCTCCCCAAAATGCTTGATGTCATGAGGGGTCTTTCCTTTAAAGCTCTCCGCATGTGTCCCTTTGCTTCCCTCCATCGGCACGTCCACAAAACCTTCGGGAGTTGACGGAACATGCATTAAGCCTACCCCTGAGAAACCTTCCATGGAACAGGAGAGACTCTCAAGGTGGAAAGTATGTTCTGAATCTTGCAATGGCTTCCTTTGCCTCTTTTGTGGGTCCCCCAAGGGCTCTACCACGCTGTGCCACAGACACTGACTCACCAATTGCTGGGAGAGAAGAGGTAAGGAAAGGCTGGCAGAGGAAACAGTCAGGCTTTACTTCAACATCTAGAATTCCACAGTGGGCTTGGAGACCTCTTTTGGTCTGATGCTGAGCACTGTGCCTGGTCCACAGTGAACACTCAATTAAGGCCCATTTCGGATTGAATGCATAAACATCGTTACCTTGAGAGGACCCCAACCTTCCCTCAAGGTGCCGCTAACTGAGGTCTGCATGTCACTGGCTCTCCAGACAGCAACTTATCAGGAGTAAGGTCAAAGTGTGTACTTGAGAATTTTTAAAGGAGGGAAGTTGATCTGATCAGAGAACTATCTTCCCCTCATCGGTAATGGAGAAAGAAATGATGTATTCTGGAACCTCTGTCTCTTGAAGCATTAATCATCTACACTTTATAATTTAGCTGGCACTTGGGGTCACGTCTGAAAACGCTGTCAGCTACTCCCATTTTTTTCGAAATCAATTACCTGCCTCCTCCAGTTCTTGCTGGTTTCTTTGACCTTAGTTTTTCTTATGTATTTTTATAATTTTTTTAAATTTATATTTTCTAATAATTGAAACAACTTCCAAAGAATTCCACGAGATTCAAGAAGACTTTCTCTGACAACAGAGGAATGGAAATTAGGAATGAACCAGAAGTAGCTAGTGGCCAAACTGATAAGCTCAGATGAACGGGGTTTGTTGATTTGTTGGCTTAGGTCAAAATGGTTTTGTCTTGTGTTTCCATTTAAACCCAAGTTATGTGTTACACCTGATACATATCCCAACCCCCTACACCCCCCCCCCCAAGAAAACTTTCTGACTTGCTTTGTAAAAGAAAGGCAATTTCAGGGAAAGTGTTTAAAGAAAGGCTGTTATTGCCTCCTAGACCATTAGCTGGTAGCCAGAAATTTGGAATTACTATCACAAATTGGAAGTCCGCACCTGGATTGATTCAACCTCCTAGTATTTAATCCTAGTTCTACCTTGTACTGATCACTTGGCTTTAATGTCAACGCTATTCTTCTTTTATTATTATTTTTTAAGATTTTATCTATTTGAGAGAGAGAGTGAGTGAGAGAGAGCACAAGCAGAGGAAGAGGGAGGAGCAGAGTCCCTGCTGAGCAGGGAGCAGCGGACTCCATCCCAGGACTCCCAGGATCATGACAGGAGCTGAAGGCAAACCTTAACCAACTGAGCCACCCAGGCACCTGTCTAGCCTACTTTTCTAATGACAAACTCCAGGACATGACATTGCCCCCATCCCTCCCCCACACACCCACAAAACACTCAGACCTGGAGATAGGGAGGAGGGATGATGAAGGGGCGGGCTGGTGCCAGGGGCGCTGGGGGCAAGGTGTTCAAGGAGAGGCTGTCTCGGACAGTACGCAGTCATTTTCCTCGGAAAGGGAAGAAGAAGAAGAGAAGTATGGCATTCACTCACATAATCATTCCATCGATATTGACTCTGACTGACGGCTAGACACGGTACGTGGTGTGACACTTTGGGATCGGCGTAGGGAGTGAACCCAGAGATGCCTTGGTGTTCCTCGACAGCAGACTGTCAGTGGAAATCGGGACAGGATAGGGATCTAACAGAAACAGAAAACTGTTAACCAGTTCTCTCTTGGCCCCAACACCATGCACTTATGTTAGAACTTGACCTGTAGGTAGGGCCAGGGTCCCACCCCGGAGGCCCAGGGGAAATCTGGGTCGGCATCTTTAAGCAGGCTGTGGCGCCAGATGGCAGGGGCTTTGAATCGCAGGTAAAAGGGAAGGCTGGCTCAGCTGAAGACATTCATGAATTTCCCTCCTTTGTGGAATGCACCCTACAGCTCCTTTGCACTTAAAAGGCAGAAACACCCAGGCTGCTTATTAAAGTGACTTCCCCAGGGATCCTTTTCCACAGAGAGCGTATTCTTCTAGCCCCCTGTCCTCTATCCCAGCCCTAGCCCAAAAAACTCCCTCTCATAGGGGTGGGAGAAACTGTGCTTATTTCCTGATCTTTTTCCAGCAAAGGGACTACAACTGGAATTGAAAATAGTTGCCAAATGGTTGTGATGTTGACCCTGATTTTTGGAATGAAGATTTGGGGTCCCCCTTCCACTAGCCTGATTAGTAGGTGATTTGTGACTTGCAAAAATACACATCAGTGTTTCTGTGAAGAGCAAATTTACCCAGGGCAAGTTTTATTATTATCCCTTTGAAATTTTTATCAATTACTATTGTGTTCAAAGCATAATAAGCTGAACTGCAAATTTATTAAAATAATTCTAATCATAACAGTAATAACAATAAGACTCACGATGCATTAAATACAGAATGCTAGGCGCCGTGCTTTATATAGAATGGCTGTATTCAATCTTTGCCCAATCCTCACTTGTATGATAAATACTCATAGTCCCATTTTACAGACATGGAAACTGAGGCTCGCAGCCATTAAGGAAACTCCACTGCGGCCACAGCTAATAAAAATCGTGATGCAAATCTGCCTGACTTTAAACATTTGCTACCAACAACGACACTAAACTCCTTCCACATGAATTGAGCTGACTTATTTAGCCACGAGCCAGGCATTATCAAATGTTGCATTCTGTTATCAGAAGTAGAAATCACTGGCCGAGGGTACAGAGTCACCGAACATTAGAAGTACAAGGAATTCTAAGTATCGTCTAATTCTGCATCTTTACCACACAGGTGAGATTATTTTGAAGAAGATTATGTAACTGACTCAAGGCCACCTGGCTAATGGCTCAACTGAGACCAAGAACTCAGGTCTCTTGATTCCTCACCCAGAGTTCTTTCCCTCAACAGGCCGCTTTAGAGCAGGACGGGCAATGGAGACATGCTACTACTTTAGAATCAAGCCACTCACCCCTGAAGACATGAAAACTTCAAGGGATGTCAAGGTCAGATTTTCACATTTGGAATAACCCCTTGTATCATCATCTACCTTGCAAATTTATTTCCAACTTTTTTTTTCCCGGAAATAAACTATTACTTACAGAGTAAAGCGCATGATATTGAGATAAAGGTGCTGGTAGATATATGTACTGTGCCTTGTGCTTCTTTCTCGTGGGTCTGCATCACCGCAGCCATCCCACTTGCGCACGGATCTACAGGCTGGGTAAAAGAGGATGGGCTTGTGTAGTGCTATGTATTAACTATGCTAGAATTAAAACTTTTCAAACAAGAGGATGAGGGGCGCCTGGGTGGCTCAGTGGGTTAGGCCTCTGCCTTCTGTCAGGTCATGATCCCAGGATCCTGGGATCGGGTCCCACATCGGGCTCTCTGCTCAGCGGGGAGCCTGCTTCCCCCTCTCTCTCTGCCTGCCTCTCTTCCTACTTGTGATCTCTGTCTGTCAAATAAATAAATAAAATCTTTAAAAAAGAACAAAACACAAGAGGATGAGTAAACACAATGGTCCTATCTCAGCTTACTGAATCTAGGAAACAGAACAAGTCTGGAGAAAGTAGGCTTTCTCCTCTTCATCTGCTATCAGAGAACACAGACCCCTCACTTCTCCACAGTCCTACTAGGCATCGGTCTGATATTTACCAAGTAACTTTATAGACCCCACTAGAAGCATTATGCTAGAAGCTATGAGAATTTAAAAAAAAAAATTATGAAGCCTTTGCATTTGCCATTTCCTCTGCCTGGATGGTTCTGTCCCAACTCCTTCTTACCTTTTCCAGGTCTCAGCTCAACCTCACCCCCTTATCACCATCACTGAGGCCTTTCTGTGGCCGCCAACTTCATCAGCTCCCAATCCTCCAGCCAACTTCTATCACATCATCTGGTTTCAGTTTCTTCCTAGTACCTCTCATTATCTAGAATTATTGCTTTCATTTATTGTTACCTGCCACTGTATGTCTCTCTTCACTGGAATATAAGCTTCATAAAAGCAGGAAACTCCTCTGTGCCATTCATCATTAAATGCCCAGTGCCTAGACCAATGTTTAGATATAGAAGGTGTTAACTAAATGAATGGGTAAGCTCTCTTCCAAGAAGCAATCAATCAAGTTGTGAGGGCAAAGCTTATATGTCTGGAGTAGAAAATAATCCAGAATACTATACAATTAACTACTAAATTGTATGTGTATGCATAATATGTCACTCTTGTCAGGCCCATAATTATATGAAGGGAATTGGGCATCACTACTCACAATTGTCCCATTAACTAAAATGCTAGCCCTATGCTAAAACATGAAACTCTACAACCATTAGTGGTTTCCACAAGAACAAAAAATGGGAGGCTCTTGAATACTAATTTAAAAAGAAAATAAAAAGAAAACTAAGGAATGCTTGAGACAGTAAGATGAGACCAGTGTTGCCAATAGTACAAAGTTTAGAAAAATCAGCTTATCACCTTTAGTCCTGATTGCTGGCATGTTTCCAATTTCCTTCAGCGCCTGAAGGCTTAAGACTGTTCAATTCTGCACACAAGCCTACCGATCAATGGCTTAATCAGAGGAAAGTCCCAGTCCAAAGTGAAAACCATTCAGTCTAGTCCTCTTATCTGTGACACTCCTGTGTGGGGATGACACCAGGACATACCCCCGGAGGCCACCGGGCTGTGGCTCCAGCATTAAAGCTGCCGCATCAGACAGGACGAACGAGGGCGATGAGGGAACATTCCCTGTTCATCTCTGAGACAAGTGTGTCACCTCGCTGTTCAGAATGGGTCCATGGACGGGCAGCAGTGGCATCAAGTGAGAGCCTGTTAGACAAGCAGAATCTCAGGCCCCACCTACACTCATTAATTGCACCTATGTATCACCTGGGATCAGAAGGTCCATTTAAGATCCCAGGTGATACATAGGCGCAAATAATTTTGAGGACCGCTGGCATACAGGAAAACAAAACGACTCCAGCAACTGTACCATCATCGCTGATCACGGCCCCCAAAGCCTGCAACAATCAAAAATCCAGGAAATTCAATGTGGGAGACAGTGGACCCACTATGAAATCTAACGAGGGGAGACATCTGGCCTTGTTATGTTCTTAGACCAGTGGCTTGGCTTCATTTATGTCCCGGTCTCATTCACTCACCTTCCTACCTTAATCTCTTCTTGTGCCACTGGCAGGCAAAAACGGCACACAGCCATCGTCAATATATCTCAGCAGGTAAGCATTCTTCTTGCCCTGGTTCTGCCCCTGACTGGTTATGTGTCTACCTGCAAGTCGCTTAAGCTTTCTGAGACTTGATTTCCCCATCTCCAGAATGGGGAGGGTAAGACTTCAGAATTCAGTGAAAAAAATTATATAGCATGCTGTTTGGTAAGATTATTCATAAGGATGCCTTCCTTCCAGCCTACAGAGCCACATTACTCTGGACTGTGCCTCAGAGCCTAGGGACTAGATGATTCAAATTAAACCTCACCCATATGTTTCAGAAAGCTTAGCTCCTTTTCAGAGCCTCTGTTTATGACACCACCAGGCGCAGTTTCAGCAGCACCTTCTCCGGGCCTTTCTGTCTAGGAAAGCCATAGAGCAGCTGCCTCCTCTCAGCCTCAACCCCCTCTCTGCTCACTACAGGGCTTTGCGGATAGCAGGCCCTCAACAAATGTTTGAGGAGTGAATGAATTAATCATTTAAAGAAAATAGCTATATGCCATAATTGCTTTGCCACCGGAGGGCTAACTTCATGGTTGTAAACGTGCATGAAAAGAGCCTTTGGAGCTGGCTTGCAACCCCAGGGTTGTAAAACACAAAACATTATAAAAACTTATGTGATTACTCTTTGTTGGATTTCTATGTTGCGTTCCTGAACTTAATCAGATTTTTATGCCACTTAGCGCAATTATGTAAGTTAGCCTACGAACTGTGCCAGCACGAGGCTGGGTCTCTGCTGACCAGCACTCGCAGGTCAGGCTCAGAAGGCTGACTGCTGATCCCGGTATTGTTTTTGCTTCAGCCGTAGAAAAAATCTATTCGTTATTCTGGGGAGAGGGACCAACAGAGTCCATCTTGGGCTCTATCTACCCAAAAACAAATCAGTGGAAAGTGGAAAGGACAAATCGATGGAAAGCGGAAAACATGGTGTCCTGTGTGGCAGAAATACAATGCCATCTAGGTGACTTACTTCTTCCTTTGCCTCGAATCTGTCTTAAGATTTGTTTTCTTATGGAAAACAAAACAACAGCAACCACCAAAAAAACCAACACAACCCCCCCTACACCCAGCTTTGTATCATGGAAGAAGAGGAAAGCGTTCTTCTTAGCTTTCCCCATGGAAAGGAGACAACGGGCTAGCAACAAACAAAAACCCAGTGGGTTATGGACCTGAAAGTGCAGCAGAAAAGAAGAGTTTCCAGATTGTCACCTGTCAACCCGGATAACCCCCCCGGAGGTGTACCAAGGGTGATGGCAAGAAGAGATGATGACAAAGGTCAGATCTAAAGTAACAATGAAAGTGCTATTGGAAAAGGAAAGGAAGAAAGCCCTGAGGAAATCCACTCCTGAATGGAGTATTGAAAGAAAGAAAGAGAAGAGAAGAAAATGTATTGTGTTTAGTGTGTCAGGTGGCGGATTAAAATTAAGCCTTTGGAAGTTCTTACTTGAAGAAGATTCAATTTTTTTTTTTTTTTTTTTTTTTTGGTCGCTTGTCTGGAATCTACAGATCTGTAGCTCTTTATTGCTTTCTTCTGAAGGAAGAACAAAATAAAAGATTCATTCCTTCCAAACAGTGGATGTTAATTATATGCCAGGCACAGTGTCGGGGATGAAGACCCAAATACTAATAAGACATATTATTTTGCACTTCACCCCCAGATTTCTATCCAAAGTTCAGCTCTCTGTAGATAGCAATTGTATGCTTTGTTTTGGTTTTGCTTTGTTTTTTTTTTTTTTTTTAAGTCAGCTTTGTAAGTCTTCACTCAAGGTAACACAAACTTCGCAGAATATATTTTTTCAATGTGTTAAAAGGGTTTGATTGTAAAAGTGGCACATGTTTATTGTGGGAAAAGCAATACAGGAATTTATAGTACAAAAACATAAAGGTCTCTACCCCATAGCCCTAATCTTGGAGCAAACAGGCAATTTGTTCTCATATATACACACAAATAAAGCTATTTTGCGCTTATATACATATGTTTCTCTCTATGTAGATTATATGTATATATATACATATATATTGTATATACACATCCATAGACATATTTTTAGTGAGACTAAAAGATATATATATATATATATAAAATCTTCGTGTGTGTGTGTGTATTGGCATATATTTATAAATATAGTTTTTAAAACAGATGAGACCCTAATATATCTACTCTTCTGCGATTTGCTTTGTTCACTTCCAAATGGCTAAGAATGGGATATGTCTGGATGGATACACAGTCTACTGGTAGCAATGGCTGCTCAGCGTCCTCTGGGGAATAGAACTCAATCACTGAGAAATAAGAGTGGGAGGCAGATTTGTTTTTCCATTTGTCCTGTTTTATACATTTTGAATTTTTTAAATAAATAAATAAATAAATAATCTTTTTAAGCTAAAAAAGGGAGAAAACTATGGTTAAGTGTTGTTCAATCTGTCATCATGGGAGACTGTCATGCAGGACAATGACAACATAAGGAAATGGGAAAAGCGCCATCAAGGGACAGATACAAGGTGCTGGGAGAGGCAGCAAAGACCTCTGCCCAGAACAGCAATGGAGGTGTGGTGGGCGTGGTAGCATGTAAGCTTCTCTTATCAAGACAAATCGGAAGAAGGGGCAGTAGAACGGAAGGAGAAGAGACAACAGGGCAGCACAGGCACATGGGCTCTGAGGTATGGCAAAGGATCAAAGCCCTCTTCCAAACCTTGACCCTGCACCCCGACATGGGGCCTGACCCTGGGACAGGGTATCATTTAATTGCAAGTGAAAATTTATAGAGCTGAAGAGGGAATTGAAACATGAAAGTAAAAAACAGAAATCATAGGCAAGAAGACTGGTTTGCTGATCCTAAGGGTCTAATGAGAGGGGGAGATCCTCCCAGAGATTAGGCAACTGAACAGACACCTAAGAAAGGGAAAAAAAAAAAAAGGGAAACCCACGAGGAGACAAGACAGGGACCCAAGCAGAAATTTCTGCGTGAGATAGAAGCTTAGTGGTGGAGACTTGAGTGAGTGTATCTATGGCCTTAGACTAGCAAGGAGGGAGGCCCTGAGGCTTTCCACTGTCTGCAAGCAAATGCAAGGTCTTGGGATTGAGCACAGACTGCATCGTATCAGAGTGGAGGACCCTTGGCATAGGGAGTGGACTCTGACCCTGCTGGAGAGGGTGGAGGTACGGCAGGCTGAACCATAGCTCTCAAAGATGCCCACGATCTGATCTCTGGGACCTGTAAATGTCACCTGTGGCTGGCAAAAGGGACTTTCCCCATATGCTTAAATGAAGATCTTGAGATGGGGAGATTATCCTGGGTTATCTGGGTGGGCCCTGTGTAGTCCCAGGGGTCCTTATAAGAAAGAGGAGGAAGGAAGAGTCCTGGGTGACTCAGCGATTGGAGTGATGCACGTTAAAGGCGGAGGAGAGGGCCGCAAACCAATGGACACAGGTGGAGCTTGAGACGCTGCAAGGAGGCTCCTAAAGCCTCTAGGAGGCACCAGCTTATGGATCCCTTGAGTTTAGCCCCAATTTGAACCTCTGGCCCCCAGCAGAGTCAGGGAATACAATTACGTTGTTTAAAACCACCCAGTTTGTGGTGATTTGATACAGCAGCCCCAGAACTAACACAGGGAGCGAGGTCACGCTCATGTTGGGAAGGCAGCGGGGAGTTAGTGAAGCGCTTCGAGCAGAGGAGTCAGGTGATGAAGCGCCATTGTAAGAAGGTAACTGTCATGTAGAACAGACTAGAATGGCAGGAAACCGAAGAAAAGGAGACATGTGAGGAAGCAGTTTCGGTTCTGAGGAGAGCAGATACTGTAAACTCATACAACTTTGGGAAATGGACAGGAGAAGACACCGTTGGAGGAGTATTTAGGTGGTCAAAAAGAACAGCACACTGCAAGTGCGTGAACGTGGAGGATGGAGGAGGGCATCGAGAGGGACTCCTCCCTTCGTGCGGTGACCCTTCAACATAGTGGACAAAGCTACTGGTGGATACAGAGAAAAGAGATGGTGACCGCTGATGTCCCTGCCGAAACCAGGTAGAAATGCTCAACATTTCTTGAGTCTTAAGTCTCGAGTCTTAGGGAAAAGGGGAGGATTAGGGATGGAGGTTGAGGTGGGCAGAGAAGAGAATCCCCCAGCAATGGTGAAGAAGAGCCGAACATTACCAGTGAAATTCTGGAAAATACGCAAAATGTAAATGATTTCTTTAGAGGAATAAGGGGGGAAATGAATGAGAAGGCCAAAGATTTAGGAAGAGAATCTGGAAAGGATACAATTGGGGACATCAAGGGAAGAGAGAATTTTCGAGAAGGCAGAACTGGTCAAGAGGGACACATTCTTCAGCTGATATAGATAAAATGATCACCGAATGGAAAAGTTAAATCTCTGAATGGGAAGCCCTTGATTTCCTTCTCCAGAGCTATTTCTATAGAATGAAAGGGGTAGAAAGTAAATAACAATAATGTGAAGAGTGAAAAGAAGTTGCGGACATAGAAGATGCATAAACTACCCACTCAGGACGTTTGGTGGTTAATGTGTTGAAAAGAAACAGTGGTAAATTATTCGGGGGGAAGCTAGAAGGTTGGCGGAGGGATAAATCAAGTGGTTGAAGGGTTGTAAAGATGAAAGATGAAGACACAATGATAGGAGCGGGGTCTAAGAGGAAGCAGAGAGGAGTGGGGAGCCGCCGCACAGGTAGAGTTTAGCCTGGAGAGCAAGGAGCTCATGACATTTGCTGAGGCAAGAGGGCAAAGAGAAATGAGAGCAGAGAAAAGTCAGTTTAGCAGTGGAGAGATGGAGGTTGGGTAATTCCAATTCTGATAGTCCTTACTTGCTCTGTTAAAAAAAAAAAAAAAATTAGGAGAGGCTAATCTCAAGCAAGGAGACCTGGAAATTTATTCTTTATGGGCTTCGGTCAGACTTCTCAAAAGACAGATGTTCCTCAATGTTGGTATGGCCAAACCATGTAGTGGTAGTATGACAAATATGGGCGTGAAGGCTGGAAGCCTGGCCAAAAATAGCCATCTGTGAGTCTTCCTCAGTCAGCAGAACTAGAGCACGCTGCATGTCTATAATAAAACCCACTTGGCAAGTTGCCGCATCAGAAGGGCTTTTCCTACCATTCCCACAGCTGCCGCCACCCCTGCTCCCACCACCACCAGTAACCATCATCAATGCCTATTGGGAGCTTACCATGTGCCCTGCTCTGTGTCAGACCCTGGGACATTAAAGCTGAAGAGGGCACGGAACCTACCTTTGAGAGATTCTGCAGTGACCTGTGGAGAGAAGAGGATAGTCTTGACCCTAGTGCCTGACCTGAGAAAGGTGCTCACATACAGATGGGCTTAGAAGGATCCACAAACTGTGAGAGCTGGAAGGAACCACAGATGGCATTACAGGTGAGGTCCCCACAGTGAACTAAGCAAAAGTCACCGGACCAATGCCGAGAGACCCAACCTGTTAAGTCCTGTGTACTTTCCGTTTTATTTCACCCCTAAGAAGCCTCGTTTCCTATTCAATCTGTGAGCAAAAATAAACAACTTTAGGTGCAAAGATAAACAACAGAGGAACCCTTCTCACCGGAAGGTTTTGAAAGTCAGAGCAGGCAAGAACATATCATCCAAGCACTCGAGTCCAGCAAGATGTCACTTTTACGTCATGGAAGGTATAGCCCTCTCAGAACACTTGTCACCACTAACCTAGAAATCTCCTTCTGGAGCAGTCCTCTCAGAGTGTGGAAAAGTGGAAGAAAATCTTCCTTTGTTTTATGTACTTATAAGTCTTCATCAGAAGCATATTGCATGCTTTTGGAAGAAAAGGGAATTAGCGCCTAGGGAGGAGAAATCGATTTAAGAGTAATAAGTAGACCAAAAATACAAGAGATAAACCCTGTGACGCAGAGTAGGATCTGGGAGGAGGGTGGTGGTATACATGGACAACTGGGAGAGTCCTAAATAGACACTGAAATGTTCGAGTACCTTCTAAGATCAATAGCAGGCAAGGGGTTGTACACCGAATACTTAGAAATAAGGTCACGGGTTGGAGTGTGACAAAAGGAACTCCTCCATGGTAAAAATGGCTTGAACTCAACATGGGGAGGGCACAGTGCCAAGGTCATAGATACATCTCCTTCCTGGGCTCAGTGTTGAACTTAAAGGACACCACAAAGCCCGGGGCAGAAGCAAAGGGACAGAACCGGGCATTCTGGGGAAGGTCACCCTTATTTCTCAGCAGTCCCAGAACCTGGCCATCCCTGAACCACTGGCAAACAGACACAGGGGAGGAATTAGCCTTTTGGTTCAATCACTAAGCTCTGGCATAGAAATGTAAGAAAGCTTTGCCAGCTGGAACTGGCCTTATCTGCATTTGCTTACATGACACTCCTTTCTTGGCAAATTGGAATCAGAACAATTTTCAGAGACTGAAGTTTGAAAGGATGCTAGAAGCCTGTGACTGTGTTGTTGAGTTTAGGGGAATCAGGGCTTGGAGAGAAATGCCTGCAACAACCAGAGCCCAGACACAAGCCTCTTGTTTCCTCTGGAAGGAAATGCCTTGCCACGAGAGAGGTTCTCGTGCCTCTGCTACCCCTTGAGCAAGACAAAACAGAAATCTGTATGGAGCGGGGGTAGTCAAGAGAGCTCAGCCACGGGGCCACAATTTCCACGGCAGCGTTGCTGACTCAGGGGGTCCCTCATCACAGAGGGACTCTTGATCGTTAAATCTTAGGATGACCTCCTTCTTGAGTTCCCATTGCGCTAATGCCATCGCTTGCCCTTTAGCAACTCACACATCCGTACTCGGCCTCATCAGAGTGCCACGAGGGTAAGCTCAGAAGAAATTCCACAAACGGCAGTTCTACACCAGTCTTGGTTGATCAGAATATGTATTTGCCAGCCGGGACTCCTCCCATAGCAGAAGGTGAATTCAGAAGGTCTGAATAATTCCAATTTCTTATACTTACTTGGACTGAATACTAACTTGCTCTCCAACAGTGGACAAAGATGTACTGGTAAGGCTGTTATCCAGAGCTGTGTCAACACCTGAGCCTATGGAAATTCCTTCCTTAGCACAGATCAGTGGGGAAAACATGGGCCTAAACCCAGAGCAGGGTGGAGTGAGGAGAGGTTTGCTCTGTGGTTACTGGATGGAGTTGCCAGCCAGGAAAGGCATTGGCAGGACATAGTGGGGGAGACTCCAACACTCTCCTGCTTCTCCCCCGTCCATACGAACAGTCGAACTTCTTGCCTTTGCTACGACAGCAAAATGCACAGGGCCTGGTAGAAACCTCTAGAGGACTCTGTCCATGATCACGAACACAGTGACCATACACTTGCAACCCCATCCTGTATCTAAAGTTTCCCCAAACCCCCCAACCTTGGCCATTTTATGGATGGGCACAGAACATTGAGGCAACATCTGAATGAGCCCTTCACTGACAGACTTCTTTGGTCTGGGCCCCAGATTCGCACCCAGACAGCCGTACCTGCTCGGGATGTTGAAGCCACTGACGAGCTCATCACTCACCTTTGCTGATGTCTTCATACTCCAGCCAGAGTCGCCGCTGCACCTGCTTGTTTGGATACCAGATGGAACAGGACTCCTCAAAGCCGTAGATAGCTTCCTGGATGTAATGGTTGCCAAACTGATCCAACAAGGCCACAAAATCCCCACGTGATGTGGCTCCATCCAGGGAGTGGAGCGCGTTGCTGAGGGCTACAGAGAAACATCACGCAAGAGTGAGGACGTGCGGGGGGTGTCTGGTTTCCTGGGCCGTTCAGCCTCCAAAGCGCAAGAGCCCCGTGGCCCACAGTGATGTTGGAGAGCTGGCGGGACCTCTCAGCTGAGCATTTCCAGCTAGCTAACTCACACGTCTTCGTTCCTCATTGAGTGTCTCTCCGGCCAGTTGGTTATGCTGTTAACTTTGTGCAGGGAGAGCACTGACCCAATCTAACTCCCTCCTTAAGTCAATGTTGTTTTTTTTTCTTTTTTAAATCCTAAGTCATGACATTAAATCAATTTAGTGAGCTCAAATAATGGCGTTTCAAAAAAAAAAAAAAAATAGCAGAGTCTAAAATAGAAACACAAATACCAGCAAAGAACATTTCACATCGTAAAATGAAGTCCTGCTTCGCGAAAATTTCTGTGGTGTGTATGTGGGAGTGTGCATATTTCAAGGTCATGGTGTTAAAAAAAAAAAAAAAAAAAAAGTATTCTAACTGTGGGTAGTGACCAAAAGAGTTTTGGGAGGTAGAATATTGCCTCCAGACATAGACCCTGGTATCGGGAAGATAATGGATGAAGGGGGTGACAAAAGTCACTCATACACTGCTTATATTTTTTTCAGAAAATCGAAAGTATGCAGAGAGGGAGATGGCAGTGGAGGAAAGGATCTGTTTGTCCTCCTCTGGCCTCCCCCGCCAAATCTCCATAGATTTGCCTTTCCTGTTGAGGAGAGTTATACTGATCAGAAAGATAGCCCACGACAAATTTTCCAAATCCAGTAACATCTGAACCTAGCCAGCTTTAGTCAGCCTGCCTTTGTGCAGACCTGGGTCCTATCAGGACAAGGCAGAGCCTGGCCCAGGCACGAGAGCCCGAGTGCAGAAGTTCTCATCACCTGTGGAGCCACGTGTGGCTTTGAAAGGCATGTGGCAGCAGTGATATCCCGCTGTGAACTCCCAGCGTGCACACCACCTGTGCTGGGAGCAGGCTCAGCATGGGAACAGGACAGAGTCTCTACTGCTACGTTTTCCTAGAATGAGGAGTAGCTTAGTTCTTTCGAGGTTTTTCTGTACCAACAGAACTGACTTCAGTAAGATTCCCCACCCCAACCCCTTCCTGCCAAGAACTCTTTCAGGTTAAAATAAACCGAGTTCTGAGTCCCCTTGTGTCCTATGGAAATGTTCTATATCCTTAATGCATTTTTTTCCCCTATGCGTAAGGCTTTACCTTTCTGTGAGTATATGTCTCACTTCCTCTTTATAATTCTTGGCCCTGTATCTTTTAGCTCTCTCTTGTTGGCGCTAGGGCTCTACCTCCCTACTGCTGACCTGAAGATCCCTCTCCTTGTCTTGTCATCCCAGGCCAACACATACTGTCTGACCCTAGTTACCTTTCCATCCAACACGGAGAAACCAGACTCTACGGCATAAACTTCCCATCTGGTACATTCTTTAGGTGGCTTCAGAGGAAGGAACTGAGTAAGGTTCTCCTAGTCCAAGGGGATGAGTTGGAATGTAGATGTGTACCTATACTAAGGCCTTATTTGTAGCAATTAACTTTCCCATCTGCAAATTGCACATTAGGATTGCTTAAGTGTTAGGAAAAAGTTGATCAAGGCATTTACTGCTCAAATGTCAAGAATACTTGCCCAAGGTGCCTCCCTGGTCTGAAACAGTTGGTCCTGGGTTTTGGAACTCACTGCCCCTTAGCTTATTAGGTATCTAGCTCTCTTATCTATCATGTATCTTTTGCTCACTTGCTGTTTAGGGACCATTAAAAGCTGTTTTCTAATCTTCCCCCCACCTCCCCACCCCACCTCTTTCTTGCTCTTTTTCTGTATTTCTTTCATTGTATGAAAACTTTAAGTGATGTTTTCTGCATTTGGAAGGTTTTATTCTGTCAGTTTATAAAAAGTCTCTTTTGCATATCTTCTCTGTACACGGTGTGACCCGCGGAAGAAAGATAAAGTAGTTATTTATCTTCCCGGGGACCCCACCCTCGCCCTTCCCATCACATCTATAGACCAAGATAAAACCTGCCCTCTAATCTATCTTTAGACAAGGATCCGATTCCTGGTGTTTGCCCTTAAGGGTGAATCTGAGCAGGTAGGTTACGTGGCTCTTGAAGAGGCTACATTTTTGACAACATCTGCAACAATGGGATAAAAGTCTTGTGCCCTTGCAACAGGCACTGCCCGCCCCAGGAGCAAGTGGAAGGACAGCGGGCTGCTGTGCTCACCCTGGGAGACAGCCACTTGGTTGAGTTTGATGTGGTACATCACAGACCGGACCTTCCAGTGCTGCAACACGGGGTATCCGGACACCTCGCTGAAGTTCACCATCCCTGGGGACAGAGGAGACGCAGGCTCAGTGCGCGTGATTGCTTCCCAGGTCCCAAGTCTACCCGGTTAGCGGGTGTCATTGTGAAAAAACAAAAAAGCATTCTTTGATGGAGATAATATCTGGAATCACAGGGACAACGGCGCTCACTTACTGAACCCTGCCTCTGCAGCAGGCATTTTGCTAAGCACTCTGCATATGTAAAGTCATTGGATCATGGCAAGACTGGTGTTAGGATTTGCACTTTAGAAACGGGGAAACTGGGGCACAGAGAGAGTGTTTGCTTAAAGGCCCCAGGCTACTCGGTGGGTCCAGGATGGACCTCTGAGACATGGCAGGGTTCTTAACCATTCTATAATATCCCCTTAGTAAATTTATATGAAGTTCTAGGCTTACTGTAACACACGCTAGTTTTACTCTCTTTAATAGGTGTTGTAATTGACTTCAGCTCACGTACCTGATAACATTGATTTTTCTGTCCCATTTAACTGATTTGTGTTCAGTATTTAAGTTTTAATTACTCTGAAGCTGATAATGCTGATTTCTTCCTCACCAAGGAGCGACAGGGTCGGTGTGACTCAGTCATTAAGGGGCAGCATTAAGGTTCCCCTGTAGGGCCTGCCATCTGTATGCCTGACATTACAACAGACACTTTATTTGTGGTCCCCCTTTTACCAGTGGGAGAACCGAGAAGCTAAGGTACTTGTCCGGAGTCATTTTCAACAAGCACATCCTTGTAGCTGCTTTGACATGCTATAATGGGCTGTTCCTGCTTGAGTACCACAGAGAAAGAGTGGAATCCTATTTGAATTCTAGTCATTCCTTTAAAAATAAAATGCTACAGAAACAAAATAATTAGACCACAAGGAATTAAAAAAAAAAATTACCTTGCTAAGCTTAGAAAACCAATTTTAGCTTCATTTCTAGGCCTAACATTTGCTGTGTATAAGTTATAGGAATAAATATATATGTGTATGCATGTGTGTAAATGCATATTATGTATATATGTAAATAGATTGGCAATGTGTATAGAAACTTTAGATAGATACTATGTATAAATATTATGTATATAATGTGTATAAATATAATGGCGATAATATGTACTGCATTATCCTGCCACTGTGACCCACGCCTTCTTAAGGCTAAACCAACTAATTTAATACATAAACTGGATGAAGAGGGGGCGGGATTAATTAGCTGCTTGTCAACTCTGATCAAATTAGCTGAGTAACTGCCAAATTTCCATTTTGGTGTGAATCATACAGGAATAATTATCGGAAAGGCAAAAAGCAAAAAGGTCAGAAGGGGTACTTAGCGAACGGATTGCTTAAATTTCATCTCGGGCAATCAAGGGTAAGTTACTTGAAACTAAAAGAAAGTTTTCAGTACTTTTTTTCTTCCAAATGTTCTTCTATCGGAGCATTAAGCATGTGACAACAGTCATCCTACTACATACTCTGGCTTTTCACCCTTGGGTTAATTTTAAAAGCACATAAATGAACTGCGAACTTTACAGGATTAACACCCCGGTCACATACCTGGAAGGCACATTTCGTTAGAGCATAAATGCGCATGTTTTTAGAGCTATTCTACGTAATGTGCCTTCTCTAGTTATGTCCCCACACCAGCTTGCTGTTATTTCAAAAAGTCTATTAATAATTTAAAAAAATAGCAAGCCCAATCAATGAAGATATTTCAGGATATTGGAAAACATTCCCTTTAATGGAGTTGTTTCCTAGAAACAGGCAAGAAACCAGGGGGTGGGAATTCTAACACCGGCGATGTTGCTGGAGGGGCAGTTTTTCCTGCTAGGCCTGGGCTGATTTCCTCTCTAGCTACCTGCTTTTGGGTTGCTTGTGTCTTCAGCTATCGAGCAAGAAAGAGGCTTAGTGAAGGAACCCTCTTGCTTCCTTTTCGGTTCTCTAATTCAGACCAGCTCTGTGATTTTGAGCTAGGTAATTCCTATGTTCCCATTTTCCTACCTGAAAAGTGGTGATACTGGTCATCTGACCTGCTTCACAGGTAATTGCCAGAACCCGGCAAAGTTCTGGGCCTAAAAGGAGGCTGAGTAAAAATAAAGCATCATATATATGCATGGCATCTGTAATTGTCATGTTCCTCGTCACCCCTAATCGTGTACACTGGCCACTTCTTCCCAGATGCTTTTGTTATGAATTCCTAAGCTTGAGTTCAGAGCAACAGAGTGAAGAAAAAAATTAAGAAAGCAGGGATGCCAGGCGATAGGAAGGGATTGCAGTGTCCAATTTTCACCCACAATGAGCCAAACAGAGCTCTGTTACTTAGCTGCTGATCAACCAACCTACTGAGCACATCTCGGCTCTGCCAGTCCGGGAGACAGGTGCAGAACTATCAATGCTTGGGGGGTGTGGTTCTGTGCCTGCATATGGATAATTTGTCCATTAGTTAAAAAGAAAGGGATATCTTAAAGCACATATTTTCTAGCTCGGCCACAGGACTCTTTCTTAATGTGCCCTTGGCATGTAGTCAGGTCTAGTTTTTTATTTTATTTTATTTTATTACCATTTGGGAATATGTCTCTCAATGTTTCAATGACTCTTTTTTCAAACAATATATCTCTATGTTTTCTCAAGAAAGAACAAGCTTTCCCCTACCTATGCTCGAAAAAAAGGAACGACTGACTCGACTTCTGCGCAGGGAAGGAAGGAGGTAGAGAGGAAGGGAAGGGAAGAGGGAAGCTTGGCTCCTCCTGTCATCTTATTGGAAATGCCATGGAAATGCATTATGCCCAAGACTTCTAAAAGTCTGTTTCTTCCAGATGAACCTGAAGAAGTTCCAGAGAGATCACAGGTCTAACTCTTCACGCAGACTTAGCGATTACGGCATCCACTGGCCCATGAATGTGTCCAGCACCCTCCTTTCCCTCCTTGGTCTGCCTCCAGAGTCTTCTTTTTCTCAACTGAGAAACTCAAAATACAAACAGGCAATGGCCAGACCACATATAAAAATAGAACTCTGACCCATAACCTGTCACAAAAAGCTCAGGAAACCAACCTCCTGTCTATAGGAACCAGCCCAAACAGCTCGTCTGCTGTGTATAAATCAGACTTGGAGAAGTCAGAGCGCTATATCTAACAACCAGTCCAGGAAGCCAAACAAGATGCTCTGTAAAAATCGGCCGAACGTGACCAGGACTTGACCGATAACTGACAGATTTCCTAATTTTTGTTCTTGCTTCCAACTTGGGTCCAACCAGAGAAAGGCAAATAGGCACCCCCTTAACGTCTACCTAGAATGCCACATTCCTCCATAGTTAGTAGGTTCCACCTACATCTCAACAGCCTCCAATCAGGGCGCACCTGAAGCCCTTCCTTGTTCCCTCTAAAGCTCTCCTACTCCTCTGCCTGCCCTTCGGTCTCAGCCAAAATGCCAGCGATGGTGGCCGATTCCTTTGCTAGAGCCAGCTCTGAAGAAGTAACCTTCACCTGCTGTAATCTGGTTGCTCTTGTCACACCAAAAAGTGTGGTGAAGCTCAGAGTTCTTAACTCTTACTTTGATGCAGAGGGAAGCAGCTAGCAAAATAAAGCACATCAGTATTTTCCTGAATGTACTTCAAACCCGTAATTCTGGAAGATGGAAATAGTTATTATGTGTAAAAGGATTCTCTGGTTAAACAGGCTTGGGAATTGCTGGGTCAAGTGAAGTAGAAGGTATTTCTTCACTATACGGCTGCTTGGGACCTGCCTCTCTAGGCTAAGGTGTTGCAGATTGCTGAGAGGTAGATACTGTAGTCTTTGCCAATGTGTTTAAAGAAAGAACCTTTTTATGAGTGGAGCATTGGTTTTTCATGAAAAAATACCATTGGGTTTGTAAATGCTGAGGTTGAAGATTCTGAAGATCACTTTAGCTCTAAAATCTTCTAAGCTTGTAGGTTTATGGGGATTATGACCTATAATGGCACCTAGTGCAACGTACGATATTCTCTCTGTGATTCTCAGGAAAGATACAATTAAAATGTTAATATGGGAGAAATTTGGTCAACCATCTCTCTAATTCTTCTAGTCATTCTGGGCTTTTAAAAAAAAACAGCACTGAACATTTGGACATCAAATGTTAGACTTGTCTCTCTCAAGGTCATGAAAAATGGAAGTGATCCATCCGACATCCTTCTGTTCCTTTTACCTCCAAGATGCCAGATTAGGAGAGGTCAAAGGGGACTAGGGAGAAAGAAACTTCTGTTATGGATGAGGACCCAGTTTGGATTTGTTTCTTATTTCCAAAGATGTAGATTCAAACGTGGTCTTCTGATGTCTCTTGGATCTAGCCACGTCCTCCTCCAAAAAAGCCTCAGGTAGCAGCCAGAACTGTATGCCCTCCCAGCCTAGCAGCTGAAGTCAATAAAATCTCCTCACCTCAACAGTAATTCTTTTTTTTTTTTTTTTTAAGATTTTATTTATTTATTTGACGGGCAGAGATCACAAGTAGGCAGAGAAGCAGGCAGAGGGAGAGATGGGGCAGGGGAATGGGTTTCCTGGCAGAGAGCCTGATGCGGGGCTCGATCCCAGAACCCTGGCATCATGACCTGAGCTGAAAACAGAGGCTTTAACCCACTGAGCCACCCAGGGGCCCCTCCCTCCACAGTAAATTTTTACATGCAAGGTCTTGGTGGATCTCGAGACAGAAGACACCTGTCTCTCATGTGGAACCTGTCCTATTTGCATGTGTCACCTCACACTTCCCTTTATATGCATTTTACGCACACACAGGGAGTATTTCTCAGCAAATGATGTGGAACCGAGAAAGCCAGATTCTCTAATACTAGAGATGGGAGCTGTAGACATATGTCCAAAGGCTGCGTTTTAATTTTTTCCGTGTAGGGTATGTGTCTGTGTGAGTGTGTCATCTCTCAGACAGCAACTGATTTTGATGACATTTATTTCTGGTCCAGAATATATTTAAATTGCTTTCTATCTTACTCCCTCTGTTTCTATAGTAAAAACACTAATTGGTCGTTTGAATGTTCATGTTCTTTTTCTTCCTTGATATACTTATTTATTTAACAAATGTGCATCTCATTCTGCATCAGGAACTAGTCTAATAACTTTACAGATAATAATTTACTTATTCTTTATATCCATCCTATAAGGAAGACAGTTTTATATTCATTTTCACAGGTAAAAACACTGAGACACAGTGAAGGCAGGCAACTTGTCCGAGATCACGTAGCCCGTGAAGAGTAGAGCCCAGCTGTCAGCTTCCAGAGTCCATGTGATTTGCTACACAATATTCCCTCAGACAAACCTACCTCTAATCTGGTTCTGGTCTGAAATAAAGCTTTAAACATAACTTGATATCTTGAAAAGGCTTGCCTCAGCACATTCCATTCTTCAGAAAAGTAAAGAAAAAGGATAGAAAGGTAAAGGATAAGGAAGATATAGAATGAGGGGGGCGCCTGGGTGGCTCAGTGGGTTAAAGCCTCTGCCTTCAGCTCAGGTCATGATCTCAGGGTCCTGGGATAGAGCCCCACATGGGGCTCTCTGCTCAGCAGGGAGCCTGCTTCCCCCCCCCCTCTCTCTGCCTGCCTCTCTGCCTACTTGTGATCTCTCTCTCTCTCTCTGTGTCAAATACATAAATAAAATATTTAAAAAAAAAAGATATAGAATGAGGAAGAGAAAAGTAATGGAGAAATGAGCAAACCAGCAGTGAAATTGAGCTCACATCCAACTTCCTAGCAAGTGATGCTGAGTTCCTGGTTGGCTGCCCCTTATGGGCCCACTGGACCCTCTGAAGTGCCTTCTTTAGTCCAGGAGGTGTTGGGGGGAGGTGGTGTGAGTGTTCTTCAGAGGCCCAGAAAGGAGGAACAACCCTTAAGGTTCCTGCCTCTTCCAATCAACACGTACCTTAGTTCCATAATGAGCCCAGGAGAAGAATGTCACTGAGCTCAAACAGCATTGAGGAACACTATCTCCAACTTGTGACGAGAGCCATAAATCCCCAAGAAACTGCATTGTCTAAGGTCACACAACTAGAAAACAGCAGAGCCGTGACTCAGAGGAAGGGTCATTTGACAACAAGGCTCTGTCATTTTCTCCTCCCTCACATTTGTCTATAAGTACCTGCCAGGGAACCCAGTGGCCCCAGTGACAGATATCTAGATGATGGTAGCCATCCACTTCCTCTCTGACACTCTTCCCCCTACTCCCCTCAGACCTCTGAACTTGTACCCCTCTATTATGCCATCTCTTTTCAAAGGATCCCAATAAAACTAGGAGGGAAAGGTATTATTAGACCATTTTGCAGATGATTATACAATAATTTTTTGTAATTTGATTGACAAATAATCCTACTAGAGTGTTTTAGAATTGAGCTTTTATTGTGTGTTAAGGAAATCACTAGCTTCAAAATGAAAACAAGAGAGGTCAAGAGTTTTGATTTGGTGAAACTGGTGGGAACTGCATGGTTTTTACCCGTTGAGTAAAGGACAGGAGATACACTCACCAGTCAGGAACTCAGGGTCAGGGGTGGGCTCTGAGATTTCCTCCAGGCACTGATTCTCCAGGGGGACAGTGGCCACCACAAGACCATCTGGCAGTTGCTGGTCTAAACCTCGAGCAAAGTTGTTTTGTCTGGAAACAGAAGTAGATTTTCATTTCAGGGTGTTAAGTTGAACCCCACTCCTTGGTGGGCAAATCTACACCTCAACCAACAATAAAAAATTCTTCCTGGACCAAAGTTTCCCCTCCCACTGAACCCCACTTGATGGACATGTCTGCAGTAGGACAGGGTGTGAGAGGTAGGGGAGGGCTAGGACAAATGAGAAAAAAACCAGCTGAAAAAGTCTGCTCAGAAGATTGAGAACATTCTTCCCTCCCACCCATCCCAGGCCCTATTCCCTGATCCCCACTCCACAAGAGTAGGCAGATGCAGTCTCATTTCTAGACTACAGAAAAAATTCCTGCTGCCATAAGATTAGTTATAACAACTTGTCACCAGCAAACGAAATCCCGGCCTTAAAGCGGAAATTTTAGTAAAGTCTACTGTCTATAACAGAAACAACAACAGATGTCAAGAACAGGTTTGGAGGGGAGGAGCAAGATGGTGGACGAGCAGGAGACCTAAATATCATCAGGTCTCAGGAGTTCGACTAGATAGTTATCAAACCATTCCGAACACCTACATACTCAACAGGAGATCAAAGAGAAGAAGAGCAGCAATTCTAGGAACAAAAAACCGACCACTTTCTAGAAGGTAGGACGTGTGGAGAAGTGAATCCAAGGCAGTACATGGGAAGGTAGACCATGGGGGAAGGGGCAGCTCCCAGCAAGCAGTAGAGCAGCGGAGGACAAAACTGGAACGTTTAGAAGTCAGCTCCACTGAGGAACATTGTTCCAGAGGCTAAGCGGGGGATGGAGCCCTCTCGGAGACAGTGTGGTCTCAGGACCACACTGGGTCAAGGAAAGACCAGGGGTGTCTGAGTGTGGCAGAGCTCTCACGGATCAGAGCGGGGAAACTGGTAGCAGGGATAGAGCCGAGGATGGGGCTCTCAGCTAAGGGTTACCTTAAGCCATAATCCAAGGGACAATCGGGCCACTGTTCTTTGAGGAGGGACCCCACAAGTGGCAGACCCAGAAAGACTCAGTCCTCCTACAGGAGGAGTGGTATGGGAGCAATGCAGGAATCTATGAGGTTTGGATACTCCAAACAGGGCTGTGTGCCAGAGATAGAAATGCTCATTCACAGGGCTGGTGAGCTCGGAGCGTGGCCAGAGGCCAGGGAGAGGGGAGGGACTGAACTCTCCGAGGGCTCAGTAAGGAGTGGGGCCCCTGAGCTCTCTGCTCCTCTGGACTGGAGACTGGGAGGCCACCATCTTCATTCCCATCCTCCAGAGCTCTACGGAAAGCATTCAGGGAATAAATAAAAGCTCCTGAGAGTGAACCCAAACAGATTACTCAGCCTGCCACCCAGCAAGAGCGGTGTAGTCCCGCCTCGGGCAAAAACATCTGAGAATCACTGCAACAGGCCCCTTCCCCAGAAGATCAGCAAGAACAACCAGCCAAGACCAAGTTCACTGATCAATGAAAACTGCAAAACTTAAGAGCTATGGAATACAGCACATAGAATTCATGGCTTTTTTCTCATGATTCTTAAGTCTTTCAAAGTTAAATTTTTTTTAATTTCATTTTTTTCTTATTCGATTTTAAAATTTTTTCCTCTTTCCTATTTTAATGTTTTTTTAACTATTTTATCTTATCAATACCTCTATAAAATCCTTTATAAATACCTGTATATTTATAAATAAATGTAAAATATCTTTATAAAATTTATAAAAATCTTTTAAAATGTACATTGTTATAGTCATATTCTGTCCCTTCATTGTATTTAAATTTATTTTTGGTACATATATAGGCTTTCCTTTGTTTAGAATTTGGGGATACAGTTTCTTCTAACAGATCAAAATAAAGCCTAAATCTAGTGCATTTTAGACCCAAAGACACCTCCAGATTTAAAGTGATGGGGTGAAAACAATTCACCATGCTAATGGACATCAAAAGAAAACTGGGATGGCAATCCTTATATCAGACAAATTAGATTTTAAGCCGAAGATTGTAATAAAAGATGAGGAGGGTCTGTCCAACAAGAAGATCTAACAATTTTAAATATCTATGTCCCTAACATGGGAGGAGCTAATTATATAAAACAATTAATAACAAAATCAAAGAAACACATCAACAATAAAGCAATAACAGTAGGGGACTTTAACACCCTCCTCACTGAAATGGACAGATCATCCAAGCAAAAGATCAACAGGGAAATAAAGGCCTTAAATGACACACTGGACCAGATGAACATCACAGATATATTCAGAACATCCCATCCCAAAGCAACAGAATACACATTCTTCTCTAGTACACATGGAACATTCTCCAGAAGAGATCACATTCTGGGTCACAAGTCAGGTTTCAACCAGTACCAAAAGATTGGAATCATTCCCTGCATATTTTCAGACCACAATGCTTTGGAACTAGAACTCAATCACAAGAGGAAAGTTGTAAGGAATTCAAATACATGGAGGCCAAACAGCATCCTACTAAAGAATGAATGGGTCAACCAGGAAATTAAAGAGGGATTGAAAAAATTCATGGAAACAAATGATAATGAAAACACAGCTTTTTAAAATCTTTGGGACACAGCAAAGGCAGTCCTGAGAGGGAAGTATAGAGCAATACAAGCCTTTCTCAAGAAACAAGAAAGGTCTCAAGTATATAACCTAACCTTAACATCTAAAGGAGCTGGAAAAAGAATAGCAAAGAAAGCCTAAGCCTAGCTAAAGAAGAGAAATCATAAAGATCGGAGCAGAAATCAATGAAATAGAAACCAAAAGAACAAGAGAACAAATCAACGAAACTGGCTTCCTTGAAAGAATAAATAAGACTGATAAACCCCTGGCCAGACTTATCAAAAAGAAGAGAAAGGACCCAAATTAAGAAAATCATGAATGAAAGAGGACAGATCACAACCAACACCAAAGAAATACAATTATAAGAACATATTAGGAGCAACTATACGCCAGCAAATTTGACAATCTAGAAGAAATGGATGCATTCCTAGAGACATATAAACTACGATAAGGGAACCAGAAAGAAATAGAAGACCTGAACAGACCCATAACCAATAAGGAGATTGCAGCAGTCATAAAAAATCTCCCAACAAACAAAAGCCCAGAGCTAGATGGCTTCCCAGGGAATTCCACCCAACATTTAAAGAAGAATTCATACCTATTCTCCTGAAACTGGTCCAAAAAATAGAAGTGGAAGGAAAACTTCCAAACTCATTTTATGAGGCCAGCATGACCTTGATCCCAAAATCAAAGACCCCATCAAAAAGGAGAATTACAGACTAATATCCTTGATGAACACAGATGCAAAAATTCTCACCAAAAAGCTAGCCAATAGGATCCAACAGAACATTAAAAGGATTCTTCACCACAACCAAATGGGATTTATTCCTGGGCTGCAAGCTTGGTTTATCATCCCCAAATCAATCAATGTGATACAATACATTAATAAAAGAAAGAACAAGAACCATATGATACTCTCAGTAGATACTGAAAAAGCATTTGACAAACTATAGCATCCTTTCTTGATCAAAGCTCTGCACAGGGTAGGGATAGAAGGTACATATCTCAATATCATAAAAATCATCTATGAAAAACCCACAGTAAATATCACTCTCAATGGGGAAAAACTGAGAGTTTTCCCCAAAGTCAGGAACACGGCAGGGATGTCCATTATCACCACAGCTATTCAACATAGTACTAGACATCCCAGCCTCAGCAATCAGACAATGAAAAGAAATTAAAAGCATCTGAATCAGCAAAGAAGAAGTCAAACTCTCATTCTTTGCAGATGATATGATACTTTATGTGGAAAACCCAAAAGACTCCATTCCAAAACTGCTAGTACTCACATAGTAATTCAATAAAGTGTCAGGATATAAAATCAATGTACACAAATCAATTGCATTTCTATACACCAGTAGCAAGACAGAAGAAAGACAAATTAAAGAGTTGATAAAATTACACCCCAAACCACAAGATACCTAGAAATAAGCCTAACCAAAAAGGCAAAAAGTCTGTACTCAGAAAACTATAAAGTACTCATGAGCAAAATTGAGAAAGACATGAAGAAATGGAAAAATATTCCATGCTCATGGATTGGAAGGACAAATATTGTGAAAATGTCTATGCTACCTAAAGCAATCTACACATTTAAAGCAATCCCTATCAAAATACCATTCATTTTTTTTCAAAGAAATGGAACAAATAATCCTAAAATTTGTATGGAACCAGAAAAGACCCCAAATACCAGAGGAATGTTCAAAAAGAAAACCAAAGTTGACAGCATCACAATTCCAGACTTTAAGCTCTATTACAAAGCTGTCATCCTCAAGACAGTATGGTACTGGCACAAAAACAGACACATAGATCAATGGAACAGAATAGAGAGCTCAGAAATGGACCTTCAACTCTATGGTCAACTATCCTTCAACAAAGCAGGAAAGAATGTCCAATGGAAAAAAGACAGTCTTTTGAACAAATGGTGTTGGGAAACTTGGACAGCCACATGCAGAAGAATGAAACTGGACCATTTTCTTACACTACACCCAAAAATAGACTCAAAATGGATGAAAGACCTCAACATGAGACAGGAATCCATCAAAATCCTTGAGGACAACACAGGCAGCAACCTCTTTGACCTCAGCCGCAGCAACTTCTTCCTAGAAACTTTGCCAAAGGCAAGGGAAGCAAGGGCAAAAAATGAACCACTGGGACTTCATCAAGATCTAAAGCTTTTTTTGTACAGGAAATGAAAGAGGTAACAAAACCAAAAGACAACTGACAGAATGGGAAAAGACATTTGCAAATGACATATCAGATGAAGGGCTAGTATCCAAAACTAAAAAGAGCTTATCAAACCCAACACCCAGAGAACAAATAATCCAGTCAAGAAATGGAAGAGGACATGAACAGACATTTCTGCAAAGAAAACATCCAAATGGCCAAAAGACACATGAAAAAGTGCTCAACATCACATGGGATCAGGGAAATACTAACCAAAACCACAATGAGATACCACCTCACACCAGTCAGAATGGCTAAAATTAACAAGTCAGGAAACGACAGATGTTGGCGAGGATGCAGAGAAATGGGAACCCTCCTATGCTGTTGGTGGGAATGAAAGCTGATCCAGCCACTCTGGAAAACAGCATGAAGGTTCCTCAAAAAGTTAAAAATAGAATTCTGCTATGACCCAGCAATTGCACTAGTGGGTATTCACCCTAAAGATACAAAATGTAGTGATCCAAAGGATACATGCACCTGAATGTTCATAGCAACAATGTCCACAATAGCCAAACTATGGAAAGAACCTAGATATCCATCAACAGATGAATGGATAAAGAAGATGTAGTAAATATATACAATGGAATACTATGCAGCCATCAAAAAATGAAATCTTGCCACTTACAACAATGTGGATGGAACTAGAGGGTATTATGCTGAGTGAAATAAGTCAATCAGAGAAAGACAATTATCACATGATCTTTTTGATATGAGGGTTTGAGAGGTAAGGCGGGATGTCATGGGCACAGGGAGGGAAAAATGAGACAAGATGGGATCAGGAGGGAGACAAACCACAGGAAACAAACGGATGGTTGCTGGGGGTGGGGGTGGTGGGAGGAATAGTGTCGCTGGGTTATGGACATTGGGGAAGGTATGTGCTATGGTGAGTGCCATGAATTGTGTAAGACTGATGAATCACAGACCTGTACCCCTGGGGCAAATAATACATTATACGTTAAAAAAAAAAAAATAGGAACAGGTTTGAGTAGTTAATATGGGTTTACTCATAGGAGTCCAGGCCTAGGTTGCTATCAATTGCTGGCCTGTATTATGACATCTCTTCCTCCTCCTTTTCCTCTCTGTCATCATTATCTCCTGGAAGGCATGAGTTCTGAGGAAGATGTACTCTAATAGCCTAAGAGGGAATAGGAACAGGGATCAAATGGAGAATTTGCGAGAAATACTCTGAGTCAATGGCTCCGAACATTTTGTTCTCAGGATCCCTTTGTAGTTTTAAAAATAAATGAACCTCCAAGTAGCTATTGTTTGTATGGATTCTATCTGTCCATATTTACCATATTAGAAATTCAATGAGAAATTTTAGAAATACATATTAGTCCATCTAAAAATGTCAATAATCACCCTATTAGATCTGAACTAATTATGAAAAATGATAAGAATGTTTTTAGATTTTTTTGCAATTTTTTAAACTATCTGACTTACTAAAAGATAGCTGAGCTGGATTCTCACCTCTGCATGCAACTTATTGCAAGATATTGCTTGAGTCGATGTGAATAAAGAAAACCCAGCCTCTCTGTGGTTGGAAAAGGCCGGACCTTGAAAATCCTCCGAAAGGATCTCAGGGATGCCTAGGATCCATGGGCCATACTTGAGGGCTGCTATTCTAGACTGACTCACACCCTGATTTTTCCACTCGGGGCAAAACAGAATCTCTCTCGTGGCTTCCATGGAAAATCTTGCAGTCCCCACCTGGGCAAGAGAGAAATTTATTGAACACTCTGCTGTTCACCCAGAGGAAGCATGGTTCCTGGGTTCTGGAAAGAGAAGAAGCCCATGGGAGAGAACACAACCTGTACTTTTAGGATCCTGTTCACCTTGCTCCAAGCTGCAAAGCTGACTTTAAAGCTCTTCAGGGTAGAAGATCCATCAGTTGCCCTGAGTAACCAGTTCCACAGACACAAAATTCACCTGAATGTTCCTTTCAGCACTTGTCCTGCAGCCACTTCCTTGGAATGGTTGTTGTAACCAAAGAACATCTCCCCAAAGAGGGTCTGGTTCATGGGAACCTCCCTGCTTTCTCCACAGTCTCCTCCCTCCGGGCAGGTCTCCGTGATGAGTTGGCAAGAGCGACCATCCACACCGAGCTTGTAATCCTCGATGCACCTAACACGGTAGGAAACTCAAGATAAAAAGTTGTTCCATCAATGAGCTATGCAGTCAACTCAACCCAGCAGATTGGGAAGAAACACCTCTGGTAGAGTGTTGGGTATAGAGATCGTAAGTATCCCAGTTTGATTTTGGCCCCTTTAGAACTCAGCTTCTTAAGCCTGCAAACTGAGTCCCCTTCCATTATGTGACCGTACAGAGCCTCTGATCTTTCCTTTGCAGGTAAGTGCTTTGAGGCCTTGAGGGCTTCCTCCTATAAGTGACTCCTCTCCTAGATAAGTCAGGGTAAGAGTCACTGGAGGTAAGCTTCTAAGTGAGTTCCCACATTAAAATCTGAGATATCCTAGAACCTTTCTCCAGGACCATCTATGCATTTGTTTTGAGGGTAATTAGGCAGTAAGAGGAATGACACTGTGCTTAAGAAATTAATAACCTTCTAATCTTGTCCTATGACAAGTGAACTACGAAATTAGAAAGATTGATCATCTTCTGCGTTCTGTTTGAGTATATCCAAGAACAAGATCTTCCCATTTTAACTCCCCCTCCATTCAGAATAGCCTTCCTGAACTAAACCGACTCAAGGGCACGCTGTGTGAACACCTCCTTGGCGTCCCTCCCCATTATGCATGTACAGTTACTCTAATGGAAGAGCAATGCTGATGTTGGTAAACATGGCTCGATGACCCGTAAGTCATTAATTGGACCTTATCTGTAGTTATATTGAGAAGAATATAATTTGTTAGTTCAAGAACTACTTTGAGAAACCTGTCATTTAAAAAGCATATTAATTTCATGTGGGTCTCTCCTTAAACTATACCAGATTTAGAATTTATAGATACTTGTGACATTAAAACACATCGTTTATTACTATCCACGGTAATTGTTGTAACAAGATAAAGACCTCTCTTCTATAAGGAACAAATAAATAATCATAGTGTAAAGTGGTGAGAAGCAGTGATGTTGCCCTTTACTGGGGGACCTCGGGTCAGCTGATGAAACTTGCTGAGTTTCAGTTTTCACATCTGTAAAAGGTGGGGGGGGGGCTGCTTTGCAGAGATGTTGAGAAGCTCCCGTGAGACCATGAACTTAGGGAACTCACAGCGTCCCCCGCAAACAGCAAATACTCATCGAATCCTATTGTCATTCCCAGCAGAGGGACAAATGAGGTCCATGTTCCCGAAACTTCAACTATTTGTATTCCCCATTAACCAGTTACATATTTGTGTTAACAGGCGTGATTAGAACTCTTGAATTTATAAGTGCAAGTGATTTCGGCTTTACATAAAAACGGGAGGGAACTCTTTTGGCAGGCTATCTACAGTGGCTTGGAGGGTGCTAAATTCCCACTCATACTGAATTCCAACTGAAATAAGAAAGAAAGTCCAGTGAGGAACCTACCTAATGTGTGCAGACCACAGATGTCATGTGAGACCCACAAAGGACTCTGTGACACCAGCCTCAGTCTGGAAGGAGAGAGTGAAGTGGCTCCTTCCTGGAGCCAAACTTACTGTTTCTGGAAAGAGCTGTGAAGCTGGCTGATTGCCTCTCAGTCCCTCCTGAGCGTCCTGACCGCACCCCCCTTCCACACTGCCCACACTCATCTTCTTCTTGCTGTTCCTGCACGTGTCCCACTGTAAACTCCTTTGAGGGCAGAGGACAGGCTCGTATCCTACGGTCTCTCCTGTATCTAACACCCAACTCGATTCTCTGCACAGACCAAGTGCTCAGATGTATGTTAAAGAAAGAATTTAGGAATTTATCTCTATTAATTGAAGTGAGTCAACCATGGTAACATCACAGAGATGTTCAAATTTAGATCAAGCTTTCATTAATGGACTGGGATCTTATAAGAAACTGAAGGTAAAAACTGCCAACTGAAAAGAAATAAAATACCATGAGATACAGTAAAATAACATTACCCCTCCACTCAATTTTCTTGTCATGATTATTGGGTAGGCACTGGATTTTAGCAGCAGAGCTAAAGTAGCAGAACTGTATTATTATAAACATGGATTTTCATTGCAAGCCTCTTAGAGTAGGAGATCCTTGAGGGCGAGAACTGCACGTCATTGATCTGTGCTGCCCAGGGGCTGAAATGGTGTACAGCATAAAGTATGTGCCTTCCCTGAGAGGCAGGAAGACAGAAGTGGGGGAACGGAGGCACGGACGGAGTGGGAGAGAGCAGAAGGAAAGGGGAGGGAAGGACAGACGAGCAAACTATGAGAGTATAAGGATGGGCCAAACTGCTATTTACTTTGTAAATATAACATGAAATGGTCTTTAAATAGAATTCCAGTCAGAGGTATAAATTTAAATTTTGAGGGACTCACAGATTTTTTTTTTTTTTTAAATTTTGAGGGACTCACAGATTTTTTTAAAAAAACCAGAGAGTGCCTGAATTCTAATCCTAATCTTTCCACTTACCAGCTCCCAGTCTTGAGGGAGCTACTTAATCCCCCTGTAGAGGAACTGCACCGAAGAATTAGCATGTCTGTGGGAGGGTGCTCCTCAAGGCTCAGGGGTAGAATTCAATGACGTTTCCACTCCTCCAAAGATTTCCCCCTCCCCTTCCTTAATAATTAATTAGTTTTTATACAATCCTTCTGTGAGTCTTTGCACCACGGAATCCTGTCATCACAAGACAAAATAATATAGTTCCACAGAACAGCCTGGAAAGTTCTGGTGTATGCAGGCAATGACTGTGGTCAAGTTCCTCCCCTACAGGGATGGGGCTAGCCTTTCCCTGTAGGTCCTCCCAACTCTGATTTTAAAAGTGGGGCTCTTCCAGCCCCACAGGATCTTTCCTCAGAGCCTCAGGGTTGGCTTAGGATGACTGGTTCTTTTAGATTTCCTCTTGTGGTTTTAACACTGAATGTTCATCATCCCAGAAAGCTGGTTGGCCTCATGGGCAGCTCAACTCACCCACAGAACATGAGGATGTTGTACAAGGTGGGGTCATCCGGGAAGGGCGCCATCTGCTGGAGACACAGCTGCTCACAGCCGCCATTGAAGCCATCTGAGCAGTCCACCCCAATGTGGCGGTCATAGCAGCCAGAGCTGTCCTTCATGGGGCTCAGTCCGGACGGGCACTGGCACAATCAAAAAGCATCCACGCAGGGAGGTGAATCAAGGGACTGGGTTCTCGGGGAACCGTAACCACTGACGCCTATTTTTAGCACTCAGCCTTGAAACCATTAACATTGACTACTAATGCACAAATTTCCCAGTATGCTGGACTCCCTTGAAAAGTGACCTTTTTGACATCTCGCTTCTCTCGGGGCACAGAGCACATGCATTTGCATTAAAGCCACTGCCTCCAAACAGGCTGGAAGGGAAAGTCACAGCAAGACAGAGGGAGGTGTGCTGGCTTCCCAATTGGGTGGAGGTGGTGGGCCAGAATTGAATAGCATGAACAGAGACTTCTTTGGAGTAGGGGGAGGGAGTGTTGCTGTTTGCACTTAATATTAATAGGACTTTTCTTTTAACCTCAAACACGTTGCCAACACTGGTACTAGACAGCCAACAGGGTTCGGGAATGGACAGAGCCAGGGCTTCCAGCTAGAAGGAGGAAGACTTCCTCTATGACCTGAGGTGGGGGTCTGCCTGCTCTCCTGGTAGAAGTGGCCATACTCATGACCTCCCCATACTCATGACCTCGAGGACGCCCCACGGAAGATGCAAGATAAAGGCATCTGCTACATGAGCACCCATGGGTGCTGTGTTTGTGTTTGGGTTTATCCCAGTGTCCTGGACACTCTTATTGTGAAAGGATTTGTTTCTCTGCATTGCTATGTCCTCAGTAAACTACCCAGGAGTGCCAGCAAGGATGATCCAGGAAGAGATGTCAGAAAAGAATCCAGGGAAGACAAAGGGACTTGGTGAACGGGGGAACCACTCCTACAGCCCCCATCCTGCCCTGCATCGAACTCATCCATCCTACTCCTTCAGCCTTTGCAACATCCCTTACGGTACGGGGTATGCTCAGCCCCAAGTGATATAAAGCAACAGTGGCCCCAGAAAACATAACTTTGTGGGAGTCCCCTGCTGATCACAACAGGACCACACCCAAAACCTGGCAGGCTGGCTGTGTCCCGTCACTAGCTTACGTCACGATCAACCTCTCACGTGACAGCCACTGTTCACTGAGCACTTAGTAGGAGCTGGGCATCACGCGGACAGCACCCTGTATTAGCCTCATTTAATAACTGTGGGAACCACTAACGCTGCCAATTACTGCGTGAATTCACTGCACTGGAGTCCCACCAAGTCAGTCATAGGATATTCTTTGCCTTCTTGATGCTTCTGTCTGGTCAGTGGACCCTTACATCTGTGCTACCACGGGTCCTTCTACACAGGCTGTAAGAGGGCTAGTGACTTGCCCGGCATCAAGCAGCTAGTATGGGGCAGAGCTGGGGGTCTGTCTAGGTCTGATCTGCTTTTAATGACTATGCTCTATCCACACACTGTCAGCTAATTAACTCCCCCTACCCAAACCAAAACCAAACCAAAAACAACATTCATGACTTGGTGGAACTGGGTGTCCCTCCCCCCTCTTCTTCCCCCTCTCCTCCTTCCCCCCTCTCCCCCACTCCACAGCCTGGCTGTTTCTCCCAACTGCCAAGCGTCTTGACTCCAGTAGCCTGGAGCTGCCACAGGTGTGCCCCAGAAAAGCTACCTCCCCTCCCCCCAAGATCACAGCAGGATGTGCACTGCTTGATGACACTAATTCTGCAATTTCCCAAACAAATGGCCCCTCTGTGGGGCCGCCAGCCTCCCAGGCTGCTCTGTCCCCTTCCTCTGCAGGAAGCCAGCTGGAAGGCTGGAAGGTGAGGGCATATAAAGGCGCTTCCAAGGGCTGCCCCCTGCGGTGCAAACCCAGATGTTCCAGATGATGATAAACAAGCAAATGAGGTGGCGGAGGCTGGCCCCCCACGTTTTGTTACCGCCCCCACCCATCCACTTCCTTGGCCATCCAGCTGGTCAGCCAGATGTGCTACCAGAAGGGAGCTGGCTTCACCACTGTGCGGCTGCCCAGGCACGGAAGTGGAAGTTTGATTGGAATTAAATGGGCTGCCCTGGTTGCCACGAGTTGTTTTTCTTTCTTCCTTTCTATAAAGCTTGAGAAAAGCCATCAAAGTAGAGACAACGCCAGTCCTCCTACCTCACGTGGTTTCAACCCTGGCCTTGGCGAGCATCCCAGCAGGGACGCCCATCTTCCTAGCCACCTGCTTTTTTCCCACAATGCTCCATCAAGCATGACTTCTGACAAAGACTTCACCAAATAAAACCCAAGCGGGCTTTGTTCCTGAATTCCAAAGCTTGGCATAGCTGCCTCTTGCCTGGCTCTGATGTGTAGATGCCCACTGCTATGCCAAATTGGACTACCTGGCATTTATACTCTCTTAAGAGATCTGGGAAGAAAAGGGTTAGCGGCCTTGCCCAAGACACTTTATTGACTGATTGGTTGATTGATTGGGTGGTTGTTCTTACAAGCAAAGCTAGAATCATTATAACCACTGTGCGGGACAATCTATGTGTGTTATTGTCCCTGGCAAAGGTACAGATGGACTTTTTTCACCTCGTTTTACAGAGGAATAAACTTAGATTAAGTAATAACTGGTTTAAGGTCACAGAGGTGGGAAATGGCAGAATCTGATTTCAGACCTAGATCTCTTGGACCCCAAAACTCATGTCTGTCCCTCCTCCTCTGCTTTGCTGCTTCTCAAATGTGAGAAAAGGTGGATTCACTGGAATCCTTAAAGAAATAGAGTCCATTCAACACGCCAACAGGTAAAGCAATCCTGTAGACTGGTTGTTTGATTGTTTTGAGCAGCTCCAAGTACATTCTGGGATCACTTATGGATTTGTAGGTTAGCCTAATATTCTCGATTTCTCTTTCTTTCTTTCTGTGTCTCTCTCACTCCCCCATGTCTCTCCCTCTCTCTCCCTCTCTCTCTTTCTCTCTCTCACACGCACACACGCACACACATGCACACATACACACACAATATTAGGAGTGCATATATTTATAAGGCAAAAACACTCTAAATGTCCAGAGCGATGACCCTGAAGACAAGATCCTTAATCACTAAAAAAGACAAATTATCTTCACTGCACTATAACTTACTTGGTCTGCAGTTCAGAGAAAAATATTTTTGAAAGATTTCCAGGAAAAAGAAGGCTGAAACCGAAAAATAGTTTTCTTCTCAACCCTGGTTCAACTAGTACACCCATTCTCCAAGAGGTCTGATCAGTCAAGCTTCCCACAGTGTAGGTTTGTTTTTGTTTTCGCCTACATGTTCCTTGTACTGTTGTGTTCACATTCTGGCCTCCTCAAAACCTGAATTTAAATACAAAGAAAACCACAGGCTCCAAACCATGCCTTCTTCTTAGAAGTATTTGCAGCCAGAGACCAGTTGTCAGGAGAGAAATCCTATCTCCAGGAGGAGCTGGCATTTTCTCTTTGCAAATGTTGGCCATTCTCATCTCCTGGCTTGTGGATAATCTCTTCACTTGTTCCTTAAAAGAGAACGGTTTGCTCAAGATTGAGCCCCAAGGTCATACATTAACCCCTCTTCAAATAGGTTACATTTCACAGTCCCAGAGCCTTTACAGGCTTAAAAAGAACACTCCATTTATGGCAACAACCCTCCCCCATCAGGAAGGTCTAATAAATGAGCTCATATTTTACTGACCCCTAAAATACACAAGGTTAATCATCTTTCATGAGATGCTCATGGCTTCTTGACTTATTACTGGGCTAAGGCATCATTGGCTAATGAGATTAAAATAATTTCCCCCCATTCAACTCCTTTTCTTCACTGTCTCACCCTTCTTTTGCTACCAATGATTTTGGGTTGATTGATTACTTGGGAGTCTAGTCAAATCTCACTAAGCCTGAGACACAGGCTTCTGTTCTAGATTACAAGGTGGCCGCCCTATTGGCAGATGAATATGAGTAATGGACAATGAGCATGTTTGGGGTTCCTGGAAGAAGACGGACACCTTCCTGCAGCTGAGCCAGACTTGCCTCACCAGGATGATTCGTTAAGACAGTCAACCACAACACTTACACAAAACAAGCTCCCTTTCACTACATGGTGATATCCCTGCTACAAATAATGACTTCCCTGACTTTCTGATGGGCTCTGACACACAAGCTTCCCAAGGGGAAAGTTTGATTAAATTAAATTTATGTTTCAGTTTCCTGCCCCCATTTCTCTGAATGCCTCTGAGGCATATGCTTCTGCTTACTGTCCTACAGAGAGAAAGAGATACGGTCTTTTCTAACAGTCTCTGCACATATGCGCTCCAGTAGGGGTGAAATGACACATTTCATGGGAAACCGTTGTGGACAGCATGTGGACAGAAGGGCAGCAGGGTCACTGGGTAATTCAAAGCTCATTAGAGCATAATGCTCTGGCAGGAAAGGTCACGTGTTCATTACATGAGAAAGCGGGACAGCCAACCTCTTGCCTTCCAAGGCCACGTTCTGCTCACCGAAGCGCACACAGAGAGCGCACAAAGCAGAGGCAACTTTTGGCCACTTTCAGGATGAGTGTGAAGACAAGGAAGGAGCAACAGAGCATGGGCTTTCCATTATTTGATAGCATTGGAAATAACTTTTGAACTTTCTAAGTTTTAACTTAAACCTCAACAGGTATAGGCTTAATGAGAAGGAGGGTGTCCTGGTTCAAGCTGGGAGTGGGGACTAGCGTCCTGCCTACCAATCTGTTCCAACCCCTCTGCCATCTCCCACTTGTGGTCCCCAAGGATGTCAGCAATATGACCTCGGGAGCCCATGAACATGTCACCTTACATGACAGAAGGGGCTTGGCAAGTCAGGTTGAGATGGCGAGATTATCCTGGATTTTCCAGGGGGACCCAACATCATTACAAGAGTCCTTAAAAGTGGATGAGGGGAGTAGAAAATCAGAGAGCATACACCACAGAAGAATGGCCAGAAAAATGCAATGGAGCTGGCTTTAAAGATGCGAGAAGGTTACCATGAGCCAAAACCTGAGGGCAGATTCTAGAAGCTAGAAAAGACAAGGCAATGGATTCTTCCCTGGAGCCTCCAGAAAGGAATAATGCCCCCCACCCCCACCTCTACCCCAACACGTGATTTTAGCCCAGTGAGACCCGTGTTGGAGTCTCACCCACAGAGCTGTAAGGTAATACATGAGCATTGTCCGAAGCCATGAAAAACCCATGGTCATTTGTTACAGCAGCAACAGGACACTAACACGGAAACTCTGCAGGACCATAGGGAACTTCACAGAATGCAGAACTCCTGCTTTTGCGCTCTCCAGGGAGGGCCTCCTACTCCCATCCTGGCACAGTAAGGACAATGGGTAGAAGCAAGACCCAAGTTAGCAGCAGTGGGCGGCTGACCTCTGCCCTGCAAACCCCCCCAAATTTTCAACAATCCCTGCTCTGAGAAAGTGGTCTGCTTTGGGACAGAGTGATGGTGGCTTCTACAGGTCTGTGCCTTTCACGGGCATTTGTTTCCTGTCCTCAGAGACAACATAAACAATAGGGCAATTAACTGGGTAGCAATTAACCCTGTGGGAGTCCATGCATAACTGAGAAACGTGTCTTGCCTTCCTAGAAAGAATGAAGATTGAGAGGCCAGGGCTTGCCACCTATCTGGCTGGCATCCAATCCAGAAAACACACAGGTGCCTCCTCTTGTCCCACACCTCTGCTGCTTTCCCAGGTTCCTTAAAGGCCAGGGGGTTCTGAGTTCGCATTTCTTTCTCCTTTCATGAAAATACACCTTTCCTGAGAAGGTTTTCAGTTCAGCACCCAGAGAAATAACTGAAGATCAGGGTTTCCACCGTAGCCCAATTTTCCCAGACACCAGTTTGGTGCCAGGTCCTTGGCTGTCCCTGGTCCACCTCCAGAGGACCTGGGACTGCTGCTGTGCTAATGCAGCAGGGCTCTGGGACTGTCCTGTCCCGCTTAGCTCAGCATGAGGCACCCGATCTGCTTCTCAAGATGACCCCAAGGGTCAGGACGTAGCACATCAGCTCTCCACTATCAGTCCTCCTGTCTCAGGAATCACAGGCTTTATGGTCAAGGAGAAAGAATCAGCTGAATGGTCCCCTCCTTCCTCCAGCCGCCACTGTGGACCAGTGACCTCACAGTGTTATGCTAACCCCAAGCACCGGTCTAGCTGGGTGACGTTCTGCAGCGGCTCCGATTCTAAAACACAGCGGCCTTATTGCAAATGCATATTCATCGGAACTATTCCTGCTCGCTCTGTCTCACAGATTACAGCGCTAAAAGTACAAAAATATGCCAGCAAGGCGACATGCCAAGGAAAAGGGGCTAGGATCCCCGACAGAAGGCACTTGACAGGCTACCCTCCGGGGCTTGGGAATGGCACAGGGAGGAGGGAGGACACAGAGAGCCTTTGAAGGCGTGAGCACGTTCAAATTCATCCAGGACCGGTCGGGATGCGGGGGCGGCATCCACGCATGTGCACACGCAGTGTTTCAGTACTCGGAATGACCCGAGAGAGTAGCGAGGAATGAAAGGTTGAAATCTGAATGAAGAGATGCAGGATGAACAGGAGGGGTAAAATGTGTCTCAGCTGGAGGCTCCATTAGCCAGTGAAATTGTCTCCTGAGGGACGCGGTCGGGAAGCTACTTGTTTAAGACATCTGAAAGTGGACCGGCCAAAGGGAGGGGAGCGCTGTGGGACCTCACCTTACCTCCTGGCTGCTTCGGGAAGACAGAACCTACAGAATGTTTTTCTTTGTCCTTTCCTGATGGTCCTCTGTTCTGTTTCCCTTCCTTTGATGGACCAGCCAGGTCTCCGCCTACCTGCCCCTCCGCACTCTGTCTATTCTTTCCTTCACTTTCCCTCCTTCCTCAGATAAATCAAGCTTCTGTCGGCAGCAGCCTCTGGGGAGGCTGAGAGAGTCCTCCCCGCCCCAGACCCCAGGCACTCATCCATCTTTGATGGAGCACAGCTCCAGGGACAGAGCAGGTGCTCAGAGACCGGGAAGGGGGTGTGTGAAAGACGAACTGGCCCAGCCTCCTCACAGCTTGCCCTGCTCGGGGTCCCCGTACCAGAGCACAGCTGTCACACCGGGAAACGGGAGGAGGCTCATGGCCCTTCCCCAGAAACACGCAGAACCACGCGTCTCAATGAACCACCTCCTTTATGCCCACTTGATGTCTGGGTTTGCTGCCTTCCTTCTTTGTCCTCGCCTCTCTGTGAGGACTGCCTCATTCTGCCCTTAAAAGAAGGGAGGGCTGGTGACAGACCATGGTGTTGAGGGACACAAAACTTGCCAACAGAAAGGCACGGGCAGCTGATGACGTCATCTGCTCCTGTCTCCCTTAACCTGAGGGGTTTGGTCACTCCTCAGCCATGGTGCAGGAGCGACCTTAGCATACTCTCAACTAATTGGCCGTCCTAGGTCCTAGCGTCACATAGCTTACACGTAGCCGAAGTTCCCATAGCTGATAACAAAGTAGAAAACCACCTTCGGCAAGTCAGAGTTCATGGACAGGGTCTCAAAGGAGACATATTTTTATTTTTCTCCTCCATTCCTGGCGTACCTTCCTTCTCCATCATTCTGGCCTTAGGTAGGTTTCTCCCCAAATCTCCTACTACAGTGACTCGACCCAAAGCAATACAGTCGAATTCCTATCAGAGTCCGTGTCATACTACTCAGCAGTTATTTACTTCTTGAATTGTTCGGGGTATGCCTCACCAATGAGACTGTAACACTGGAAACAAAGAATCCTGTTATATAATTCATAAAATTTCCCTAGGATAGTGACAGGACATGCATTAGGTGCTCCAAAAATATTTCTTGATTAACTGACTGGTGATTAACTTCTCATCTCTGTTAAGAAAAAATTCATATTTGTTTATTTATTTTTTACGATTTTATTTATTTACTGGGGGCGGGGGAGCATGCCCAAAAGTAGGGGAGGGGCGGGGAGGGAGAAGCAGACTCCTCGCTGAGCAGGGAGCCAGACCAGGGGCTTGATCCCAGGACCCCGAGATCCTGACCTGAGCCGAAGGCAGAGGCTTAACCAACTGAGCCACCTGGGGCCCCTTATTTTCTATCTATCTATCTATTTATTTTAGGGAGGGAGGTGGGGAGAGGGGCAGAGGAGGAGAGAGGGAGAGAGAGAGAGAGAGAATCTTAAACAGGCTCCATGCCCAGTGCAGAGGGCTGATCACAACCCTGAGATCATGCCCTGAGCCGATAACAAGTCAGCCACTTAACCGACTGAGCCACCCAGGAGCCCTGAAAAAATTTGTAATTTAGATTAGACAGTAGTGACAACCAGAGAGGGATCATTTTTTACTTTCTCTCTCTCTCTAGAGATTTTATTTTTAAATAACCTCTACACCCAATATGGGGCTCGAACTCACGACCCCGAGATCAAAGGGGCACGCTCTACCGACTGAGCCAGCGAGGTTCCTTCTCTTTTCTTCACAGTGTATCTCCATCTGTGTATCGGCATGATGTCTCACCCTGTGCTCCCCCCGCACCGTCTCCCCACCCCACCCCCACCCCCACCGATGGGGCGGACGTACCACGCAGCCCGTGGAGTCCAGCTTGCGGTCTGAGATGCAGCGGAAGTTCTTACTGCAGCCGCCGTTATCCTTGCTGCAGTCGCGCACTGGCCCAAAGGAATCCAGCAGAACCTCCAGGCTGTCAAAGGAGGACGAGGTCATCAGCTCCTCTCTGTGGGGAGACACGGAGGGGAGGGGGAAGGAGTCAAGGGGACTTCGGCGCAACAAGTAGCATCACATTCCAAGTTCCTGTCTAGTCCACCGCGTCACGTCTCGCTCTCGCTCCCAAGAAGTAAAGATCAGCCACACTCTGAGCCTTGAACTAACAAATTATGGACATTCTCCATATCTGGGAAATGAGCCAAGGCTGTAATGCCTGGTCAAAGAAGGAGGTCTAAACTTGGGCAAGGGAATTAACATTTTATTGCCTGTCAGTCCTTAGGGGATATGGGAAGTGCTTACAAACTCTAATTTTATGTCCTCTCCCAAAGCAGGAGCCTTGGGGTGTGCGATATTGACCCAGATAGAGTAGATCCTGGCACGGCGAACTAGGAATCTGAAGGCAGCCTGCCAACTTCCCCTTTGAGCTCGTTGTGATTTCTTCCCGAGCTCCTTGGGCCTTTAGGTGGTTCCTCACTCACACCCCCACGCCACATGCGGCCTCGGCACCCCGGGGCCCAGACGCACCTGACCTCTACAGCGTCCTCCATCACGGTCATGTCCGTCTTACACTTCGCGGAAGGGTTAATGGCTAGTTCAGCGGGCGGGATCACAAAGCTCTTGCTCAAGGGCAGCCACATGCCCTCCCCGAGGGTGTAGGTGAATCTGCAGCGAAACCCAACACCAGGGGGTTACGGCTGGGGGACCGGCACCCTGTCGGAGGACCTGGCCTTCTTCTGTCACGGGCTCCCTGCTGAGCCCTCGCGGCCTCTGCAGAAAAGGATGCTGACCACCATTCCATGGACAAGACAACTGATTCCGAGGGAGGCCCAGAGGCCTACTCTTGTGTACCTGCCCGGCCCGCTGGGGGAGCTGTTGATGGCACGGTCTCACCCGTGGAGGTGGTTTTTAACAAACCCTAAGAAATCCAATTCCAGTTTCTTTCAGATAGGAAGCTGGGCTTCCTCAATCCTAAATCAGATATATTCGGAAGCATTTGAATTGAAGAGACAGGCGGGCCTCCCACCATCCCCATGCCTCGAATGGCACACTCACCATGGTAGTGATGGCTTCTCTCTGCGCCTGGAGAAACCCCACCAAGGGAAAGGGGGTGGGGAGCTCCCATCTTCTGGTTATTGTATGATGCATACATAAACAACCAAAGCCAGCAGCCCCGGGGAGAGAAGAGGATGAACAGAACAAGCCTGGATGTATTCTCTGCACTCCTACCCACACTCTCAGCTAATAGCAAGTAAACCTCCAGAGACACGGGAGGTTGTGGGTTTTTTTTTCTTAATTCTTATAATAGGGGCTAAAAGGAATAAAAGAATCAATCAGCATTTCAAGGAAGAGCTTCAAGAAACCATGAAAGATTATTTGTTTATTTATTCATTCATTCTATTTCAAAGGCATTCACGTACTCTGTGTTCACAGTCAAAAATAGTCTGTGGGATAAAAGCCAGTGTGGGTGGGATATCACAAGGCTGAGGCAGTCTGCGGCCCCTTCCAACTTTAATGTGGAGGGAGGAACAATTGAAGAATGCGTACAATTAAAAAGAACCCGGCCCTGGCTTCATCAGCATGCTGGTCACCGAGTACCACTTCAGAATCCTGCTCTTATCTCCCCCTTAACTCACCCACTCCCTTCTCCACTCCCTGGGGCTGCCGGAGAGGGTAGGAAACCAGACGGAGGGCATGAGATCTTTTATGAGAAATGTAGCGCTCTGGAATGCTGGCCGCAGAGATACCCATGACCAAGGCTCGTGAGATTTTCACCCACTCCCTGAATGACAGCCCTAGGAGCTAGCATGGCTGAAAGAAGAGAGGGCAGGTGCTCAAGGGAGAGGCAAAACCACTGAGCAAGTGGACGATGGCCCGGATTTGGGAGATGGCCCCCTACTTCTCTGACCTGCAGGGAAAATCTCCGTATTAAGCAACGTTGAAATTTCAGCGAGGCCTCTTTGCTCTGAAGGAAGCCCCCAATTCTTCCCACCCCTGGGGACAGAAGGCGATAGCTGGGGCTAGGTCTGTGCAGGGATGCAGGGGGGCTTCTGTACCAGGTGAGGGAGGCCCATCAGTAGGGGACAGAAGAGGACACCTGCCGAAACTGAAGCCCTTTCTCTCTCTCTCTCTCTCTCTCTCTCTCTCTCTCACACACACACACACACACACACACACTCCCTCACCTGGCAAGATTAAGGAGCCAATTCAGGGCATGTGATTGCCCCAAAGTGCCCAGAATTTGCACCTCAGGAAGGAAGTGGGTCGAAGGCAACAACACGTGAGCAGTTGTGCTGACAAAGCATTTCGGAATGGACATTCTTGAGGGCAACGTTACAATAGGCTGGTTGGGCTGAGGGCACCACTGATATTACAAATAACCTACTGTTTCCGTGAGAACATACGCAAGTTTGAATGGTACCAGGAGAAAGCAGTCTACTTGTTTATTTGGACACAGAGGTGAATTTTTGTTTTCTATTTTGGTTATAAAATTATAAGTTTGCACAGATGCAGAGCAACAAATCTGGGACCTGTAGCTTATAATTTATGAAACAGATTCTAGGAAACAGTTGGCATTTCTAGCAAATTTCTGATGGTTAATTTTCCTTTTGGAAGAGAGTCCCATGTCCCTCCATTTATGGCTTTAAATATTTAACATCTAACACACAACTGGGAACACAGGAGATCTCCAATACATATCTGTAGCTGGTCATTTCAGGCGTTTCCTAAATGTTCCCATGTCCTGCCATTTCAGCTTTCCCTACCTCTGTGTGCAGCAACAATTTGAAAGGAAGAGGAAACCACCTTTTTCTCCAGCTAAAACCACTCAATGCATCTAAGACCCACAGAGGGAAGTTTACATCTCCAAAGATGCCACTCCCGAGCACTTCCTCAGCTTCTCCTTACACCAAACCCTGCCTCATACTTCATGCTTCTACGGGGCAAGCTGACTATAGTTCCTTCCTTAAGTCACCTTCGTTTTCTCACCTCTTGGCTTTTGCTCTTGATAATCCATTCTGAATTTGCTTCCCTTTCTTCTTTGCTGGATGCCAGTCATTTTAAGACACAGTTAAAAAAGACGGTCTCTTCAATAAATGGTGCTGGGAAAACTGGACAGCTATATGTAGAAGAATGAAACTCGACCATTCTCTTACACCGTACACAAAGATAAACTCAAAATGGATAAAAGACATCAACGTGAGACAGGAATCCATCAGAATCCTAGAGGAGAACATAGGCAGTAATCTCTTCGATATCAGCCACAGCAACTTCTTTCAAGATATATCTCCAAAGGCAAAGGAAAGAAAAGCGAAAATAAACTTTTGGGACTTCATCAAAATCAAAAGCTTCTGCACAGCAAAGGAAACAGTCAACAAAACAAAGAGGCAATCCATGGAATGGGAGAAGATATTTGCAAATGACAGTACAGACAAAAGGTTGATATCCAGGATCTATAATGAACTCCTCAAACTCAACACACACAAAACAGACGTCATATAAAAAAATGGGCAGAAGATATGAACAGACACTTCTCCAATGAAGACATACAAATGGCTCTCAGACACATGAAAAAATGTTCACCGTCACTAGCCATCAGAGAGATTCAAATTAAAACCACATTGAGATATCACCTTACACCAGTTAGAATGGCCAAAATTAACAAAACAGGAAACAACATGTGTTGGAAGGGATGTGGAGAAAGGGGAACCCTCTTACACTGTTGGTGGGATTGCAAGTTGGTGCATCCTCTTTGGAGAACAGTGTGGAGATTCCTCAAGAAATTAAAAATAGAACTTCCCTATGACCCTGCAATTGCACTCCTGGGTATTTACCCCAAAGATACAGATGTCGTGAAAAGAAAGGCCATCTGTACCCCAATGTTTATAGCAGCAGTGGCCACGGTCACCAAACTGTGGAAAGAACCAAGATACTCTTCAACGGACGAATGGATAAGGAAGATGTACATGTACATGAAGGAGTATTATGCCTCCATCAGAAAGGATGAATACCCAACTTTTGTAGCAACATGGATGGGACTGGAAGAGATAGTGCTGAGTGAAATCAGTCAAGCAGAGAGAGTCAATTATCATATGGTTTCACTTATTTGTGGAGCATAACAAATAGCATGGAGGACATGGGGAGTTAGAGAGGAGAAGGGAGTTGGGGGAAATTGGAAGGGGAGGTGAATCATGAGAGACTATGGACTCTGAAAAACAATCTGAGGGTTTTGAAGTGGCGGGGGGTGGGCGGTTGGGGGAACCAGGTGGTGGATATTAGAGAGGGCACAGATTGCATGGAGCACTGGGTGTGGTGAAAAAAATAATGATTACTGTTATGCTGAAAATAAATTAAAAATTTAAAAAAAAAAGACACAGTTAAAATTCTCACCCCTTCCAGAAAGCCCTCCAGGATCTTCAGGCTCAACCTCAACCTGAGCCAAGGGACACTCCTTTGTGCGCACACGTGGCCCTGGGCTGCGCCGGAGATGTTGAATTGTGCCCACCTTTTGAACTGGGCACAGTTTTTTGATATGTTGAATTGGGCCCACCTATGCCCACCTCAGACACCTGAGGGGTCTGTCACCCCTCAGAAGAATGTGTTCTCTTGGACGGCATCTTTGTTTTCCCACTGCTTAACATGAATTTTGGGTCCAATGTGGGGGTCACACCATAAATATTTATTGACTGATCAATAAGGAGATTTAGTTATGTTCTCTAGTTTGCACGCGCTACAGAAGAATATAATCTTGATTTTTGAATTTAAAGGTAGAAGTGATGGTAAGATTATCCTTCATTTAGAGCAGAACATGGGTTAATCTCTGGGTTTGAATGGATTTAATGGTCGAGAAGGAAATCGGTTTCACACTGTGAGCGACTCAAAAAGTGCCCAGTGGTTTCTGAGACACAACCCTGGGCCACGTTCACAAGGAGAAACAGTGTGCTCTTCAGTCGCTGGTGGGGTCAGGGTGAAACACACAGAGGAAGCAGTCAGGTGTGACTGAGACCAGCCTCACTTGAAAACTTTCTCTCAACATGACAGGTGCTCTGCAGAGCTGCCCCATTTATCCCCACAAGAGTCCTCTGAGGTCAGCCACTTGGCTCCATTTTATGGATTAGTCAACTAAGATTATAAGGATCTCAGCAACCTCCCCAAGGTCACCTCTCTGTAAGTGGGAAAGATGGGGGTTTGTGATACTCAAGTAGGGCTCCCAGCAGCTTTCCAGCCCATACTGGCTCATGCCTATGAAATTCTAAAGTTTTCTTTTCTTTGCAAATTTACTGAGTAACTCCAAAAACCAAATATAGAATAAACTGTCAGAGAAAAAGCTGTGTCCTGAAATCTCATCTGCCCCTCATTCATACAGATTTGGCAGGAATGATTTCAAAAAGCCACCAAAGAGAAACTGGGAGAGCATCTGGAATGCTTTCCCAAGTTGGGCCTTCTCTCGTGACAGCTGGTAGTGACCACCGCACCTGATGGCTCAGCTGTAGCGAGTCGTGCACACGACACTGTTGAACCAGCTTAAAACTTCTGCTCAGAGGCCAGCACTTGCCGGAGTGGAATAAGCCCGTGTGCTCACTGCAGCTTGGCATCAAAGAGAATGTGAGGAACTAGAGGAAGAGCTCTTGGCCTGGCATCTCCACTCTTCCCCAGAGCAGGCCAGTCCAGGATGAGATGTTGTTCCCAGTGACACAGGTACACATGTGGAAAGGACGGTCTCTGAGAGAGAAATCTGGTCTGCAGCAGCCCTTTCACTAGAGGATCTAGTGGAATGGCATGATCCTAGCCACAACGGAAAGGGCATCTCTGGGATACACGGGGTTTGCTGAGAAGTCTTTGAGTCTAGCCTAGGCCCTTCCCAGTTTCTTTGGGATTGCAGATTACCAAGGTGAGGTTGGGTATCAAGGTCTTTATTAATTTGGTTTCAAGTCCTTAGGAAACGCCTGAGAGGATCAAAAACAGATACTTGTTGGAGATCTACTGTGTTCCCAGTCGTGTGTTGATGTTAAATATTGAAAGCTGTACAGGGTACTACCCTTCCCCTCAGGAAGACATGCATTCACTGGTGAAATAAATAGGCAAATAAAAATAAACATGAGATAAAATAATTGACAATTAAATATTACAGACTGTACATTACAGGTATTGGAAGGGGAAAAGTCATTGTGGGTTGGAGAAAATTGAGAGCAGCGCTTCTCAGTCCTGGTTAGAGATCAGAATTACCATGGTGCTTTGAAAGAACACTCATGGGCCGGCCCCATGTCTCAGAACTTTTCAGTTAATTCGTTTGTGCCAGGTGAGATCACTGGTCATTTCTGAAGCCCACTGGGATTCTCCTAGAGGACCAGGGTTGGAGAACAATTCTTGGATGAGACTGTAAACTTCCTAAGGTCAGGGACTATGTCGGCCATATTCGTTTGGTCAATCTACAGCATCTAAACCAGTTTCTTGGAGTGGTCTAGACTATGAAAATGGGTAGTGTTTATATTAGGAGAAGAGTATATATTCAGTCCCGAATAGGAAATGTTCAAGTTGCTGGGAAGTGGATCAGGATGTGACTAAGAACGGAAGGTTCCAAGGGAGAAAAGCAGCATATAATACACACTTATACACTGACATTCACCAGCGGAAAGACTCAAATGTCAGAAATGTGCAGTGGCTTGGAATTCATCAGGACACTAAATCAGAGGTGAGCAGAACGACAAGTAAATAGTCCTTAGCTTCTTTAAGAGATTATGGTCACCGACCAGGTCAGAGAATTTTCCAGAATAGCCACTAGCAGTCGGTTTACTCAGATCCCAGAGTGGTTTCGATTAAAGTTCCTAATACCTATCACAGGTAAATCACGACCCATGGTGTTTGTCGGAGAGACTAGTTATTGTCACATTAGGGAGCAACATGATTGATTACCCCACTGACTCCCTGAAATCGTTGACTGAAAGGGTCAAGCCATGCAACTGACCCTTCGGTGGTACCTGGGTATCACATCCAGTTGGCAGCTAACAAACTTGAAAAGAATAAATGGTGCTTGTGGGGATGGAAACACAGTTTGTGGGCAGGTTCTGCTCTAACAGCAATTTCATTAAGGCCCCTGTTTTTCAAAGTGCTAGTTTCTGACTTTTAGGGGAGAGGAAACTTATCCACATTAAGCAGCCAAACTCCACAAGGCTCTCCATCTGCCTTATCTTTATCACCCTTTGAAGGTCCTCACAGACCAGCAGTGGAGAGAGAGAGAAAAAAGTCAGCCAAATGATAGTTCATCGTTGGAAAGTTGAAATGCCCAAGTCGCAGTGTATGGAATATAGCTGACATCTTGTGTAGCACAAATCTTCCAAAGCAGCCTGGGGCCAAGGCCATCAAGGTGACCCCGCCTCCCCTTGGAGAGACACTCAGGAGGGAAGAAGGCAAGGGGAGGCCTTGAGAGGAAGCGATTCTGTATATCTGTGCTCTTGCACAGAGCACGCCCTCAGAGAACACTGCAGGGGCCAAACCGGTCCATCTGGAGCAAGCAGGAAGGAGGGTCAGGAGAAGCTGGACCACAGGAGCCGGCTCTAGGGGGCAAATGTAGGAGCAAAGGGAACACCTAGGCCAGGACTGGCTGACAGGGAGGGTCTGGGGAAGGGTCTGGAAAGGCAGGAGTGAATACATGAGACTCGGCACATTATAGGAGAGTGGGGAAAAGGGAACAAGTTTTCCATCTGTCCCACACTGCTCCCCATTTCTGCCTTAGGGCTTCGAGCTAGCTTAATGCAGGCATTGACATCAGACCCGCCCTGCCCCCTGACCCCTCCCCACCCTCAACCCCACTGGACGGCTGACTTCCTCTCCCTGGGGGCATGCACGCACAGGGACCTGTATCACGTGCAATCTCGGCACTTGGCCGGTAGTCAGCGGAAGCACATTGAGCCGCACGTTCCTTGAGTGATGGGTAGATTGAAAGAATAAATGGATGATAAGACCTTAGTCTGGCAATAAACGTGTTCCAACTAAAGCCTGGCGTGAACGAAACTTTGTGAAAAATCCAGTAGTTCGTGGCGGCACCCGGATCCTTCCTCTGCTTGTCAACTTTTCCAGCCTGTGCTATTCCAGGTGTGTTGGCAGAAATTTGGGAGGGAGCAGACACCTCCAATTTGATTAGGAGGGTGGTAGAGAGAAGAAGATAATAATGAAGTAGAGCTGAGAAAAGGAGGCGGCAGGGGTGGGACAAATTCATTTTGAGCAAGATTTGATGAAAAAGGTGCAAATTAGATGCAAAATGGAGAAGCAGAAACTGACATTAATTGCCTGCTCTGTGCCAATTTCGGTGCCAGGGGCTTTCCCTGCATGATCTCATATATTCCGCATAGGAATAGTACCAGGCATGTGACGTAGCCCCACTTAGCAAATGCCGAAACTGGAGGCTTCAAGGGGTTAAGGAGATTACCAGGATTCACAGAGCAGGCAAGGAAGGAAACCAAGACCCAGAGTTGTCTGCTCTCCAACTTCCCCACGGTGTCACAAGGCAAGAGTGTGGGGCCAGTGCTCTTGGTACGAGGAGAGCAGAACTGCTAAACGTGGTTCTCCGGTTATACTTTGCCTCTAGGAGAGAAAGTTCACTGGGAAGTGGGACATGGACGGGGCTTGTAGACATACATAAGCAAGTCCCTCGACAGCCACTTACCTGAATATTTTATCAGAAGGCTGTTCTCCCAAAACCAGGTCAAAGCCCCGCTGAAATATTGTGTAAGGCCAAGGCCTAAAAGGAGAAAAATCATTCGATTACAATCAACTCCACAAATACCCTTGGAACATCTGCTTTGTGCAACAGGCACTGTGCTGGTTCCTGGAGACCCAGAAACAGAGAGAACCTCATCCCTGCTCTCCACACTCCCGTTGGTGAGAGCTCACACAAGATCCTGAATGCTGAAACCAGACTGAGAGCAGGATCAATGTCAAAGTCACCAAACCACTAGGAAAGTGAGCTATAATTGACATGACAAACACAAGTACACAGAGAGCAAAATTATGTTCAGGTGGACCTCATGTAGCTGTAATTCATGGCCCTTCTGATGTAGACGGGACAGACAGACACTTAGCTCTGCCTCACTTTAAAAAAGAGGAGCAGCATGATTTCTTGGGAAAGACGAAAACCTCTGGAATCTGACAGTTCTGGGTTCAAACCCTGTTCTGCTGTTGACCCACTTGCTTGCTGTGGGAAGCGTATTTGCCTTGCTGAGTTTAATTTCCTCTTTGGTTAAAAAAAAAAAAAAAAAAAAATAGGGTTAATAAGGGCTGCCTCCAGACCACTGTGAAGATTAAGCAAACCTCTTCGGCCAAAGACACAGCTCACACAGGGTCCTCAAACTGTGCCCCTTCCCTACTCAAAGTGACATGACAGTCCTGGGTCTTTGACGGGTTCCAGATGTTTTCAGACATTTTTATGTAATTCATTCAAGCAGAAACAATTGAAATGGTGTTTTTAAATAACTCTTAACTACAAGTCTCCCTTGTGAGCTTCTAGGTTTTGTCCCCTGTACTTGAAAGTAACAACTATTTCACTTAAACAGTAGATATCTGTTGACTAACCCGAATGTCTAAACCAAAAAATATTGACTCATTTGAGCTAGGCTTTAGTGAAGCCTGGGATTGTGTTGGGTACTAGATACTGTATGTCCTAAACTGAGCCCTTGCTCCCATGGAACTCGGTCTCAAAACTGACCCAAGAATTAAGGACTTTCCTGTAGAAAATCCTTTGGTTTTCAAGAACCAGTAAGAGTCAGCAGAATAAATTGACATAATTATGATCTGGGGGCTGGGAACCAACCTTGTATCTGTGTGGGTGCTATCACCCAGGAGAGTGCATTTGGGGACATTCATGGTTGCTCTTCAATAACACTTGCTTGGAGGACACGGCTGGCTTTTAGAGGGCAGGGCTAGATAGGCTAGAAGAGTACAGTGCCTAGGACAGCTCTGCGCAACAAGGCATTTCCATATGTCCTGCAAACTACTGAACGTCTCGCTACACATTTACATAGGTGAAAACCTGAACTATGCGAACTCCGTTTACATAGAAGCACAAAGCAGCTTGTACTGTTTTAACGTATGACACATTCTTCCATTGCATAACTACCATGTACACCGAGGGGAGATGATACATCGTTAGAAATTTTACCAAGAGTTTTCGTAAGTTTGGAAAACAATAGCACTGTCCACGATGCTGTTCACGATCTTTGAGTCACCAATGCGGCACATCTGAATCAGTCTAGATCGCTCTTACATATATTGTATATCATATACTACTCTATATGTTACCTTGCAGTGAATCAACATCAGGCAGAAATGTCTGTCGATTTTATTATTTCTTCTATTGCAATACTACCACAGCACTTACACATTAAAATGGTTAGTCTATCATTACCAATTACGTTCTTTTTATTTCTCTTTTAATCACTGTTAAGGCATTATATTTATAGTTGAAATTTTGCATATGTAGGTTTTATTATTTATGAATTTCATGTAAGGATTATAAATGGGGTTAAAAATTTCATTATAAAACAGAGTGTTGGGTATGATAGGGTTGAGCACCACCAACTTAACTCAACTAGTTAACCAACTAACTAGCCAAAAGAGTTAACAGTTGCAAGGGAAGCCATTAAGACTACAGAAGGAAGTGCCTGGGATGAAAGCATTCTTTTTTTTTTTAATGCTTACTATTTATAAACACTTTATTCCTGGATTTCAATTTAGAAATACCCTGAAGCAACTAGAATTGGTTCCAAAAAGTACCCCACACTGTATTATGAATAACCCCTGCATCAAATAAACAGCTCTCCCCCATGTGTTTTCTGTGTTTGTTCTCTTTATTGGAGGTGAACCCACAGAGAGGGGTTTGAATAGGATTCTTTTTTGCTGAACAGCAAGTGGTGGCTTACGGGCAGCTAAAAATTATGTATTAATTCAAGAAAAAGTCTAGAAGTCATGAGGAAAAAAAAAGTCCCACATGATCCTTGACACCTAGAAAGGGCAGCAGAAAAAGAGGGATGTGTACCTTTATTTCTCTGTTGGGCAAAATCACATTTTATTTACTATCAGCTTAATAGTTTTACATAACACACATTTTGCCTTCGAGTCATCTCCAACACTCAAAAACTGGTACAATGTGTAATTAGAGTTAATTCTTGGCTTGGTTCCTAGGTTGTTTGAAAATATATTTTGAGGAGCCAAATTTTAGGACTGGCGTTGATTACAATGTGAACAATTAACTGCGTAGAATAACATAAATAAACCTGTATTCAAGCCATTGGTAATTGACATAAATAAACCTGTATTCAAGCCATAGGTAATAAATCAATGAGCCCACTGATTAAGCACACACCAGCATGTTGCTAGGTAGGTCAGACCAAAGTGCCCCCCTGTTCTCGAGGGGCCTGGAGATGGAGAAAGACAACTCAAATTCCAAGGGCACAGATGTGCACGGTAGACCTTGCCCAAATCACAATGAGAAGCAGCAGGGCACAGAAATCAGGACATGGGTTCCGGAGCCAGCCTGCCTATTTCCAGTTCCAGCTTCGCCACCAATCACAGTGTGATCTTGAGCAAGTCCCTTAATCATCGTGTCCCCGTTCCCTCACCTGCAAAATGAGGTTGATGATAACAATTCTATCTGCTTGGCCAGGTTGTCATGAGGAAGAACGATTTAATATAGCTTAAGTGTTCAGAACAGTGTCTGACAGTTAGGGAGTGTCCTACAAGCATTGGCTAAAAAAGTTACATTTATCAGTTACCCGAATCAAATACGAACACCATAGTAAGGAGATTCCCTAATTTTTATAAAGGAAGAGGTGTCCGACCTGCGGTCCAAATGCGATGGCAACACCAGGCTTTAACTCAGATTGGACACATATGAGAGCTGCCTGGAGAGGAGGTCGTGATGAACGTGGGAACACCAACCCTCCACCTTCCCCCCACACCGCCCACCCAGCCGTCACTGCACAGGACAGTGACCATACAGTATGGACATTCAATACACAGAGAGGAGGTCAGAGCAACCTGTGAAACGGTGAGCGTTGCCAACCACTCTAGCAAGGGAATAAAAGAGAATCTATTCATTTTCTTCCCACCAGTCAAGGGTGATCCGTCCAAGAGATGGGGATTCCTGTTCGAGTTAGTTAGCAAATGTTTACGGAGGGCCTATTGTGTGTGAACTGTGCTACTAGGCAACAGGAGTTGGGATAGAGAGATTCTTGACCTCAAAGGCACCTACAGTCTTTCTGAAGAAACCCATATATGTCCAGGCAAACAGAAAGGAACGAGTAAACGGGAAGAGGAATGGAGTTCCGGGAGGGAGGCCAGACGGTAGCGCAGCGGTACAGAGCTCATCCTGGATGTTGGGCAGCTGGGGGGGGGGGGGGGCGCCTGGAACGGGTGGCAGGGAGCTGGATGCACGTGAGCTACAGGGGCCACACAGGAAAACACAGGGGTAACACGATAAAGGGCAGGACCTAACAGCACCAAAAATCCTTGGGAGCTGAGTTATCCGTGACCACCTGACAGAGGAATGGCCTCTGTGTCAGGGCCGTCTGGGCAGAGGTCCAAGTCAGAAGCCCATAACTGAGTCCTACATCCACGCTGAAATGGATGTTGCCGTGGGGGTGCGCAGGAACCACGGCCCTGCAAGGGTCCCTCTCCTCTCTTTGCTTTGTTTCTCACCCTTTAGGTTTTATTCCCTCAGAATGGCTAAAGCACATGGAGGAGATGTGGCTCCCTTTGGCTGTGGCTCATGTCTTTATAGGTTCAGACCACAGAGGGGATGTGCCCCTTCCTCATTTGGAAAACGTAGCTCATGGGGGAACTGCTTGACATGCCCTGAGTCACAGAAACCACCAGAACCGACTCTCTGGGGCTGGGGAAGGAAAGAGGCATCTAAGGAGAGGCAACTCCCATTTGGGTTTTGGGGCTCAAGCTGGGGTAGGGGAGTGAGTGTCAAAGAGAATAATAATTTCCACCTCAGCTTCTTATCTGCTTGCGGGGGGCAAGGGCGCTGCCTCTGTCAGAAGTGGGGGGCATCACTGAGCAGGCTGTGCCAATGTGAGTTCTGTGGAGAGAGCGCGAGGCTGTGGAGTTGTTCAAGGATGGCATCGGGCCGGGTGTGGGGCATGAGGCTGAACCCCACAGCTGCAAGGAAACGTCACTCTCTTGACTCCAACTTGGATGCGTGACCTCCAATAGTCTGTCCTGTGCTGGGCATGCCAGTCACAGCTTCTTCACTGAGGAACATTAGCAGCATCAGAAGTCAGAGCAGAGTTATTTATTGGTTAATTTCTTCATTCTGGCCAATCAAGACTCTGAGGACTGCTCCATGGGGGCAGCTACAGATGGCCTGGATTCTGGGGCAATTGCAGGCCAGCGTGGCAACCAGGTGGGATCCATGGCCTCAAACGAGAGCTTCACCCCTGCCACAGACAAGCCCCATAGTAATGGAGACATGGCAGCAAGTGGGACACACACGCAAACTGGGGATACTGAGAACAGTTAGTCATCTTTGCCTTGCCTTTTCCTCTCTCCCCATCTCACACTGTACCCACAGTTTACACAGAATCTTTCCTCAGCACAGGCAACTCCCAGACTTTCAGCTTCCTCTTCTTTCCCAGGATACATCAGCCATCATGGGCTTTTCCCCTTTGGTCTTGGTGTTGGGCTGGGCCAGAAGTTGACCGTGGCCTTGGCTTGACCTGCCTGGGTCTTTGGGCATTTCTTCCACCAGGGAACTGAGACATAAGTGAGCGAGTGAACATTCTGCATGGTCAGCATGACTGGACGGTCCCTTCACACTAGCTCTTGTAGGGCAGGGAGAGACCTGGTGGACCGGAGTGTTTCAAAGCTGGCTTTTGGATTAAGCGCCGCTTTCTACCTAACAGTGGCACCTAGACATGGGGCTTGAAAGAATGTGGGCAGCATGTCCGATGGGCTTCCTTGTGGAGAACTCAGGACTCATCACCTGGGAGGGAGAAGGGGAGTAGAGATAGCTGGATAAATGGACAGATAAATAGCAGGGAGGGAGGGAGAGGGAGGGAGGGGTAGAGGGGCAGAGAGAGCAGAGAGAACGCATGGGGGGTGTGTGTTTACACTTCAGTGTGGAGAGAGAGATGTTCTGATGCATTGATGAGTAAGGCACATTGTGATGGGCTTACAGAAACCAAGAGCTTCTTTTGAACTTATCTATGTCTCTACCTGTCGCTAAAGAGAGCATTTTAGAAATGAAAATAATCTATCCACAGTTAAATAAAAGCACATCCTTTGAAGTTTGCCTCTGGCCCACATTCGGCTAAGTTTCCAGTGGAAGCAGAGTCTGTGAAGTTTCAGCCCAGCCAGAACTACACTATGGGGTCCTGGTTGAGAATATCATATCCATATGTAATGTGACAGCTTTTGAGCAAATGTTCCTTTCCTTAGCACGGTAAATGCATTTGCAAGCAGGGAACAGTGCAACAAAGGAAGAACAGGGGTTCATTAAAAAATGCTTCTGGAGAAAGGTAGTTTGCAAGATATTCAGGAAAAAAAGGTGAAGAGAAAAATGGTAAAAATGACTTATCCAGCAACGCTGTTGGCTGAAACTTTCTATGCCTCCATTTATCCTAAAGATAAGAAGGGAAGATTACTACATGCTACTGTCTTCACAATCAGGACCAGTTCTGGGAGAAGTTAAGTACTGGAATGACAGATGCCTAGATTATCTGCTAAACCTCAGGCTTTGTCAGAAGTTAAATAATAAGGATAATGAGGCCTGATGTTCCTATAGGATGCCTTAGGGCCTGGGGACCCTGGCCGATGTTGTTTCTTTTCTTTGCTTTTTTAATAAAGATTTTAAGGGGCGCCTGGATGACTCAGTTGGTCAAGCATCTGCCTTCAGCTCAGGTCATGTGCAGCCGGGTCCTGGGTTGGAGCCCCACATCAGGCTCCCTGCTCAGCTGAGAGTCTCCTTCTCCCTCTCCCTCTGGGGCTCCCCCTGCTTGTGCTTTGTCTCTTTCTCTCTAAAAATAAATAAAATCTTTAAATATTTTATTTATTTATTTAACAGACAGAGACCACAAGTAGGCAGATAGGCCAAGAGAGAGGAGGGGCTCGATCCCAGGACCCTGAGCTGAACACAGAGGCTTTAACCCACTGAGCCAGCCAAGCGCCCCAAAAAATAAATAAAATCTTTTTAAAAAATAAAGATTTAAAAAATGTATTTATATTAGAACTAGAGAGAGTAGGAGTGGGAGGAGGGGCAGAAGGAAAGGGAGAGAACCTCCAGCAGACTCCAGCTGAGCACAGAGCCCTATGCGGGGCTCGATCTCACTACCCTGAGATCATGACCTGAGCCAAAACCAAGAGTCAGAACTTAACCAAATATATCACCAGGTGCCCCAGATGTTTCCTTACCTGAAATTTCTCTCCCTCCCACCGACGTGATAACTTAGACTATTCTTTCAAGTCTGGCTTAAAAATCACCTCTCAAAATAGACCTTCCCTAGGGCTCCAAGGCTAGGTTATGTCCCTTGTTATATAAAGCACACTTTCCTTTATCAAACCTATACATCAAATCAGTTTATTATATATTGAGTTGCTATTCCCCTCATCAGATATAAAGAGCTGAGCCATCCTTTCCGCTCTCCCCTCACTGTCCAGTGTAGCACCGTCACGACTAGACTAGAGCACTAGACAAGTGACGAACGAGGCCAGACCCGGGTCCGAGTCCCAGAGGACGCAGTCCACCATAGCCTGCAATGTCAGCCAAGGCACTTCCTTTCTCTCAGCCTCAGGATCGTCATCTGTGATATGGGGAGAAAACAGTACTTAGACTTGTATATAAACGAACGTGTTTACACTAGCCCCAGCGCCTGCCCCACAGAACAGAGTCAACCAATACTAATTAATGTCATTACAACTAATATTACCATGGGATGACCAGAAAAGTGCATTGCTAACAGTACATTTTAAAAAAATAAACCACAGGGCTCCTAGGTGGCTAAGTCGGTTAAGTGCCTGACTTCAGCTCAAGTCATGATCCCGGGGTCATGGGATGGAGCCCCATGTCGGGCTCCCTATTCTTCAGGGAGCCTGCTTCTCCCTTTCCCTCTGCCTGCTGCTCCCCTTGCTTGTGCTCTCTCTCTGTGTCAAATAAGTAAATAAAATCTTTTAAAAATAAAAATAAAAATAAATAAACCATGATGGGGGTATCTGGGTGGTGCCGTCCAGTAAGTGTCTGACTCTTGATTTCGGCTCAAGTCATGATCTCAGGGTTGTGAGATCGAGCCCTGCCTGGGTTCTATACTGGGCATGGAGCCTGCTTGAGATTCTCTTTCCCTCTGCCCCGCCCTCCTCTCTCTCAAAAACAAACCAACCATGATGACCATGGTGTGTTTTATAAACTCATGTTATGTTTAAGCACGTAAATCTCATGTAAAGACAAATGAAATATTCACGTGACTTTATTCATTATTTAACTTCTATTATTTGGAAGTTTCTAATGCAGCAGAATACCATATTTGTCAGTAAGTAGCAAAGCAGCCAGGAGTGTAGCTCTGCCAGCAGATGGAGTAGGTTTAAAACCTGGCACTACTACTAATTAATGACCTTGACCAAGGTCATTAATTCCTGCCATCAGCCCATTCTACCCACTTGCTCCAGTCATGCTAACACCACCTGCCCCACATTTCAGAGCCTGGCTCACTGTCCTCTCTGACACTCCTCCTTGATTTTTGTTGACTTCAGTACCCACTACGATGATCCTTTCAATTCTCAAACCGTTCAGCACCTTGACTTTTCTTAAATGACCCTGTCCTCCGCCCCCGACACTCATGGTAAAGCCCAGACTACCAACATATGCAACTCTTCCTTGGTCATAGTTTCAAGAACCCTAATACCTGACCACCACCTCCTACCTTCTCGGATCATACTTCCTAACACCAGAATTTTCTACCCTCCTGAGACTTGAAATCCATTCATTTGACCACCATTGTACTGACCTTCACCTCATGCATTCTCTCCACTCCTACCTTACATTAAATTCTGTGGCCCATAAATTCACACCCTTTCGTGTAACCTCAGCTCTCTCACCCCTCCTCCACTTCACCATACTTGAGTGTCTAAGACGCCCCAGCACTGGTTACATTCAACGACCCCGTGACTCCAATTCTGTCCTTCTACACATGATGCAGTTGGCAACCACGCTGACTGGTCTTGTCTTAAATCCCACACCACTGACCTTGAGTGGGCTCTGAATACCGCCTACATCACACTACGTTTTCCCTTGTCTGTTCATTCTCCCACTCTCTAAGATCTTATTTCAAAGCTTCTTCTTTCTCCTCAAAACCTCCAACACCTCCTCCCCCATCCTTACCCTCGGCTAATGCTGTATATCCTACGGAATTGAGAAAACAGAGGCAATAGGATTAAAAGCTTGCACTCCCACATCCAATCACCAACCCGCCTCTTGTCTATGACCTGGCCCTCCTCCCAGCAATTAGGCACCAACAGTATGAGTTCCATCTAGAATGCGACTATCCCAACTAAGCTTTTGGCATCTTCTAGGCTGTGGGACATAAGGGAAGGAGCCCCAGCTGGAATTCACAAATCCAAACTCCCTTCTGCTACTAGGACCTCAAGCAAGTAAGAGTGCCCTAAAGTCTTAGTCTGTTGATATGGAGAATGAAAATCACGAGGTATAGCATATTTTTAGCTGTACACTGTTGAGCCAACTGTGTATAAATAAACCTCAGATCATTGGTCTTTGATTATTCATTTTCATCAGCTTTTTTTGCAGTTTTTATTCTACATGTTGTACATGTGTGTGCTTTACAGAGATTATCTCAGTGAAAGATGAAACAATGGGAAACTGGCACCATTCCTGCCTCTTTGTGGCCCAATTTTCTCATCTATAAAATGGGATAATAATAATACCTACTTCACCAACTGCTGAAGATTCAGTGATCTAAAATACATGCAAATTACTTATAATGACCCTTGAAATGTGGTAAGTTTTGAATAAATGCTAGCTGTTACTAATCACATATTACTGGGAGTGCTGGTTCTAAATGTTGGAAAGGGTTTTCCTGAAGAAATTTTAGAAATACATGAAATGATTGTGAAAATGATAATCGTGAGCAAAATGACAGTAATTAACAAAATTCAAGGATACAACTTGGCAAAGAAAGTGGCAATAGAGATAAATACACACTCTGATGGTTAATTTTTTTTTTTTCTGATGGTTAATTTTATGTGTCACCTTGACTTGGCCACAGTGTGTCTTGACTTGTGCCACAGTATCTGGCCCATCATTATTCCAGGTGTTTCTGTGACAGTGTTTCTGATGAGATTAACATCACAAGCAGTGGACTGAGTAAAGCAGGTGGCCCTCCTTATGTGGGTGGGCCTCACCCAATCCGGTGAAGGAGCGAACAGAACAAAAATGCTAACTAACCTTCCTTTGAGTTAGAGAGTGATCCGCTTGCCTGATGGACTTTGAACTGAGACATCATTTTTTTCCCTGCCTTTTGACTTCAACTGAAACCTGGCCTTTTCTTCAGTTTTAAGCCTGCTGGCCTTTAAACAGGAGCTCCGACATTCATTATCCCGGGTCTCAGCCTTTGGATTCAGACCAGAACTAAACCATTGGCTCTGCTGGGTCTCCAGCTTGCTGACTCCCGATCTTGGGACTGTCAGCTTCCATAATCACACAAGCCGGTTCCTTATAACAAATCTTTTTCTATATTTGTATCTACAGGCTCATGGTTCTGTGTCTCCATAGAATGCTGCCCGATGCACACACAAACACATACACATACACAACTGCAGAATCCATGCTTAAACTTTTTGTCAACGCAAAGCCTTTCAGGGGTAAGAGAAGTGAAGGTACATTAGCATGGACCAGAAGTCATGCAGGACACAGCAGTACCTTGACCCTGACCACGTGCCTTATGGAGAGAAAGATAAATGTCTGTCTGCTTCTGTAACCCAGGGGTCCTCCCAGAAGGCAGACACAGAGTCCATCTGCCCTCAGCTGGAGAAAGCTGGTGCAGACCTGCAGTTCCCTTGTATATTCCGAGATCAAGGATTATAGAAAGTAATAGAAGAATCCTTGGAAGGGCTAGAAAAAGCTGGTAACGGTAACTGCCATTTCTTAAACATCTGCTCATGCTGGACAGACACTGTGCTCAGTGCTACACACACATCCACCATTTCACAATCAACCGTAGAGTTATCCAGCCTGGTGGTGACTGTCCCCGTGTTGCAAGGGCATGCAGAGGTTCAGCAGGGCTAAGGAAGCTGTGCAAGGTCGCAGAGCCAGCAAGGGGCACGGGTGAGTGTTACCACAGAGGGCACCACCTGTATTTTCTCCTGCACCTTGCTCCCCTCCCCCCATCACAGGTACAGAGATGTTAGAGAAACGTACCAAGACAGCCCAGCTCTGCTGGAAGTGCCGCCACCTGGCTACCGGGCTAGCTTGCCCACCCCCGGCTTCCCAGGGCGGTGACAGGAGGGCCAGATGCTAACTGCGGTGCCCAGGAGGAATTACCCGCTCCCTTGCTATGTTTTTGTAGGACAGTTCTGCCCTACCCCAAGTGGTCTTCAAGCGGCTCATTCATCCGTTTTCCTCTTTCAATGTTCTCTCGTGGACCGAGACACTGGAACTTTTTTATCTTTGCATCTTTCCAGCTTTGGGGTACATCAGATTCAACCCACACATGGCATCATGGTTCTCAAACTTTAGTTGTTCTCCCTTCAAATACCGAGGATGAAGCCAACCATCAGTAGTTTTAAAAAGTTAGGTGGGTGATTGCAAAGCACACAAGAGGCTGAGAATCACTGGCCGACTGTGTGCCCACTCGCTCTCCCAACCAATCTTTAGGAAGGAGTCTGGCATGCCGTAAAGTACTACCACCATAAGAACAGAAATTGCAACATAGCCTGGAAATTCACTGGAACCCATCCTTACATTTTGGAATAATAATGAGAGATGAAGCATATTGAGTTCTTTCCTGTCCCTTGTATTGATGAATTAAGATATCCCAAATCTCATTACAATTCTATAAGATGTACATTTGGTTCTTCTAAAAACTGTCAAGTCATTTTGGCTTCAGTGGATCAACATTTTCATTAAAAGAGTATTATACAGCTTTGAGATTTTCTTGCATTCATAAATGGGGACACATGCTCCTCCCCCCACAGACACACATGTGCCCCTGCTCCGCATGAACACAAGTTCACAAACTTGCACACTCTGCCACAGCCGGCTGCAACAATTGCTCTGGGGAAAGGGGAGTTCAGACGGCTGCCCGGACCTGAGATGGCTCCCCCATACCCGCCCTTGACCTTGTGCTAGCTGCTCTGGATCCTGAAAGCTGTCCTGAAGAACAGAGACCTGGAGAGCAGGGTCCCTTGTAAAGTAAATCACCATCGAGCCTTCCATCATTACCACAAACCACCCCATGGCCCAGATTCTGTGGGTGGGCTCTGGACTCAGCTCTCCACGGGAGCGTAAGGCCTAGATTTGAGCTCCTTGCCAGTCCTGCGAAACCGACCAGATACTTAACTAACTTGCAGTGATGATGAAAATAGCTGTCTGTTACTTACAGGGCTGTAGGCAGATTAAATGAATGAATAAATATGGTTTCAATACAATAACCGAAATACAGCTGTCACTTTCTAAATGGAAGTTCCCTTCCTCCATTTCTCTCTGGACTCTGAATCTAAAGGCTCGGTTGATTTTTACCCTGGGCTGGTGCAGCCAAGTTCTCAAGTTCAATCCTCCCCAAAGCTTGTTAGTCTCGCTTACTCCAGTCCATGGGCACAGCCTGTGCCTTGCGTCCCTGGACACTCGTCTTTGCTCAGAGATGAACTGGACCCAAGCTTGGGAATAGATCTGTGCATATCCAACTCTGCGAGAAAAAGAGCTCGACACCTATTCACTGCTGAGTGTGACCTCTGTGTACAAAGAAGGGGGCCAACCTGGGGTTCCCTCCTCCTCCACAGGCACACACACGTTCGGTTCCGGTGAGAAGGCAGGGCAGCCGACAGCATGAAGACAGAAGGAAAGATAAGATGCAGAGAATGTGCAGGAGAAGAAGTAGCTTCCTATATTCCTCTGATTTTATGCCATGGCTTTATGACAATGTAAATGAGCCAGAGAAGAATCATAATATCCATCAAGGACTTTTATTTAGAGCTTGTACCCCTTCCCCAAAGTCCTTTCCTATCTACTAATTTGTTTCAGTTCAACATATATTTAGCAAGTTTCGTTATTAATTCAATTCCTCACTCACATATTCCTTTATTTATTTACTTGAAAAATATTAATTAACCAAGTGCCATGATAAAAAAAAAAAAAAGGACGGTTTGCTAAACACTATCGAGGGACACAGAAATGATTAATACATGTTCTCTGCCATCAAGGGCTTCATTAACGTAGTGAGTCATTCCCCAACCAGTTAGTAGGCCCCTCTGATGAGCCAGACACAATGCAGTGCCCTGGGACACACAGATCAAAGGCTGGGTCCCTGTCCTCTGGTGCGCTCTGGTAAGAATGACAAGTAAACAATCCACGGCATTTTGTTTGTCAATTTTTAGGACACAGCAAGTAAAAGCTGTTATTTATTGTGCATTGACCGGCAGTCCATGAGCCAAGTTCATTGACTTTCACGTCATTCTCAGAAAAACCCAGAGGCATCAGCGTTATATTAATCCCATTTCGCAGATGAGGAAAGCAAGGCTCAAGAATGTTCAATAATGCTAGCCAGCCTCACACAGATAACATGTGGCAGTGCCAGGGCCCAAGCATGGTGCTCAGACACTACAGCTCCTGCTAGGACCTCGGTATGTCACCTCCACCCTGAGCGGCCTGGCTGGAAGGGCTAACCCACACCCACACGCACACACACCTGCTTCTCCGTGAGACGCAGGACTGGAAAGGCTGAGTTTTAACCATAAGCTTAGGCCAGATGGGCAGCGGGTAGTGAGAGAAGCAGGGCTGGCCCTTCCGAGAGAGGGGAGCACAGCGATGGAGAGCAGGAGTGCAAATCAGGACCGGGGCGCAGGAGAGCTGGAAGAGCCACATGCCGCTGATCAAACATTTACTCTCCCCATTCATCCCTATTTCAGAGATAAGATCGTTGAGGCTCAGAGAAGTTAAATTGCCAAACCTCTACAGAAGAGAAATGAGGTGAGATCATTCACTCATTCATCCAGCCATGTATTCAGCAAATATGTATTCAGCAGCTGGCGTGGGCCAAGCTCTGTGTTCTGGGGATACGGATGCGAACAAAAGCAAAGATGGTGAGGTTCTGCTTCATGGAGTTTATACTCAGGAATATACAATCACGGCCGAGAAGAAAGCTCCGAAGGAAGGAAGGTGGTCCTTGACGGTGTGTGGTCAAGGACAACCGGGCTGAGAGGGAGAGGGTTAAGCCCCAGGCTTACACTCAAATGGGCTCCAGCCCCTCCCCTCCGTTACATTCCTGTCCTGGCCCTCAAGGTCCCCCTGTATGACCTGACCCTCTTTCTTCCCCCACCCACGCCCACCCCCACCAGCCCATCTCTGGCTTGCCAACTTCTTCAGTAGCCTCCCCTCCCTGCCTACTCCACCTACTACACATTAAGGGGGTCGAAGATTCCTGTCACAGGCCAGGATCATCCTAGGTGTGCTAGCCCCAGAGAGCCTGACCTTCGTCCTGCTCTGGCTGGCACCCTCTCAGCTCCCAGTTTCGACGCCAACACAGCCTCCAAGGCTCCAGATTTCAAGTAACCCTGCCCTCCCTCCTTCCAGTCATCCTTGATTAGCCCTGATTCTCCTTCGCTGTACTTCTCACGGTCCGCAAGTATTCTGTGATGTGGCTGTTTCTGCCCTTCTCCTGGTGCCTTCCCCACCACAGAATGCATCCCCTGAGGGCAGGGGTCCCCATGGTTTCTGCATCAGGGGGCAGAGCCAAACATGCAGCAACGTGCTCCTGGGGCATGGGGGAGGGGTGGGGAGGGGGGCACAGGGAATGAATGAATGATGGGCTGAATACAAAGAAGCAAAAGTAGGTGACATTGGAAAGAACAATGCCTACGTGTGTGGTGTTTGTGTGTTTGTGTGTGAGAGAGAGAGGAGGGAGGGCACAAGAGCGTGATCGCCAGACTGAGTTTAAAGTTTCAAGGCTGTGCTCGCTTCGGCAGCACATATACTAAAGTTTCAAGGTCATAATTATAACAACATCATTCATGGATAACAAAAGCAGAGACAAAATATGTAAATATTTCCCTTAAGAAATCGAGGCAAGCAAAGTAAGTAAGAAAAATCATATGGAGAGATAATCCGGTCAAGGGATCACCTGACATTTGAATAAGGGTTAGAAGATGGCTAGGTATGACAGGAGATGCAAGAGAGAGTTGGCCAGAGCAAGACTCTACGGAGAACAGGAGGAGTCAGAAGGACAAATCGGGGCAGAGAGTTTAGCGGTGATGCTGAGGACACCCCCACTTCAACACGGGAGAGAGAAGGCAAACAGGAGGACAGACTGAAGTAGACCTGGGAAGGAGCCGGCCCCGGGGCTCCAACTGAGCACAGTTAGATCTGAGTGAGGCTAGAGGCTGAGAGTCAGAGCCAGGGTGAAACTGGGTGCCTGACGCCAGGGCAAAGGCTGGCCCGTGAGGATAGATGAGTAAGAAGATTGTGATGTTGTTCTGAGTCTCTGGTTAGAAGTCTAGAATGAATACGTATCAGCAATTGTCTTAGGGATTCTCCAGCTCGAGGAAGCCCCAAGCAGCAGAGAAGCAGGCAGAAACCCCTTATGAAGCTTGGAATGGGCCAGGCAGGAGTGGCAGGGGGTTAAAGGGCAAGGATTTCAGGGTGACTGAAATATTTTCATAATGGCTTCATATGAGATCTAGGCTGGCGGGGGAGGTGTTGAAAGCTGGGAGAGGGACAATGGATTTGGTGGGTACTGAAAAACGGAAGTCAAAGAGTAAACTCTTTGGAAGGATGGAAAGGGGGCCAAGAGAAGCCAGGAGGATGTGAAGAATTTCAGGGCTCAAAAGCTTAATGGTGAGATGCTTTTAAAATAGGCTGCCATTGGGGGCGCCTGGGTGGTTCAGTGGGTTAAGCCTCTGCCTTCGGCTCAGGTCATGATCCCAGGGTCCTGGGATCGAGCCCCGCATCGGGCTCTCTGCTCATCAGGGAACCTGCTTCCCCCTCTCTCTCTGCCTCTCTGCCTACTTGTGGTCTCTGTCTGTCAAATAAATAAATAAAATCTTTTTTAAAAGAATAAGAAATAAAATAAAATATGCTGCCATCAAGGATTGGCCTTGCTGGTAATCACCTAAAATTAAGGAGAACTGGAAGATACTAGCGAACGGAGGCATTTGTGAGAAGGACAATTATTGTGTATGTTTCTTCATTCATGCAGTCAGCAAAGAACCACCGAGGGTTTACTAGGTGTCAAACCCCCGCCCTCATTAGTGCCGGAAGCAAAGTCAAGACAAAACCCCTTTCTTTAAGAGCCTACAGTCTAAGGAAGGAACCAGATAAATCAATGGGTTAATTGATTCCTAGGAGGAAGCAAGAGGAGGAAGACAGAATGCAAGATTCCAAAACCAGTGGCTTTATCAGTTGCACGTATTCTGGGAAGAAGTGACGGCCATGCAGACCGAGGGCAGATACATCCACCGTGACATCTTCTCCGAACGCATTCAGGGATTGCTAATCGGCATGCGTCTGGTACAGCAGCTGCTCTCAGTGGCAGCGTCCTTCCGGATGCCCCAGAGGGCTTGCTACAGTCCCAATTGCTGGACCTCAACTCAGAGCTTCTGATTCAGGAGATCTGGGGTGGGATGGAGAATGTGCTTTTCTAACAAGGTTTCAGGAGAGGCTGATGCTGCTGGCCTGGGATCACACTTTGAGAACGTACTAGTGGTGTGAAGCCTCACTGGGCATCAGAATCACCTTGGAAGTTGCCACCAACCACACCACTGCCAGGGTCAACCCCAAGAGAGGTCTAATTTAATAGGTCTGAGTGGGGTGTGTCCATAGTTATATTTCAGTACATCCAAGGAGATTCTAATTTGCAGCTTGGATGGAGAACAAAAGCATTGCTTTCTGCCTGCACTGAGACGGATGCCCAGAATCCAAAGCGCAAAGACCTGGCCTAGGTCATAAGGTGTTCACGATCTAGAGGGAGAATTCTATGTATGCATATAGGGAGGGGAGCAACGGGGGTTTGGAAAAGTGCGTGGTGAAGCTGAGGGCAAACAGGAAAAGCTCCAGAGTTGATAAGGAGGAGGTGGAATTTGGAAAGGAGACTAGAAAAGAGCAGAGATTGGACCCTTCCAGGTTGGCAAAATGGAGGAGGAGGAAGGGTGGTGTGGGGGCAGGTGAGGTTTGATGATGGCTGGCAGGGGGGAGTGTGTTCCAGTCCAGGAATGGGAAAGAGCCTGAGAAGGGACTTTGCTGAATAATGCAAGTGGTTCCCTGTAGCTGATGCATCAACGACCCAGAAGTTCAAGCCTTGGGGTAGGGCTGGTTGGGCTGGCAAGTGGCAGATCAGGAAGCAAACCTTGGGCCAGGCCAGGGGTCATGAGGAGCCCCTGAAGAAGCCCCTCCAGTGCCCCCGGCATCCCCACGGGGCTCCTCTTCCTGACTCACGGTTACAGCCTCCTACTGAAAATCATCACAGCCCCCTGCTTTTTCTTGTTATTTTTCATGTAAAAGATAGGAAAAAGCAATTCGGCAACTCAGTCTTGTTAGACGCACAGTAGATTTCAATCCCCTTTACTTATTTATGGACCTATTTTTCCCAAGTGCTTCTTTTCCCTAGTATATTTGTAAACACCACTTTTATTCCTCTTAATCCGTTTGGCAGCATTAACTCATTCTGCACTCACAGCCCTTATCTTCCCTATGAAAAACATTCACAGACATATAAAATTCACAGATTTTTGTGGTTGGTCAGTCTCTCCCCCAAACTTTTTCTGACTTGGGCTTGGGGAAGGCTTCCTTGCCTCGGCCAGATTTTGCTGAAGGCAACTCTCGCATCAGCTCAAGATACGTTTCCGACCTTCTGCCTCTCAGTGTCCCTGCGCAGGGCACAAAGGCCTTTCTCGCACGCGTGCCTCAACCCTGGAAAGTACTCACTCTGACCTTGGACTTGGGCCCAGTGGTTGGGCAGCCGCGGGCTTCTGGACTAACAAAAGGTTTCAGATCCCCGTGGCTGTCCCTCCCGCATCTCCTACCAGGCTCAAATCCACTCACACAAATGACAGCTGCTGGGCCTGCCCCCATTGGATGGTGCCGCTGTAGAATGTTCCAGCCGGAGCGTAATCCATTCTGTCAAGCCGACTGCCAGTGGAGACTTGAGGAAGTCCCGCGATTGTACCGGCCCAGCCAGAGGCAAGATAGAGAAAGACGCAACAGCGGACGGGGGCTGTCCTCCGTGCCTCATTGATACCGTGAAAACTCTGCAGTTTCTGGGGTCTTTCAGCATTCTCCCTCCACACTGCTGGTACAGCAGCCGGGAACAAAGGCTGGGGCTCAGTGATTGTTCCGTACCGACAGCACGGAGAATGGAGTGTTTGAAAATGCCATTCTGCTGCATTTGGCTTTTGATTTCCTCTCTCTCCGGTGTAAGTGATGGGGGATGGTAAGCATGGCTCTGGAGAAAATGAAATGGAAGGCCTTTACCTCCATTAGAACCATCCAGAAATGAGAAGCATTGCCCGGCATAGTGAGGCTGCCATCATGCTGAAGGCGGACAGGCTGGAGCCTTTGGGGGAATGTTGAGATGATAACAGACATCAGGGAAACACTGGGTTTTAGGTGACCGCTAAATCCAGCACCAAGAGACCGCATCCCTGGCTGCAAACCCACCAACCACTGCGAGCCTTAGGTCCCAAATTCCAGAGATTTCAGAAGGCAGGATACTTGCTGCCTCCCCAGGCAGAGTATTCTATTTTGAGCTCGTGTTAAGCATTCAACCCTTTCCTTATTTGAATTAAAAACTACTTCCTTCTAATTCGTGCCTATTAGCTTTGGGCCCGGCTCTCCGGAGGGAAACCAAGCAAGGCTAACTTTCTCGCTGTGGGTATTCACGCGTCCTCCCTTCCCTTCTCCTTCTCTAGACGGAACATCTCCGTGCGCTTTCCCCAGGCCTGCCAAACGACGGAGCAGCCTCTGGTCGCTCTCGTCTGGACTCTGTCCAGTTTGTCACTGAACAGCCCAGCCCTAACCCTTGAAAGCTAAGACAGAGCCGTCCAACATACCATGGAACAAAATGCTCACAGCCTACTGACCAGCCTCGGTCCTTAGTCCTGCCCACGCGGACCCCAGCCGCTCAGAGCCAGACCCTATGAGACACGGCACAGAGAAGAGCTGTCACACTCCCCACACACCTGCCACCTGGGGCAGAATGCCCACGGTCTTACCACTCTACCTGCTGCTATGCCTGCTCTGGGCCACCACCCAGCCGCCTGCCTAGGGACCCTCCCTAACTGACACTCATCCCCCAGGCGCTGGGAGTGTGCCTGCTGATGGACCACGCCTGACACCCCTCTGGGCACTGCCCTCAGCTGAAGGCAGCTCCTTTGTCTAAGGTAAGTACCTTCTCTGGGCAGCTGGCATCCAGGGACTGGCCCACGTGGGGATCAAAAGTCCAATCCCCTACCTCAGTTTGGGACATCTCGAAAGGGTTGTCCCGGCTCCTGTAAGACTGGCAAGGCCTCTGTTGTCGCTGCCTGGCAGGTGAGCATTTCCCTTTGCCTAATCTGCTTCTCTTATTCTCTCATAGTTGTGCCTGAGGAGAGCTGTCCCCAGGAACCCCTGGATGCAATCCCACCTGGGCCAGGGTCCTGGCGGGGGCAGGGGGGGCTCTCCCCGCTCACACAGGCCTCAAGTCCAGCTTTCATGCAGTGCTGAGGGGGTAACGGTGTGGGCCTGCCTTCCTAAGTTCTCACCTTCTGCTTCACATCTGGGGACTTCTACACTCTGGACGCCTGTCTGGACTGGGGAAATCACCTGTTCTGTGCACACCAAAGGCCCTCACTTTCTGCTCCTAGGAGCAAAGCAAAGTGTAGATCACACGAAAAGGCTTTTCCTGGGGCATGGAACCCCCAGAGAGGAGAATCCAGAATGCCACATTACCCTGCACAGTCCTGTCTCTGCTCCCCCACTCTTCTGTCCTGGGCCACCTCACTGTCCCATGCTTTGTTATGCTTCCCTTCTCACGCCCCATCCTTGGTCACCCTCTTCTTGTTTCTGCTGTGTGCTCTCTGCTCTCGACAGCCACCGGACCCTCACACACCTGACAGACAAAAGACCAAGGAGGCTGGGGTGGACCAGAAGACCCAAAAGATGAGCTCCTGCTTTCGCCATTCCCCTCTGCCACCTGTTGGCCCTGCTGGCTCCCTGGGATCTGTCCCAAGCCAAGGGCACCTGGTGGGCTTCCATTCCTCCAGAGGACCTCAGGCCTCTGCTTGGTGCTCTGGGCACCAAAAGCACCCAAATTGGGTGGGTATTGACCACTCACCCTGTCCCCCTGGGGTAGAGCTACTAGACCCTTGTTCTCCATTAGCTGGGCCAATATAATATACTTTCAAATTGTAATCTTGAGTCCTGGCTCTTTTATTATTTCCCTCTCTCAAATGGATGTGCTCCAGCTCTCTCTCTGTATTTTTTTCTTTCCACCCATGCCATCTTCTGAATAAAAGAGGGCCTGCCACGCCCGAGGAACACAGGGAATTTTCTCTTCTCACTGCAGAGATGGCCATCCCCAACCTTCACCTTGAAACAAGCCCGGATCAACTCAGCAGGCTCGTGAGCATGGAGGATTGGTTGACGGGTTTCCAGGAACAGCAGCGGAGACCTGGCTCCCAGCACCGCCTCTGAAGCTGATGCTCGGACCTGCTCTTTTGTCCCCAGAAGGATCGTCTCCCTTTATGAACACCTTCCAGCTTATCCCATTTTCCCAGACTCCTCTCTTGCCCATTTGCCTTCACAACATGGGCACTCCCTATGGACGGAATGATTAGGACAATGCAGACCTGCTGCCAGGTCCAAAGAGGAAATAAAGCTAAAGATGGCAGCAAACCCCAAGAAAGGAGTTATAATCTCTTTGCAGAACGAATACAAAATCACGACTCAGAAAGCAAGACAGAATGATGGAGAAGAGTAAGACCCAGAGAAGGTGACTGTGACGACGTGGACGGTCCACACGAGGGTGTGCTTTGCCTGACACGTACATCTCTGTGTGGACGGCGCCTGGGGCTGAGGAATAAGAGTTCATTTGCGTGCAGCACCATCGGGGAGCAGAGGTGGCCGAAGAGATGCTCTAGCTGTTTGAGGTCAGAGGGAAGTAAACGGTCCGTACGTGGAGGGAAGGACAGAGCTCCCAAGGATGATTTTTCAACCTTTCCTGTATTCCTTAAGCTCCCAGGACGCAACAAGCCTTTTTTCTCGCATTACTCAGTACAATCTCATGGCTGTGCATGTGAATCCCGGAGCCAGATGACCTGAGTTCAAAACCTGCCTCTGCCCCTTCTTCCTTGGGTGGCCTCCAGTAAACCACTTCCCTTTGGGTCTCCTTCTGTCATATGTAAGACAGTAACTATATTCGCCCTGTGGGATACTAAGGATAAAAAGGAACCCCCTTCACAGGATTGCTGAAAGACGGAAGGAATGAAGAAATGTGAAGTCCACACACTAAGCTCTCTGAAGGAGTTTGCTGGCATCACTGCCATCAGTCTTACCTGCCCATCGGCCTCCTGAACTGCTTCCTATCCTGCCGGCTGCACCATGATTTAATGGGGGGACCAGGCCAACCTTCTCTCCAGTTGGGGCAGTGTCTGGAGACACTTCTGATTGTCCCAACTAGGGGGCTGGTGCAGGTCAGGGACATTATTAAACATCCTCTAAGACACAGGACAGTTCCCAACCGCACAGGGAATTGTCAGCCTAAAATGGGGGGTAGTGCTGAGTTCAAGAAACCCCGATCCTTTGCAAGAGTCATCAAACATGTTCTGGGAAGGGCCAGATAAAAAATATTTTTGGCTTTGCAGCTATATGGTCTCTTGTTGTGTCTGTATTCCACTCTGCCTTTATAGCAGGAAAGCAGCCATGGACAATAGACAACACAATGAGTACAACAGTGTTCCAATAAAACTTTATTTACAAAAACAGGTAGCAGGCCAGCTTTGGGTGGAGGATGACAGTCTGCAAATGCCTGCATGAATGCCTTCCTTTCCTTCCTGAAATACCATCTTCATCATTGCCTCCCCTGCTCAAAATATATTCATTCCACAGGCTTCTCATTTTCTACTAGGTAAAATCAGACTCCTGGTCTGCAATTCAAAGCATTCTGGCCACTGCCTACCTTTCACTCTTTCCCTCTAGGCCTCTCCTATCAGATCCACTGCCCATAGGAACTTGAAAATCCTGCACACCCTCTAATTTGTAGGTTCCTTCCGTCTTACCTGCCCTCTCTCTCAACAGGTGCCTAATGGCTGTGGGGACAGTTAGGAAGACGTCCCCAATTGTCAAAGGTAATGGACTGTCCTGGAGGAAGGCTGTAGCTTTGGGAATAGAGAGGAACAGCAAGGTCTGAGAGACATTTCTGAGAAGAGCGAAGAGGATTTGGGGACTAACAGGGTGTGCGTAAAAGAGAGAGAGCAGAAGGTAATTGTGGGAGGCAGGTCATGGAGAACAACCCCCGGATTTCTCATCGGGGACACTGAGGGATTATTGATGCCCTTTATACAATTCTTCACACGAGAATTGCGGGATTTAGAGCAGATTATCAGGGCAGGTGTGGGTTTCATGTTCAATTCTGGACAAGTTAATTTGAGATACTTGTAGGAACTCCAAGAGCAAATACCCAGAAGGCAGTTGGAAATGGAGCCCAAAACCAAGGAAAGAGAGTCATGCTAGATACAGATTTAGAAAACACAAGCTTACAGATCATGTCTGATTATCTGGGGGTGGGGGACACATCACCCAGGAAAAACAGTCTAGTAATAAAAGGGAATCAAAGACCCTGCCAAAACCTCCAGGAAGGGGTAAGAATAGCAGCCGATGCCACTGGGGATAAAACTTCCCTTTCAGATGCTTAAACGGTTGACCTTTGTCCAGGAGAGTTTTAATGGGAAAGCTGAAGGCCAAGGTCTTACTTGAGGTTATTTGCAAATTACGAGACATAAAAAAAAGCAAAAACAAAAACAGAAACAAAAACAAAAGCTCTTTTCCTGAGGTGTAGTAACAAAGCAATTTCCAAATTAATTTCTCACTCCTTCAAGAGAGCTTGGCTCTGGGTGTAAACCTACATTCCATCCAAACCTAAATGTTTTTGAGAGTCTTGGACTGATGTTAATTCTACCTTTGGACACGAAGCCTGGAGGCAGCACTTATTCCTTGAAGGAACCTAAGAAAAACAGTTCCATTTGCCTCTTTGCACTCTTCAAAGAGACTCTGGTTTACAGATCTTGAAAGGTCTTCAGAGTTGCAGTTAATGATAATATGTATATTCATGGGCATGGCACCAGCACTGGTCATGGCTACACGCAATGGAGCAAGAGGAATAACTCGCTGATGAAGGAAATCAAGATTCAGCATCATGACGTGGAGCCCAGATGCAACTAACTATTTATACAAATACGCACATTCTCTTGTCTGTTCAGATGAGGCTGCAATGATTGATTTCAGGAATAAGGAACATCGGCTGTGACAGTCACTCTTGTTAAAATTGCAAGGCTTCAAACAATGGGGTATGGGCAATGTCTACGATCATCGAGGTTGACGCGTTACCAACAGAGAGCTCTTCAACACTTTATAGGCTGAAATCCAGGAGTAGCAAGGGGGCACTGACCCATTTAGACTTCATCCTGGCCTTCTACAGAATTGGATTTGGGAAAGTAAAGTAGGTTTGCCACTATCGTACTCACGTATGGTTATGAGTGTGATGGGGGAACGAATACTGTGGTAAGACAGTCCATTTTGGTGTTTGGGATTTGTATTACCTTCTGATTGACTCCACGTTTATGCATTCAATCCACTCTCATTTAGCAACTTTTTATCCAGCTGTCAAAGGCATTAGATCTAATCACTGGCACTTTCTTTACAGAACAGTAACCTCTGCAAGGAGATATTTTTTCTCCTTTTCAATGGTGGCAAAAGAGCCAATTAAGCTTCTTCCTGCAGAGGTACAATGGCCTCACAGACAAAACATAAACCTAGCAACTCCATTAAACTTTTGCTTTCGTGTCCCTGGAAAAGTGAAATAGGGAAAGATGATGTCAGCCCCTTTGGGTCTCTGAGGTTCGCTTGCTTTTTCTAAAGCAAGAATAGGTGCGGCCCTTTCCTCCTGTTTATTTCTTCTCCCTTCCTACAGAGCACAGGGGGAGGAGGAAGAAGAGAAAAGGAGAGAAGGGGTTAGCCAGGACCATGATTTTCGCCAGTAATGGACGAATAATGGCTCATTCCAGGAAGACAGGGAAAATGAGCTAAATTAGAAAACATTTCACAATGCCGGGCCTCAGTATCAAGTTGAGCCAAACTCAATCTAGCACAGCAATTTCCCACCTCCCAACTGTGACTGCTTGTGCTCAGAGCTCCAATTATATCAGCCTGAATGCTTCTCCTAAGACGACCACTTCTCTTGTCCGCCTCCCCCTGCCCCCACCCAGAGCACCCTGGCTCCAAAAGGCAGTTCTGACTGTCAGTGGATCTGGGCTCTGTCCCCTCCTTCAGCTTCCTTGAGCTGCCTCTTTCTCCTCCAGCTTCCTTTATTAAAAATGCTAATGCTACCATTTTCTGCCTGGATTTCCAAAAAAAAAGCAGTAAAAAGGAGCTGAGGCTGGAAGGAAACACGAGAGCAGAAATGATCAGAACCAGAGGAGTGGTTTTTATCTGGCTGTCCCTCAGCTGCCGCTCCCAGCCCAGAAAGCAGCGAACGACGCACAGCAGGGGAGGGAGGAGAGGCTGCAATTTTTTTTCCTTTTAAAATTAAAACCCCCTAAAAAGAGAAAAATGCTGTCCTTGTAACTTGGGCAGGGACTCACAGCTTTTGTTCTCTTTGTCAGAGTGGCAAATTTCGTCTTCTATTTTGGAAGAAGAGAGCAGAGCAATGGCCCGGAAACCTGGGCTACGCCAGGTCCCAGAGAAAGACGCCAGGTTCCAGAGAAAGTCGAGCAGGAAAATGGGCGGGCGAGAATAACCAGGGGGAAAAAAGGCAAATCAAAAGTGACTGTGAGGATGAGGGCGGACGGAAAGCAGTAAGAGGGAAAAGAGGGTTAGGAAAAAAAAAAGGCGGGGGAGAAGAGCCTGGAATGGATATAAATGAACAGGAAGGGAAAACAGAGAAAGGGCAAAGAATACCATGAGAGACAAATGAAGAATTGTGGTTATTGAAGATCCAGGAAAATTCCAAATAGAGGGGACTATCTAGGTAATCTCCAGGGGGTCAGTGTCACACATATTTCTAGAGCGTTCCATCCAGTCCAACTTAATCTAAAGCACAAAACGCAGAGCCCCCCACTGGCCCTCCCTGGACCGGCCAATAAATAAATATCAACGTCCCATTTTCAGCCTAACTTCTTTCTCCTTCTTACGGCATTTCCTAGTTATATCCCCTAAATAACTTCCCTGCCCTTTCCGCTGACATTTATACCACTTAGATATTAACAGATGACGCTGCGTCCCATTTATGTTGGCTTGATCCAAATTACACGTCACGTGATTGTTCTTTTCATCTCTCCTGTAAACTAAGCCCCTCCCCGCCGTAATTAGTCGTGGAGCTCTTCCCCCAAAGCACCTCACTTCTCTGTGCTTCAGGTAATAAAGCGCCTTCCTCATTTCAGTCATGAGCCTTGGTGAGCAATAATGTGGCTGCCCAAGGCTGGGAAGAGAGGAAAGTAGAGAGTGGAGAGGAAATAAGGCAGAATGAAGTCAGGGTCAGGAGACCAGATCTCTAGACTAACTCCTGTTACCCATCAGTGATGTGGCTTGGGAAGGTTGTAAATGTGACTGAATTATTGCCAAAGCCCATATCAACCCCGCTGGTCAAAGGCCTGGTCTTCGTGCATTCTGTGGTAGAACACCTTTATGGACGCACAGGGACTTCAGCATCTGACAGTCTTGGTTCAAATCTTGGCCCTCCCACTTACACTATGACCCCGTAGTCATTTACTTGAGTCTTCTGATCCTTAGTATCCTCAGAGATAAACCTGAGAAAATAATGCCCCTAACAGCTAACTGTATGAAGCCCAGAACTGCTGGGCTCCTCATACCCAAAGTGACATAATAATTGTCATAGCTCCTCCAGGTCCAAAGAAATATCTACTAGTTTCCTTTATGGAGTAGTTAGGTCCAAACAGCTTACGTATTATTACTATTTATATCCTAACAATTCAGGGATCGTTTGAAAAAATAATACCCCTATATTGAAAGCAGAAAGTAGGGTATCTCTGTTTCCTCTGACAATTTAAAAAATCTTATGGAACCCCTGTAAGATTGCTTTGGTGCCCCCAGCCCGGTGTGTCATTGGGAACCAATAAAGTAATGGGTAAGTGAGGTCCTTGGCAAGCAGAGAGAAAGGAGAGCTGTTTCTTGTACCCAGCAGATCGCTCCCCCAGCATTTAAGCTGGACCTAAAGGAGCAGGCTGAAGTTGATCCCAAGCAGATTCGTTTGCTTCTCCAGATTATTAAGTATAGGTTCGGGGAGCTGAAAGATAACCAGAGGCGTGAGCTCCTGGGTTGAACCCTGTCTTCAGGAAAAACACACGCCTTGAACGTTGCGAACCAGAGTCACAAATACAAGCTTAGAGAATGAGAATTCTGCATCCAAATTCATTAAGGATCCTTGGCTGAGTCCCCGTGGCTCCTGCCAAGAAAAGGCAGGCTAGATGGGGATCAGAAAGGTTCCTTCTCAACTGTCTAGAATGAAAGAACAAAAGAAACCTTTGTCTCCCTTCCTGTCTTTCCAATAAGATTTAGTATCTCTTTTAAGATCGTCTTCATTGCAATCTCTATCATCCGGTATTACTTTGGTGGCAGATACAGGGAAAGAGAGAGACTAAGAAGAACAAGGAAAAATTGCTACTTTTCCTTCCTGAAAAATGACCGGAGTGGAGCTCTCAACCAGCTGGCATTATTTGTTCATGAATTCAGTCATTGAGTTAATGTTCACTGAACACCTACCGTATGACGAAGAGATCTAGGCATCGCAAGCACAAAAAGACAAAACAGAGCCAAAAAAACCACAGTCTGAGTCCTCAAGGAGTCCCCCGCTGCCATCCCGAGGCAAGAATACCAACAGAGTACTGAATGCAGCTCTCACTCACCTTTGTGCAAGTGCTACGAGGCCCCATGAAAAGAGCCTTCTAAATCCACTGTGGCAGAAACTAGGAGCAGAGCAAAAGCAAAAATGATCTGGAACAAGCTTTTAGACAAATTAGAGGTAAACAGGAACAGGATATTTATCCTTGAACACTACCTACCCCCACGGCCTAAAGAATCTACAAGCTCTCCCAGAAACATTCCCGTTTCAGAAAACCACCTGCTCTAAACTCTGGGGACATCCATCTCACGAGTATGCACTGGGGGGCCTGACTTCAGTCCCCTTGTCATCTTCCTGCGGTGACTCACATTGACACCTTGGTTGTCAGTGGAACCCCTCAGGACTGCCCTGTTCTCAGTCTTTGGGTTGCTGCCTTCTCATTCTTCCATTCATCTCAACTTGCTCAACATTCGTTCATTCATTTGCTATTTACAGTCAGCCTCCAGCTCTCCTAGACGCGACCCTCTCATATCCTATACGATACCCTCTCGTATCCTGCACTTTTTCCTTTGATTTACGCCAAGTGTGAATTTTTGTAATTCTGAGGGAGATCTCTCACTTCCTCACTTGTGGTTGACCCTCATCAGAGCCTCACTTGGGGGGTAACGTATGGTGGGGAGAAGCAGGCTGAAAAGGAAGTAGAGAGCATGGGCTCCATTCACTCTGTCCTTGTGGATGTTCGTAGAAATAAGCACCCTCTGTGAGGCCCAGAAGCCTAGCAAGAATCAGCAGGTACATTTTCTCCTTCCTGCTTATCTTCCCCCATCATGGGCTGTTCCGAGGTACAAATTTCCACAAGGCCTATCTAGACTACATCCTGTGTGTCCCCAAACTGGTTTCTTGTAAAGCTGTGGCTAGCTTACCAATACAGCACGTGTCACTGCTTTTCTGCTTCCTGTCTCAACGGTCTACTGCCGACCCCCTCACTCTGCTTCCCTGGGACTGATCCTTCCTATAAAGCCTTAATACCGAAGCTGTTTCTAGAGGACTCAGGCGAGAGCAGGCTATGTTCATCAACGTCTTCAGCTGTAAAATGAGGGTAGATAGTAATAATGTCTCCTTCATAAAGTTGGTGTGAAGATTAAATGAGGAGATGTTAAGGGCTTAGAACAGAGCCTAGCACATAATAAACCTGACACTACTGTTGGCTATTATTATCCATCTTCTTTTTTTTCCAGTCACCTAACACAATCTCTGAGACATGGAAGGTCATCGATAAATGTTTTTCAAATGAATGACTCATGAACATACACTGCTTTAGTGGCACTTGGAAGACAAATGACTTAACTCAGAAAAGAACACCATGACAAATATTAAATATAAATAAGCTGATTTGTCTTTTGTGGATAAAGAGGCCTAAGCACCAAAGAACGTGCTGAGAAAATCATGCAGAGGTTTACATGGACGTGCATGGATAAGCTTACGGGCAACCATTCACTTATTCACTCAACAAACATGTATTCGGTGCTTGATCTGAATGTGGCAGGAAATGCCATAGGGTTACAATGATGAATAAGACATGGGACTGAAGTTGAGGAATTTGCAAGCTGGAAGAACAGGTGCGGGGGTGGGGCAGATTAGCAAACAGATGATTAGAATGATCAGATCATTATTTTATGGTGTGAAAGCAACATCAGAGACATGCAGGATGAGTCACAGGGTCACAGAAGAAGGCCCCTTTGTAAAAGCAAGGCAGCACCAATTAGCTGCCTCAGAGGGGGCTATCTGGATGCAGAGCTAAACACTAAGTAGGGAACAATCAGAAAAGTTTGGGAATGGGCTAGGGAAGGGAGTAGGAAAAGTCACTCTGGGCACAGCATACTCCATAGGCAAATCCCAGACACGTGGTAAGCATGGCCCATGCGCAGGCTGGACAACACAGTCAATGTCATTGGAACAGAACAATCCAGGCAGAGAGAGACGGGGTGAGAAGACTGACGGGGTTGGCCGGAACCAGGTCAAAAAGAGCTTGCAGACCACGTTAGGAAGCCCCAATTTCTTTCTGTAGGGCCCCAGGTGTCAGTGGCGAGTTTTGGGGCAGAGTACGAAATGAATAGCTCCTCCAAGTAGATCTTTTGGTTGCTGCAGAGGATGCATTTGAGGACAAGTCATGAAGCCGGGAGCCAGGAGAGAAGCCTGGCGTGGTGACACAGGTGAGAGATGAAGGGCTTGTCTGAGGCCAGCAGTCTGAAAAACATCCTGGTGATGAGGAGGCGCTCACCACTGGAGCCCACTGGGGTACCCCTCACCCTCAGCACGCACCCCAGAGATCTGCACTCAAACATTCCCCGCCACCCCCTGAGAGTCCATGATGGAGCTCCAGCAACTCCTCTTCCAAAGACAAGACAGGTGAGTGGGGGCAGAGCCCTTGGACATCAGTGCTGAAACAAGACCCAGATTCATGCCGCAACCAAATATCTAGGTCTAAGTAAATGTTTCTGTTAAACGTTTCTTCATTCAAAGTAGTCACTGAACTTCGAAGGGACCAAGAAACTGAAAGTCCAAAATAAACAGGCAAGTAAGAGGTAAAGCCGAGATGAAAATCCAGGTTTGTCTGATCAAAATGGAGGGTCTCTCGGTCTCTCCCTCCCTCCCTCCCTCTCTGTCTTGTGTGCGCATGTGCACGTGCACACACACACAGAATTTTAACTTCACCGCAGATTTCTCATTGTCATTATCAAGTACATTTTCAATATCTGGAGGCTCACAGCCAGTCTCCCTTCCCAACTCCCATCCCACAGCGCCTTAGATTACCAACTGGAACCTTAACCATGTCCTACATTCTTTATCCCTGGCCCTAGCAAGTTTAATTGCTAAATTGGTTGAAACTGAAAGAATGGGGAAAGGTTTTGCGATAGCATCACCAGCCCTCTCCCTGGGCTTCAGTTCAAAGGAATCGCAGTTCAGGGCCAGAGGAGAGAGGAGCAGACTTAATGCACTTGTAGGCTCTGCTCTCTCCCGCTGCAATCCTCCAGTGCACAAGGGCACAGCAGGGGTTGCTGGGAAACAGAGTCTTTGATGATGTGTTCTCCCTGCTGTGAAGACTAATGACTTCAAAGAGGGCATCCTGCCACGCTAGGGGCTTGCGTGGAAAATCTGACTGCAGTGTAATTAGAAAGAGGCTTGAGTGTAGGCCTCTATGTCCAACAGCACCCTCCTCTGCCTGCTGGAAAACACGGTGTGGGGAAGGGAGAGACAAAGCTTTTCAAGAGCAGGGTGTGTCTTCAGGGTGACTGCTTTGAGGCTGATAAAGAGGGGAAAACCGTTCAAACCAAACCAAACCAAACCAACCAACCAACCAACCAACCAACAAAACCTCAGCCTGGGCAGGAACTACTGGTCAGTGGTCAAAATGGAGAGATTTTAAATAACAGAAGCAAGACCTCCTTCCTGAAAACCATCTCCCCAGCAGGAATCATGATGCCTGATGCTGACGCTGATTCCTAGGTGTTCTCATTGACCTCTCAGCACCTTATGAGGCGGGTACTATTGCCATCATCCTTGTTTCACAGGAAGGGAAGTCACAGCGCAGACGGCTTATACAATTTGCCCAAGGGAAGTGGGTAAGGACTCAGGGGTCTGTTGTGCAGTCCTAACCAATACGTTCTATGGACTCAGTTCTTCATGTATTTAATGTCCTAATGGACTGGCCTCATAGGACTGTTGTGAAGATTGAAGAGGGCGTTTGGGAAAGAGGAAGTCCTTAATGGAAGTGATGAGCGGTGCGTGATCTCAGGACCCTCCTTCCTTCCTGCCCAACATAAATATCTTTCCTGTTATTCCATTTCTCATAATGCTTGAAATCTCACCAGTACCTACTCCATTTTTATTGAGCACCTACCATATACAAGAAACTGTGTACTTGAGAATGAGACTCAAAATTTAGCCTTTGCTCCAAAGGTGTTCTGGTCGGTCTACAAGGGGTCAAGACCAACCTAGGGATAGAAATAACAAGGCACATTGTGGCAACTGCCACGAGGTCTGAGGCAGCTCAAAGAAGGAGAAGATGGCTTCCAACTGGGGAATGAGGGAAGACTTTATGGAGGAGCAGGGATTTAGAAAGGGCCTTGGAGAATGGATAGAATTTACTGGAAGGTAATGGAGGGAGTAACTGGAGAGGAAGAAGTGTCCTGAGTAAAAGTGGGGAGGGTGTCAAGTAAAAAGTTAAGGATGGTCAGGAGGCAAGCAGTTCAGCCAGGCTGGAAACAAATGCAGGGGCCTTGAGAGCTGGGAGGCCTTATCATGAGAGGCTACATGGTAGCCACACTGGTCTTCATCCATCACACTAAGAGCTAAGACACAGGCTCAGACTGTTGGGGTCATTCCATCTCCCGCCATTCATTCCTACCATGTGCTCTTAGGTACGTTATTGGACCCTTTGTGCCATAGGTTCCACATCTGCATGACATGAGGAGGGAATGATATGAACACTCACACAGCATTTACAAATAATGCCTTTACATAGAAAGCACTCAGTGAACATTACTCGTTATTATTTAAACGAGGTAACAGATACAGTGTATTTTGATGTGATGGTGTCATGAAATACCAGGCATTGTGCCCTGGTGAGATTTCCATTCTAACGGTAGGTTATTCTCTATTTCTTCCTTCCTTCCTTCCTTTCTTTCTTTCTTTCTTTCTTTCTTTCTTTCTTTCTTTGACACACAGAGAAAAAGAGAGCACAAGCAGGGGGAGCTGCAGACAGAGGGAGAGGGAGAAGCAGACTTCCTGCTGAGCAGGGAGCCCGATGCAGGGCTCAATCCCAGGATTCTGGAATATGACCTGAGGTGAAGGCAGGCGTTTAATGACTGAGCTACCCAGGCGCCCCATTACTCTAAACCCAACTTGCCAAACTGATACTAAGATCACACCATTTGGTGGCAGTTCAAAGAAACTCAATGCCATTACTTGCTGAGAGCTCATATATTTTCTTTAACATTATTGAGTACAACATATTTTATTTATGTTTTCTTCATAAACCTATCAACTCTATGAAGTAGATACTATTTCTTTTTTAAAGATTTTATTTATTTATTTGTTAAAGAGAGAGAGCACGGAAAAGCAGGCAGAGTGACAGGCAGAGGCAGAGAGAGGAACAGGTTCCCCATCAAGCAAGGAGCCCGATGTGGGACTCGATCCCAGGATCCTAGGATCACGACCGGAGCCGAAAACAGAGGCTCGACAGACTGAGCCACCCAGGCTTCCCTGAAGTAGATACTATTCTTCTTATTTTTACTGATGATGAAGTTAAGACTCAAAAAAGTTATGAAGTCAGCCCAAAATACAGTGCTTTTAAATAGAAGAAATAAGATTTGAGCCCAAATCTCAGGCCAACAATACACTCTTCCCACCGAGCTCTGCTGCCCCCATACAGATAAAAATGTGAGCAGATGAACATTAATCCTCTTGGAAGTAAGGACTCCACAGCCTCCCAGTTCGGATGAAAGAGTTTGACCAAGGCTATAGTTAAGTGAAGTCCAGTTAATGATACCCAAGCTTATCTCTGGAAAGAAAAACCCCTGAACGTATTCCAGACGATCTTTATCCTAGGCCAAGTAGCTTGGGGAAGATGGATGCCCCCGTCTCTCAAACATGAAGATGCCACTCCTGACCCATTGGGGAAAAGTTCTGAAATTTTTGCTAACAATGAGGACCTGACTAGGGATTTTATTCTCCCATGATTGTGCTGGTAGATGAGTAAATGCAATCCAGGTGTATGGTCCATGATCTAGGCTATGCCACGCCCTCTGCTACAGTAATGGGCCATCTTTTTTTTTTTTTTTTTTTTAAAGATTTGTTTATTTGACAGAGAGAGATCACAAGTAGGCAGAGAGGCAGGCAGAAAGAGAGAGATAAGGAAGCAGCTCCCTGTGGAGCAGAGAGCCCGATACGTGATTTGATCCCAGGACCCTAAGATCATGACCTGAGCTGAAGGCAGAGGCTTAACCCACTGAACCACCCAGGTGCCCCAGTAATGGGCCATCTTGACTTGAACACATGGCCATGGTTCCACACCATCCACAGCATAGAGCTAGTCAGTAGCAGACATCTGCCTCTGATGGACAGTTACCAGCCGGGGGCCCCGAGGATATGTCTGAATGCTTTTTTCCAACCTGGATTGGGCAGCAGCCAATGGCATTTACCGTGCTTAAGTCCCCAGCGAGGTCCCTCTAGTGGCTTGTCACTTTCCCTAGGCCTCTACATCATTCTGAAAGAGATGCTTAACTACAGACTACATACTTGTCATTGTTCTAATTCAGGCGTCAACTCATGGATCCCCTAGCCCCAGAGTCTCGAGGGTGAACTGCAGCTTCTCTCCAGCTTCCATTTCATTTAGAGACTCTCTAGCCCTGGAGGGACTGGACACAGGAAAGTTCTCTTTAGGGACCCCAAGAGTCTCTTTTCTTGCCTCTGAGACTTTGCAATATTGCTACAATAGTCAAGTGATTCACCTGTGAAATGGGGCCATTAGTAGTTTCTACTTCATAACATTGAAATGAGAATTACATGCATTGGTACATGAAAAATACTGAGGAGCGGGGCTGGTGCATCACAAGGGCTATTTGTCAGTTATTATTATTACTAATATTAACATCAGTACTATTACTACAGCACTTGAAGGGCACAGTGTGGGGAGCGCTATAATACCAGGCTTACAAAGTACTGTGGCTCATTACACTGATGTTAATTCCACTCCAGGTAGGCTTTCAACGTAGACTGTGTTCCCATTTTTGACTATCCCAAAATGGTGAGCTCTCACTCCATTTAAAGTCACCCTTCCATGAGGAGAAGATATTCGCAAATGACCCTACAAAGGGCAGATATCCAAGACTTATAAACTCAACACCCCAAAAACAGATAATCATGTCAAAAAATGGGCAGACAACATGAACAGACTCTTCTCCAAAGAAGACATGCAAATGGCTAGCAGACTCATGAAAAAATATTCATCATCATTAGCCATCAGGGAAATTCAAATCAAAACCACATTGTGACCACATTACACCAGTTAGAATGGTAAAGATTAACAATACAGGGAACAACAAATGTTGGAGAGGCTATGGAGAAAGGGGAACCCTCTTACACTGTTGGTGGGGATGCAAGTTGGTGCAGCCACTTTGGAAAACAGTGTGGAGAGTCCTCAATTAGTTAAAAATAGAGCTACCCTATGACCCAGCAATTGCACTACTGGGTATTTACCCCAAAGATACAAATGTAGTGAAAAGAAGGGCCATATGGACCCCAATGTTCATAGCAGCAATATCCACAATCACCAAACTGTGGAAAGAGCCAAGATACCCTTCAACAGATGAATGGATAAAGAAGATGTAGTCCATACATACAATGGAGTATTATGTCTCCATCAGAAAGGATGAATACCCAACTTTTGTAACAACATGAATGGGACTGGAAGAGATTATGCTGAGCCAAATAAGTCAAGCAGAGTCAACCAACTATCATATGGTTTCACTTACTTGTGGAGCATAAGGAATAACATGGAGGACATTAGGAGAAGGAAAGGGTAAGTGAATTGGGGGAAATTGGAGGGGGAGAGGAAGCATGAGAGACTGTGGACTCTGAGAAACAAATAGGTTTTAGAGGGTAAGGGGTGGGTGAATGGGTGAGCCCTGTGGTGGGTATTAAGGAGGGCACGTATTGCATGGGACACTGGGTGTAGTACATAAACAATGAATTTTGGAACACTGAAAAAACAATAAAATCACCTTTTTCCTGTGGCTATAAACAAGGGAGTCTCTGCTGTGCATCAGGATGGGAAGAAGCCCATGCGGAGAACTGTGGTCTGGACAGCCTCATGGGATCCTCCACCTGCCTGGCACCTGGGCTTTGAGCAGCTGTCCAAGGTCCTGCACAACTGAAATCTCGGACTCTTCTATATTCAAGGGTCTTAGGGCCAAACGGCAACTTTGACTAGAAAGCCTGGTTCAGGCTATATCTCTTCAGGCAAATGATGCTACTCTTGGTGTGGAAAACCTTGGGGAAGGTTAATATGGTTGGTGGAAAGAAGACTATAAGGAGGAAAAAAACTATCCCAATGCTGAGCTACATCATAATTTAATAAGAGCCTAGATGTTGGCATCAGACACCAAGAACAGGTTCTGTTCATGACTCCATGACTCTGGTCATCGTACAACTGAGCCTCGAATAAAAATAGGCATCGTTCTCATCATACATACATATGTATATGTATATGTGGGCGTGTGTGTGCATGTGTCTGTTCGTTCTCATTATACATACATATGTATGTGTCTGTGCACACGTGTATATAGCAGATATGTATAAAGCAGAGCAAGAGTTACAACACTATGAAGAGATTTTTGTTAAAAAAGGATTATACTTAAACAAACAAAATAAAAGGTCAGAATGAGTTCCCTCCAGGGAATGGTACTTCAGGTAGCTTAGATTTTCTTCTTTTTACTGCTTGTGTGTGTTTTTCCCTAGATTTTCTACCAATTATCTTCAATCCTTTTATTAAAAGGAAAAAATAAAGTTAAAAAAAAAAAAAGCTGTGTAGTGACAAAACGTCTGCTCTCCAATTTCCAAAATTACATGAAGTTAAAATTTCAAAAAGATAATTACAGCATGCATGTCTGAACAAGAATCCAAAATACTTAATCTAGGAAGGCTACGCCTTAAGATTATTTTTACTAAAATTGTTTTCACAGAAATCGTACGTAGAATAAACACTATTAACTACTCACCTCTTAACCAGTTCATAGAATTTTCATCAAGATCAGTGATATTTTTTTTAAAAAAAGACTGAGTCCTGCATTATATACTTAATAAATGATAGCTATTAATCAGCATTATATGAGGGACCGCTAAAGTCTTCAGTGACATTGAGGTTGTACGGCATTAAATACTGTGCTAAATGTGAGGTTTGCTGTTTGCGGTTCACTCGGCCCTTTGCTACCAGACTTATAGAGATGTTTTATTAGAGTCTGACCTGAATGCTAGACCCTGAACCACTTTCTTCTCTCCCCCAAAATCAGGTTAAAATTGAGGGTTTAGTGAGACATGAAGAATAACTTCCCCATGGCAAAAGTTTTAAGAAAAAGAATGTACCACAAAGACACTTTTAAAGCTTCCTTCCTTATCTTTTGCCTCCAAATTTTGTGATTATAAATGTAATACATGTTTATTGTTAAATTATGAAAGAGAACAAAAATATATACAGAATTGAGGGGAATAAGGGGAAGCAAAATTTTCGATGCATAGCAAAAGAAATTGGGAGGACATGTGCCAAAATGATAATGGTAGTTTTCTCTGAGCATGGGATAATGAGTGGATTTTTTTTTTCTATTTATTTTCAAGAAAAAAAAAAAAAAAGATAAATAGCCAAGATCTCCAAAGCCAGGGGAAATGACAGCACTCTCAAACCTAGTATTCTCAGACCAATACCCAAGGAAGCTGAAGGTCCAGCGCGCATTCTTAGTGGAAAATATCCATGCATTCAGTAGAATATATAAATTCAGGACACTATCTGGAAAGCATGGGCAAGACATAAAACATTCATTTCTATAAAATTGAAACAATTTATCTTCCATTCTTGAGCAGATGGGAGGGTAAATTGAGGTTGATTTTTTTTTCACCCTGGTGGTCATGTTGGAGGAAATATGAGTATTCCCGCCTCCGGCACTGTTTAAAATAAGTCTCTTGGTGCCGTGACTGGACTAGTCAGCGAGAACACAGTGGTAGCTTCACCCTCCTCCAGGGGGTACGCAGTACAGTAGGGGGGATGGCAGACACCTGTCACTCAGGGAAAAATGGGATGAGAAGGCCCCTCCATCCTGGGGTCGGGGGGAGAAAGAGGGGGCGGAGGACACCAAGAAACAGTTGGGGACCTCAGAATGTCCAGCTCTCATCTACCGCTGGTAACTGGCTTTCAGAGTGTTACATGCTTTGCACTCTCTTTGAAATCTGTTTACCTGACTGACTTAGCTCCAGTACCCACCCACCACTGTCAAGCTTGGCCACCAGCTCTCTGACCTTAAGCAAGTTTTTTCACCTCTCTGGTCCTCAATTTCCCAATCAATAAAATGCAAGGATCCATTAGGATGTCCTCAGCCACAGCCTACAAACCCGTTCTTATTTTCATTGCAGGGGATGGTGCAGTGGTAAGAGGGCACCCTCCCGAGGGATCTAGAGACTCCGGGGTCCAGCTCTGGGAGGTTTCTTAAGTCTGGCTATGCTTCAGAATCATTTGGAGAAATATTTTGTAGGTAGAGATTTTGGAGCCTCTCCCAGACCTATGAAATTAAAATTTCCGGAGGCAGAAATCAGAAATCCATATTTTAACTAAGCTCCCCAGATGATTCTTAAGGATTTGCTTCATGCACAGGTATCAGGGAGTCAATTACTAATGGCATATTTTGCTCTTGTATCACCTTTAGTAACCAAGGAGGTTATAGTTGCCTCTAAGAGGGGAGCAAAGGGCATCACCTAAAATGACCACAGTCAGGGTCCACACAGCTCATTAAGTGCCTCTGTGTAAATTAGAAAAAGGTGCCCACCTGGACAAACACAGCCTTTGTCTCAGGGTTTGTTTGCCTTGCAGAGCACGGGCTAGGTTTCAGCCCTCAGTTTTCTACTAGCCAGATGTCTATCTGTAATCTACAAGGTCCATCACTGTACTCAGCAGACTGACCACACACCTTTTGTGAAAATAGGTCAAGTCAACATGTTTGCACCTGAGAAAATCCCTGAGGACGAGGTGCAGAGTCTCCCAAGCCAAGTGGGGGACCTGATCCTCTTACATCTGTTTTAAAGGTCCTGGTAGGTGGGGCTTCATGTGCAACTGCTTGGTTCCTGCCTGCTTGTCCAGGGAGGGGTCAGCCCTCTTTCCACAGGACGACAGTTCATCTGGACTCAGGTTACAGTGGGGCTTCTAAAGAGAAGGAAACTAGGAACTTTAAACTTCATTCCAAGAGTGAAGATGAAGATCTGTCTCACACTGGAATGGGTGGGAGAAAGGACAGCTACATTGCCCTTGACTCCTGGGGGAAGAGGTGGAAATGGAAGCAAAGAACAAGGAGGGAAAAAAAGAAGAATGAGAAATAAGGGGCCAAATAAATACACTGGGAACCCTTGTTAGGAATATGTGAATAAGTTTAAAGTAATTACAAAGAGTGACACACACATACACACAGAAACAGAAAAAGAGCTAAAGGGAAGATAATCCCATTTGTGCATGGCATGGCAATGACAGGTGCTGGCATGGACAATGCCCACAGGGCTGGAGGGCAGGGTGTAGGGCACCCAGAGATAAAAAGAGCAGTGCCAGGCTGGCCTGCAAATCTTGTCTGAGGGGTTGTGGGAAGGCGACTGGGGGCATCTGTGACACAAATCAGCGACACGTGGGTGGGAAAATAAAAACCAGACGATGATCTAGAAATGGGCAGAGAGAAGTCGGGAACTGTCATATGTCACCCAGGACTGTCTGACTCCAGCTGAGTCACTTCTAAAGAGACTTTGGGCAGGTCAAAGGAGGCCAAACACTGCCCAAGACCCGTACTTGGGATCAGAGATGCACCCCAGCGTTGCAGTTACTGCCCTCCAGTGGCTGGACATTTGCCCTGTGATTTTCAGAGAGCTGAAAGGAGGGCTCTGCTCAGTTGTAGAAGGGCAGGAGGTGAGGACAGGTTTGTGGTTCATTTTGAGTCACCGGGGGAGTCTGGTTTCTGCTCCATACCTAGAACCCTGAGGCCGGGGCATCCTCTCCACTGGTCTCTGGTCATTGCACTGAGGGTTGTCTCCAGGGAAATGTTCCGAACGGCATCATTCAGGCAGGCCCAAATATAATTACTGCCATCAGGGACGTATTTTGAGCACAACAGAGGGGTTGAGGACAACCTTGATAGACACCGTCCTCATTCTTGGCTTGAAAAGGAAACTGGATTCTATGGGGTGAGACATTTGCTCCTTATATGGATTTAGAATCCCCAGGCAGTCCCTCCTGGGAGGGGGCAGCAGGGAGAAGAGGTAGAAAGAGAAGAAGAGAACAGGAAGCACCTGGCACAATGGAAGGGACAGATGAAAGTGGCGTGGGCTGTAGAGCAGGAAAAGTACGCATGCGCATATGCGCACATGCGCACATGTGTCCTTATCTGGGGATATGATGGTAAACGTGTTGGCTCCTGAGTAGGCAGTGAGAGAAGGTTCTGATTCCTGACAACAGCTTCTAAAACCACAGAGAACACCTGTTCATTTCCCACTGCCAGCTCTTCCAGTCTCATGAATTATCACTTGATCACCATCCTTCAGCATGGAAATCTAGTGATATGCCAGAGTCCTTTAGTGGGAAATATCCTTGCTGTTGCCCTCTGTACCTGAGATGCCAGAATAAGAAATCAGATTATTGTTCAGGAAGAATATTCAAATGCATGAATTTTATGTAATGGGGTGTTCTGAAAAATGTAGCTAGAAGCCCCTGGGGCACACTTTTAATTTAACAACAACAAACAACTTCTGATAGCTTTTCTTAATAATCTCCAAAGGAGCTAAATAATTTTTTTTTCTTCTGTAATATGTTCCTGTAAATCAATCTCTCTTGCTTCCTCCACCCTCGTTTATTGGTTTCATTTCTTGTTAGAATTCTCAATTTGTACTTGTTGTCGAGCAAATATTAGATATATACTCTAACAGTCCCTCTCTGTATCTATAAAGCCACAATGATAGGAGGCTGAGCAATTTCCAGTGAATTCATGGCAGGTTAGACAGAAGACCTGGTAAAGCCCCATGCTGGGGGTAGGACCCTTTTATACCCTAAGTCCTCTGTGGGACACCTCTGTCACCAGGAATGCTGTGGCAGGAAATGATTGATTTTGTTGCCAACCATGAAGACCAAAAATATAATCTCAAATATCCCATGTTCTTTTAATAACTCATTAGAAATCTGTCATCTGTGACTTTGTTTAAATCTTTTTGAAGACTTTTTTTTTTTTTTTTTTTTTTTTTTTACTTTTAGTGAATAGGAGCTTCTTATGTAATGAATTCAGTAATTTTACAACTGGTGACCTGACCCAGTCACCTGGGTTCACAACAGTGACTAGCTTCACCTCCCAGATCCACTCACACATTTCTCAACATGGGCATTTTTGGCAGAACCAGAGTCACCAAGAAATGGTTGCAACCCCCATTACTCACATGCCTCACACACATGGTGCCTGATTCTGTCATTCTTGGTTGTTTTCTCTTAAAAACTTGTTATCTACAGAATAATGTTAGGACTAGGTTTTACTTACAGAATCCGGATAAATACAAGTTTAGATAGTCTCAAGAGGTTTTGAGTGGGTTTGTTTTGCTTTTTGTTTTCTTTTTAGAGTTATTTTAATTTATGTAATTTTTTAAAAACGATTTTACTTATTTATTTGAGAGAGAGAGATCACAAGCAGGGCGGAGGAGTAGAGAGAGAAGCAGACTCCCCACTGAGCAGGGAGCCAAACGCAGGACTCATTCCCAGGACCCAGATATCATGACCTTAGCTGATGGAGATGCTTAACTGACTAAGCCACCCAGGTGCCCTATTTTATTTTATTTTATTTTGAAGGACCCAGAATGATAACATATAGTGAGAGACAATTCCACCAAATGCACAGACAGCTTAGAACTTCTCCCCTCTGCTAACAATTTTAGGGGCACCTACATGGAATTTCAGCATCCAAAGCCTTAGAAAGCAAGAGCTCCTCCAGAGCTAGTCTTTAACCACTCTATCAATCTCTTCTCCTGTCTTTGTAAACTGCACTCTTAAGCTACACTGGACTATTTATTTGCTAGTCCTAGAGAAGTCATGCTTCTTAGGTCTCCAGGACTTCACATATGCTATTCCCTTTACTTAGAATTTCCTTGGTCAGCCTAGGAAACTTCTCCACAACATTCCATTCTAGGTTCTTAGATGTCACCTAAGTCACCCCTTCAACTGTGATCACACAGACCTTTCTTTCTTTTAATAGGTTTTAGAATTTATTGTCATTTTCCTGTTATGTACCCATTATCTATCTAGACCGGTAGTTTTTCCAGAGCAGAGACCACATCTTTTAATAAGCAATCTAGTTTATCCCAGCACAATAGGTAATCAACTGAGTATTTGCAGAAAACATAAACGAGTGAGCGCATAAATGATGGTGTGCAGGGCTGAGAGCATCTGTATGAATAAACCTGCTCCCTTACACACACACACCACGAATGGGCATACCACATACCCATGGGAAGCACGCACACGGGCTCAAAGGCGCACGCGCACACACGGTCTCGGTAACCTGGAGCACCAGGGAGAGGCTGGGTAAACTTGGAGGTGTAATTTTTTGTATTAATGTCCTTAATCAATTCTCTTCCTTGTCTGAAAGTCATGAAAGCTTATTGCTACTTTTCTCCTCATACATTAACCTAGATTTTTCACAGGGGAATTCATTTTCAATATCACTGTCCTGGGATTTGCTTGTTCTACTTCAAAAGAATGTTCAGCTATTTTTATGTATGCAATACAAGGATATTAGGTGAAAAATATAAATACCTACACATGCTGCTTCCCTTCGACTTCTGGAACATTAAATATTCAGGAAAATCAGGCCCGCCATCGATTTTTCCATAATACCCCAATACGTATCATTAGTTGGCAATCTGTTAGGCCAGTTTCCATTCAAGTGACAGACTTCACGTTCAAATCAATTTCGATTAATTTTGTAAGAATCATTTAGAGAAACGTGGCATCAGACCCCCAATTTAAATCAAGATGTATGGCACCCTCCACTTTTCATTTATCTTGTCATTTTATGAGGGAAATGCAGTCTTTAGTCTGGCCTTTTTTATATACATATAAATCCATGCTGCTTATCACTCCTGGTTCCATTATCCCCAAGATAGTCACTTTTTTCCCTCCTAACAGTTGCTCCATTATTTTATTAGTGTCCAAAACGAGACCTCGCAGACAGTGATGATCAGAGAATAATGGAAATTAGAGATGGAAATGACAGATTAGGTCTCCTTGTCTGTTTCCTGGGGCTAATGTTCCTGTCAGTCTGCAGCTCGGTGCTCCAGCCTGTCTTATTTTAAATGACATCAACATGGGGCCTCCACTGAGTCCCTGGAGGCTCTTGTTTACATCCCAAGACTGCCTCTACAACGCAGCCAGAGGGGATGACGAACCCTTGTGCAATTACCAAGTGAAGCCAGGCCTGTCCTCTCATGATCTGTCTGCAACTCGAGGGACGAGGGACGTGGAGGCTTGAGCGATTAGCCACCAAATCCAATCACTGCAGAGGGCCAGCCTGGATCATTCAGGGCAAAAAGCAAAATTATATTTTGTCATTGTTTTCTTCAGCAGCAAGTTTGCAGGCTAAATGATAGAGAGTTGGTTATCCATCACCCTTTACAACATTTTACTCAGAATCATGGTGAACCCGAGATGCTCGGCCATCACTAGGGCTAAAAATCCTGGCTCCCCATCTGCGAGGCAAACGTTTCAGGGGTCAGAGAGGGAGGGGACTAAGGTGACTCTAAACAGCAAACGGGTCTCTGTATTCATACCCTACCCGACATCTATCAGCCAAGTCCTCGGGCCTCCCCACCCGTCTTTCAACAACACACAACCTCACGTGCATTTATACCCTTCTACAAACATCTTCCTCCAAATCGGGGGGACTGCCTCTCTGATGTGATCTCAAGTTCAATGGAAACAGGGCAATCCTTCATTTCCACCAACAGAAAAATTTCATGGCATTTTGACTTCCTCAAGTTTTCTGACCTGTGACTCAGATTTCCTTCCCCTAACTTCATTCTTTCTCGTCCTTATTCCTCAACCTCAACCCGTTCCAGAACATTTGCCCTCTTCTAACATCGATGGGCATCTATCATGCCTTGACTTAGTCATCAGCTGACCAGTTCTCCGAGTTGAGTCCTTCTATCCTTCATCATAAATCACTCCCTTGGGCTCTTCAATCATTTTTATTGCTCTTCTCCAAACTCTCACCCATTTGTCTCCATATTTATTGCTGAGAGAGTCCAGAACTACACTCACTATTCTAGGCTCGGTCTCATCAGAATCCTACAAAGGGGGCAGATCATCGACCTCGGGGATAGCAGTCCTCCATGGCAATGTATGAAATGATGGTGGCGCCTTTTTTTTTTTTTTCCACCTTGTCAGGCTGCAAACACATTTCCAACCTGCACAAAAGCAATCACTCTCAGGTGGCTTGTGCCTTGATTTCTTTCTAGTGTTCCCTGTTCCATCGACTGCTATTATTAGAGTTCATCGATCCCTTTCTCTTCCCACCCTGCTCCACGAACGAGCCAATGCAGAAAGCAAGCTCTTGGCACCCAAAACAGAGTAGAAAGTTGCCTCTAGAAAGCAAAGGACAATGCACAGTCCTCATGGCTGGCGGCCATGTGAATGATCTCCGTGCCACTGAATCATACACTTCAAATGATTGAAATGCTCAATTTTATGGGATGTAGATTTTGTCACAATAATTTTTTTTAATGTAAAAAAAAAATCACAATAAAAGGACAAGGCAAGGGAACTCTTATCCCAGTCATGTGTGCTTGGGGGAAAGCAAAGGTCTCAGGGAGAAAGGGCGACTGGGGACCTAGTAGGAGTGCTGTGACTCATTGTGGAGCACTCCCGCACGTCACCCTTGCTAAATGAGGTGGGGAAATTACGTTTCTCCTCATGTCCGTCTCTCAAAGCTCCTCGATCTCTGGGAGAGCCACACGGGAGTCTGCGCGGCTTCGTGCCTCTCCAACAAAATCCTCAGCTGAGTTCTGCCTGTGGAAGCCTGGTGACTGGCAGTGGAATGAGAAAGAAGGCAGGGACAGCTTGATTTTTCAGATCCCAGCTGGAGGCTGTGGGGCTGCGAGTCAGAGGCATCATCTCTGAACTCGTAAATGGAGGAAAAGATGACACGGACGTCACTGGGATGGTATAAATATGGAAATGCACGGTGACATTTTTACCCATTCGCGATTCAGAATATAACCACCCTTTAGCTGCGTTCCCCTGCGTGCAATTGCTCCGCGTCTTGTCTGCGCGAAGAAGGGTGACAGCTGGGAACTGGCTCGCTTGCCATCCCCTGCACTTACCCCTGGTTTGTGCCCCATTCATTCCGAATGCAAAGGTGCTTGTGTACAGGATCCTTCATGTAACCTTCGTAGCAGAGGCATTCCCCTTAGAAGCAGGGCAGGAAGAAGAAACAGGAAGCAATTGATTAACATGTCTGTTCGAGAAAATGAATATGAAATGATTACCTGAAACTCCGACTCTAATAGTGGTGTGGATGAAACAATAAATCCCATTATGCCACACATCCCCATCTCTGCCGCCCATGTGAATGAGCACACCCTCCATCTCTCCGTTTGCTACCACGGGCTGAGTGTCACAAGTAGAGGAACGCAACATTCACAAAGAACCTACAAAGGTGCTCCGTAAAAACAAAGACCAAGACGCTTTGAGCAAAAGGGCCTTTTCACCCTTACTTACCCAGTGCCCCGTCTCCTGCCGCACACCTGTTAGGTGAGCAAGCAGTGCTTGAAGAGCACCTGAGTGACTTATTTCACCAGATATTTCTAAGACAATTGAAAAGTAGGTATTATTAGCTATGTCATGCTGATAGGGGAAACTGAGGCTCAAAAATGAAAGGATCTAGAGGCAGCTTATAAAGTGCAGTTAACATCTGAATCTATGACTCTGACTCTGGACCTCAGTTTCTACCACGCCATGCTGTCCACCCACAGAACCACCACATGGTCCAAGGAGGCCACTCATACCCATTATGGTTTTTGTAGGAACTCCGGGTTTTTGTTTTTAAATGAAAATGGCTAATGATTTTGGAGCTGTTAAACAGAAGAACCACCCACAATTCTCTATATTGCTCTGCTTCATCACCACTAGTTACTCCATTAATACACCAAGGGGTTCACAACCCCTCTGGAATTGTATGCAAAACCGTATATGCATGTATGTGTGTCTTCCCACGGCAGGATTCCATGACATTCTTCTGATTTACAAGCAAACTCAAGACCCCCCAAAGATTAAGAATCATTGCCTGCCTTAGCGCTGAGCTTGAAAAAAAATTGCTCCTGCTCCTTTATATTAATAATTTGTTACGTAATGTTATGTATCCCTAAACTGCTGAGATCAGTCCTACTACAGCACTAGTGTTAACTCTTCACTGGCTGGTTAATTTGTAGGTGGTAAAAGAACAAGGTGTGACTTCCTATAATCTGTAAATCACAAAAGTGACTCGCCCTAAGGAGACAAGGGGCATACAGTTCCTTCATCTTTCTAGCAAGAGACACTTAGAAAAGGATACACCTAGAATAATAGCTTTGAGGGCTGTTTTCTTTTTTCAAAGACAAAAACCAACAAAAATGAAGCAAAGGGGCCCCACAGTTATGAGGGAAGGGATTGGGTAGGTTCTAAAGAAATGAGTTTTTGTTAGAATCTAAGCTTAGCCATTCCTTTCAAGATGGACCTATTAAGGTGCTCCCCATCGGGGCTCACTACCAGGTAACACTCATATTCTTCCCCCCACACCTGCTTAGCTCAAGGTGCTGAGGAGTGAAGCGAAAACTAGCGATTTCTTAGTCTGTGGGGGCTTTACACAGAGTATGAGGTCAGTATGAGGCACTGTGGGACACTCGGGCTTTACATGAGCTAGATTTGCCACAGGCTCAAATTCACCAGCTTCAGGGCTACTGAGCTGTACCCAGGAATCATCAGGAGCTGGGATTGGAACCAGGAAAACAAAGTCTGAAACTAGGTGGGTGATAACAAAGCTCTCAGATGAAGGCGGTTTCTCTGGGAGAAGGAAAGATAAAGAAGGCAAGTACCAGAGGCCATGAAAGAAGGAAATCACCAAGGAGCCAGGCCTCCTATCTTACCAATTTCAAGGAAAGCAGGGGTTCAAGACTAGAAGCTACACAGGGGCAGGAACAAGGTTCACTTTTCTGCACGAGTAGCGATTTTTGTACATAGAGTGTAATGGAAAATTAATTAACTTGAAATTTTGCCCTGCATTTATAAATAACACCACTACACCACTACCCCACTCTCAAGATAGAGAAATCAAAGGCGATTAATGGGTAGAGGGCACAGACCTCCTTCTCCCTTCAGAAGATCATCTCCCGACTGTCCTTGTGCAACATTAAAAAGCAGGAAGTAACCTCAAGGGGTTGTCAGACCCATCGCTCTGACTCTCGGAGGGGTCTTGGCTGGAAGCCTTGCCCTAGAAATGAGGACTGACAAAAAAGGGAGTCCTTCCACGTTTGATAGCTAGTTGCCACAAAACATGTAAAAAATAAATGCACTAACAACTCAGAGTTCACGCAGAGCCTGATTTTCCTAACGACGGTGATTCGTACCCTTTGTAAAACGCATGTACCTTTCTCAGATTGCCTTCAAAGTCATTATCTCCTTATGGGTTCCATCACTCAGACTATGTGGGGACACTGCCGACAAGAGAGAAAGCTTTGCCTCCGTATAATGTCACGTGCAGCCCAAAGTCAGAGCAACGGAGACATTTTCAAACATATCAGGCTAGAGGCGGAGGATAGCCAAAATCTGCCTCCCAAATGATCCTCATTTCCGGAACCCACCAAACGTTCCCCCCTTCTGCCTTCCTCCTCAAAACCAGTTTGGCCATCTACACGGAAAGGAGTTCAGACTTGAGGAGGAAAGTTGCTATGGCAACCGAATGCTAACTCTTGACTTTAAGAGGGGTTTCGTGCGAACACAAGCTCCGACTGTTAGCTGTGAATTTTAAAGACCCCGCAAGGGTGTTGGATGCCCTCCTAAGCTAGAAGTGTTACAGTCTCTGCATCTGCTGTGACAGATGGCGGGGAACACATGACGTGCCGACTCGGTGGCGGTGTTTGCAGGAATCCAATGGAGAGACGTGTCACGGCCACGGAGAGGAGCCCAAGCAGGAGGGAGTGTGCCCTGCAGGAGACACGCACGGGCGAGCACACTGCCGGAGAGTAGAAGCCCACCAAGGGACAATCGAGGTGATCCAGGGAGGGCCAGGAAAGGGCTACCCTTGATTTGTGCTTGGCACCCAAGGTCAGACGCCTTGAAGTAACCCATATGGCACCCGTGCCTCCCCTCATTTCCCATTCCACAGGTGAGGGACTGCGGTGCACATCTCATCAAAGGATTAAGGAAAGACCTTGAAGCTGGGCTCCTCAGACACGGCTGGGCTGGACTTGACAGGGACAAAAGCCCGAGACACCTATCCTTCAGGTGGCGGTTCGCTTTTACTAAATGGGATTGGGGGCTGTGCTTCCTCTGAAGAGGGAAATCTCTGGAAGACACCTGGACTTGGGTAATCTCTAACTGCCTGGCCTCCCTCCCTGTGGAGACATCAGGCAAGAGGCAGGCCCAGAGTCAAAGAGCCCCGCATGACTCTGGGAGGGCAGACAGAGGGAAGTATGCCAAGGTACGTCCTGAAGGAAGGTGCTTTAAATGAGCCACAAAAGGGAGTCTGGAAAGAGTGGGCACAAAATGGGAGCTGTGCGACCCTGCCAAACTGAGCTCGAGAGAGACAGAGACAGAGAGGCAGAGAGGTAGTGGTTCAGACCGAGGAAAGGGGAAGAGGGCTAGACTTGAGTCTAGAAAACTGGTCCAACGCCCCTCGCCAAATCTTACGTATTTCTCTGTGGCCAGGACTGGCCTCTAGAAAGATCTGGGGTAGAAGTGATTTCTGTAGATGGCAACTGAAATTTGCTTTCGCTTGGGAGCCCGTGCTCCTTGCAGACCCTTGAAAAAGGCAGTGAGGGTCTGTGGCCGGGGCTCACGGGGGGCTGTGAAATCAAGCAGGTGTGTGAACCTTCCTCGGCAGCCCAACAGGCAGAACGAAGCCCAGGAATGGAGGGTTAAAAACGCTGCTGAAACCAGTTAGTCTGTGTTTCCATCAAAAGCCAAGCAAGTGAGCAAACAGACAAGCATAAGAAAAACCCATGGAAGTCACAGGAAAAGTCAGCCTCTGGCTAGATCCAGCCAGGGCAAGAAGCCATTCAACCTCAGCAGTTGGCTGTTAGCCCACCTGGGCCAGAGACACACCTAAGGTCACAAAGCTGGGAGGAGAAGGTCAGTGTGCAGTTGGCCAAGAGCTTCCAGGCACCGGGCTTACAGTTCTAGCTACATCACATCCCTCCCAAATCATGTGTCGCTAGAATGTAGAAGGAAAACAGATCAGCAAGCTTCCGCCAGCTCTAGTTCTTCCATAGACTCCTGACACGTCTTCGAAGGGTCTTTGTGGTCTCCCTAAACAGGGCTGGGGAGCTACAAAGAGGAGCATAACGACGCTTGTCCCTTCTCTGCCCTTTTCCTCCTCCTGTTTCCACAGGCACCATGACAATGATCACAAATCCAGTGGCTGAAACAATACTCATTTATTTTCTTACAGTTCTGTAGGTCAGAAGTCTGACATACGTCTCATGGGACTAAACACTGGAAGTCTGTAGGGCTACGCTCCTTTTCAGAGCCTTGAGTGGAGGATCCATTTCCTTGCCTTTTCCACCTTCTGGAAGCCGTCCCATTCCTTATGCCGGGCCCCCTTCCTCCAGCTTCAAAGCCGGCAGTGGCTGCTGGAGTCCTTCTCATGTCTCGGCTCGTAGGGTCTGGCTGCCGCCTCTGCCTCCCGCTTCCACTTTGAAGGACTCTTGTGATTGTACTGGGCCCGTCTAGGTGATCCAAGATACTCTCCTCATTTTATTTTTTTAAAGATTCACTTATTTATTTGAGAGAGAGAGAGAGAGAGCTGGAGCAAGTGGGACAAGGGGCAGAGGGAGAGAATCTCAAGCAGACTCCCCACTGAGCAGGGAGCCCAGCTCAGGGCTCGATCTCACAACCCTGAGATCACGACCTGAGCCAAAACCGAGAGTCAGATGCTTCACCGATTAAGCCGCCCAGTCACCCCTACTCTCCCCATTTTAAAGCCACTGGTTTAGCAACCTCAATTCATCTTTGCCAGGTAATGTAACGCATTCACAGGTTCTGGGGATGAGGAGGAGCCCACTGTCGGGGACCCAATATTCTGCCTACCACAGCTGCTCTTCTGGACCACAGCGCAGGTGATGAGTAAATACACGCTTCACCCTGGAACCCTCTAGAAGGTTGCCTGAGGATAGCTCCAGGCCCCCGAGGATGCTCCTTTGCAGGGAATGAGCGTGTGTGTTTGTGTGTTTGTGCAGCGCGTGCGTGAAGAAGTACACACGTGCCCTTGCACAGCTCCACATCTCCATATGGGCAGACCCCTCGGCATGGCTGGGAAAGCACATGTCCCAACACTATGACATTTCCAAGTGAGTTAGCTGGAGGGATGCAAAAATAACGTCGGCTTGACTTGCAGCCAATTCCCACACTCAGCTCTTTGGAGGAAGGCTCCGGGATGGAGTGTGGGAGGCGATAAAGTTTCTCAGTGATGAGCGTGTGGGCTGACCACATCATCCCATGTGCGGGAAGAAAGCAGGGTGGGGAGGGGGAGGGCTTCCATTTCCAGCATTAATGGGAATAAATGTCTCCGCAGCAGCCTTCCTCGGCTGCTCCCCCAAAGGAAGATGTTGCACCTTAGTCTCCGGTGTGGGGTGTGGGTTCCTATCTGCAGTCTCCCCACCCCGGCCTTCCAGCGGCTATTTGTTAATCGTCCCAGAGACTGGGAAACCACTGGCAGAGGAGGGCTTCCCAGAGCCATTTTCAGCAAGGATTAGAAACGAGATGTCTGGGAAGACTGAAGAGGCAGGTGATGGGAACTTCACTGTGGACAAGCAGCCGCCCCAACTCCTGGCTCGGGAAGCATGCTCAGTACTGAAGGCTGCTTCCATAGCCTTCAGGGACAAATATGTTGGATCCGACTTGGCTGGGGAAGTCATGCAACCCTCCACAATCCTACCTGTGTTCAGACTTCATGATGGACGGAACACAGACTATATGCCTTGGGAAGCTAGGGGGCTTTGGGGGAGTTATGTACATTCTTGGGACAATTCACATATTGATCTAAAGGGGATCATTTCTAAGACCCCTCCATGCTCAAAACACCAATCCCTTCTCTCCCCACATGTAATCACAAGTGCTTCTTGTTCTTTAAAACCTCAGGAAAACCTTCCAAGGCCCTCTGGAGATCAGGCTTGTCTCAGAAGTGAGTTTAAGCACTGAGCTTGTCCTAGGATCTCCCACTCCAAGTCAGCCAGGAGGGGACCAGAGACCAGCTCAGGCGTACAGAGTGGCCCTGCCTTGGAGATGAGCCCTTTTTCCTTTCTCCCGAGCACACTGGCTTTTGGGCATGGCACATGGCCCATCTGTTTGATTTGGTGTTTGCCTGACAGCGTGGGAAGAGCAGTAAGCAAGCACAGTCTTAGACGTCAGATGTTTAAAATGCTATACTTTCTCTTCCATATGGGGGTCTGGAATCCCTATGATGGGTCCAGGTGACAATAGCCCTTAGACCTAAGAAGGTGAACTCTGGATGTTGTAGCTGCCCGCTACTTCCCAAAGACACACCACAATGCATCACAACAGAAGCAAGGCTCTGTCCCTTGGACTCAAACGTTACTAATATCCCTCCACCCCAGCACCTGAAGAAAATGTGCCTGTAGGGGTAGGTGCGTGCACTGTGTATGTGTGTATGTACATGTGTACTCTGTGTGTGTGCAAGTGTGCACGTGTGTGCATGTGTGTGCCTATGTATGCATGTATATGCATGTGTATATATGCACATTTGTGCATGTATGCATATATACGTGTGTGTGTGTGTGTGTGTGTGGTGGAGGAGAAGGGGCTGTGCATGAGATACAGAGAGCTGGAGGAATTGGCCCCCAGCTCCCAACATTTCCCCTGGGTGTCTTAGCTGTCATTACACGCCTTCCTTTGTTCTAGGGCATCGCGCTGCTCTGGGAAGCATCTATCTGTGTTACTGAATCTAAAAGACTCAGATCTTGATGGAGATTGTTGGAGATGAACCCTCTTCTACAAGGAAAGTGCACAGCAACCTGGAAGGAGGGACCCATACTCCTCGGGATCGTGGAGCTCATAAGCTCGGGGCGTGCACCGTCACGTGCCTTGTCCGCAAGTGGACCCTCTCGGGGAAGCCCCAGCCCCGTCTCAAAACATGGCAGCCTGAGCAATGTCTCTCCCCTTGGCCCCAGTAATCTCTCTCCTAGGATTTCTCTGAAGATATTAACTTCACATGTGCCCTGCATTTATGTGGGAAGATATTTGGTAGTATTTGTAAAAATTAAAAATTTAAAGCATCCTAAATGTCAACGAATAGGGAACTATTTAAATGAGCTATGGTATGGCCATACAATGGAATACCTAATAGCCATTAAAATTATGTTATTGAGGAATATTTAACGGTTCTGGAAAATTTTCACGATAGAATGTGAAGTGAAAAACTCAAGAAAGAGCTACTGGACGTAGCGTGCTTGTAAGTCTCTCAAACTCATGCACAGATTAAAGATCGGAAGGGAGGACCTTATGATTTTAAAGCGATTTCTCCAGGAGAGAGAATTATAGATGATTATCATTTTCTTCTATAAGCTTTCTTAAATTTTCCAAATTTTCTACAATAAACATGCATTAAAAGGTCTAACCCCAGCGGCTGACATCCGCTGGCAGGATGCCACATGGATGGTGGAGGTCATCCTAGACTGGCCTATCTGGGATGCAGAATGGGGGCTACAAATAGGGTACTTCCAAGGCTTTCTGCCTGAACACGCCACATTCTAAGCCAACGGACTCAGGAGCCCCCGCACACTGGCAGCTTGCACGGCCTAGGCCCCCGAAGGCAATGGAGACATTGGGAGAAGATGTCGGGGTTTCCAGGGGGGTGATTGCAAGAGGCACAAACTCTGACAGTTACCCGCTGCCCGGTGCTCCTGCCTACCAGTTTCGGGGTCGCATTGGTGTTCACAGGGGTCCAGGAGCCGCCGGGCACAGAGGTCCATGGCCCAGGGCCCACTGGAGTTCTGCTGAGAGAAGAGAACCACTTGAGCTGGGTTCAGCCAGTCACTGGCATCCAGCTGGCTCCCCTCCAACAGGATGAACCGGCTCCCTGCGGGAGAGAGAGAAGAGGAATGCCTGGACATGCACACGACAACACACACACACATAGCACATGCGCACATGCGTGCGCACGTGCAGGCCAGCATCCCTCAAGACAGAGTAAGGGACACTCCACAGAACGGCCCAATCCCGAGGTCATTACGCCTACCAGCCCTGGCCTGTCATGACCCCCGAGCGATGGATCAGCAGTTGGAGGCTCGGCAACCACTTGGACCTCCTCCTGGCCTTGGTGGATCCCATCTCTTTCAGGGTGGGCCCCAGGAATTATCGGGCAGAGCCACTCTGTGATGGCCACAGCATGACTCCATCAGACCCAGACCCAGCCACAGGCACTGGCATTCACCCAAGGAGCGGGGACCTGCCGCCGGGCCTCCACTTGCCATCAAATAGCAGGCCCTCTAATGACGCGGACAGTCCCCACCTGTTTCCAGCCTTCTAGCGGCGAAAGAAGAGACTTTAACAAGTCAATTAGGTTCTCTGGGCTTCAAGAAATCAGGGCCTCCGGAACCCAAACAACTCCCTCATTCTACTGGGGTCCCCCTCGATGAAAGGAAATTATTGCTTCAGAGTTCCAGGCTTTTAGCAAGTTACTGCAATTAGGAATTTCTCACCCGGGCATACCAAACCAAAGTGTGGCTGGTTCTTAACCCCTTCCAAGTTCCCAGTTAGCTTCTCCCTTCCCAAAAGCCAGAGAAATCTCTCGGTGTCTATCTGCCTGTATCCAGCATGCTTTGTAATTCTCTACCTAGACAGGGGCTTATTTGAAAGCAAACAGAAATGAGAAATTGGAGTGGGCATAGAGAAGAGGAGGTAATCTGTTCACTTTTGTGTTGTTGTTGTTTTGTTTTGTTTTGTTTTGAACCTGATTTCTGATTTTGTCTGTGGACCATCCAAAGCCTTACTTATGTGTCCTAAGCCTTACTTATCTGGGTTTGTTTTTCCCTCACTTACAGTAATAAGTAACAGTGACGCCTGGCTTCTCTATCTTCCTGGCCCAAGATGAAAACTTCCCCTTTGCGGAGGAAGCCACATCCTCGGAAGCGAGCTTACCATCGGCGATCAGGTGTTCGGGGACATGCAGGGTGATTTTGACAACGAGGGGGCAGCTGACGTGAGAGGAGCACACGAGGCCGATCACACAGCTGGTGATGCTAATCAGCGTCAAGGTGGTCTTATTCACAGGACTTCTGGGAGAGCCCACTGGAAGCAAGATACAAGCAAGACACACAGTGGTAAGAATCTTGGCAGTGAGGGGCCAGTCTGGCCTTCTGCTTCCCAGCCCAGCCAACAGGGGAGGCAGTGGGCAAACCTAGTCCAGGCAAAGAATGTTTCAGCTCACAACCCCAATGAGCTTCATCCTCATGGAACAACACCGTGTTGTCAGCTCTACTCAGAGGGGCTTAGCATGCTAATGGTCCTCGGGGTCAACAACGATCAGCTGTGTGCAAGTTCTCCACGCTTTTCCTGGGACAGGTTTACAAAGAAATCATAGAGGAGGGCATTCTCCCCTGCTACCCACCTGACTGAGCTCCAACCTCTTGACCAAGGGTGGTAAGGATGCTTCCACCCCGTTCTAGAAGTCTCTGCACTTCTCACGGCTTCCCATAGAGGGCGCGCTCACAAACCAGCTCCTTCCTCCCAGGGCTCAAACTACTTCTCCAACTGCCTCTTGAGGAACTTCCCAAACACTGTGGGTGGGAGTCCTACAGGTCAATCTCCGTCTGGAGGACCGGGAATGAGGAAAGTCTGTTCTGCTGTGTAGGGGATGTTGTCATGCCTGAAGGGTCCCCCCAGTCCTGCGGTGACTGGGGTGACATTATAAATGGCAGCCTAGTGAGCAAAGAAGGATGCTGAGAAGGCACTTGCAGGCGGTTGCGGACAGGAATAGGAAGGAAGGTTTTCTTGGTGTGTCTTTGTTTTTGGTTTTTGTGCAGAGGATAAAATGGTAGTAATAAGAGGAATGTTTCACTCGGAGGCAGAACAGATGTGGGAAAGTAAGAAAGCAAGGCAAGTGGCCAATAGAATGTGTCCTTTGTCATTTTCTAATGGTCTGGTCTGTGTTGGCATTTATGACAGATAGAAATAAAAGGCATCTATTATGTCAGACAGCAGGTAAATTGCTTTGCATACCTTTTTTTATTTTTATTATTTGCTTCCTTAGAATAAATCTAGGAGTCCAGACAGTAACTACCCACTTCACAGGTAAGGAAAATAAGTCTCACAGAGATCAACCTCAAAATGACAGTAAAAATTTACAAAGCATAATTCTGCATCAGGCGCCAGTGTGCGGGCTTTACGTGGCTCATGTCATTTAACGAGGATCATGGTCTGATGAGGCAGCTCCCACAGAGAGACCGTCAGAGAGGCTACAGGGCACGTCCAGGGAAAAGCCACTGCTAAGGAGCCGGGACAGAGGCAGGGGTCGGGCTGGGGCACCATCCCCCAGACGAGGCACTACTCAATCTCTGGGCCCGGGGGAGTCTTTGGGAGTCTTTGCCTCCCTCTTCCTCTGATTTCCACCACCTGCAGAATGCACCCTGAGCTACTTGGTTTCTCCAGTCGGAAGACTCCACCTTGTCTGACCCCGCCCCTGGCTCTATAAGCCACGCCCTCCCCCTCCTCCGATACCGTTAAATATGTTTCCATCTTGAGTCCAAAGTCTCCCTTGCCTTCATTCTCTCCATCCTGACCCAAGCCCAGCATCGCACACCTGGACGCAGCAACAGTCGTGTGCCCAGTCTCCCTGCCTCAACCTCCCCACCCTTGCCTCCCCAGAGGCGCCCTTTGCAAAGCTGAGTGGACCAGTGAGATGCTCTTGAGAAGCCTCCAGGGGCACCAACTGAAGGGTTAGGTCCAAGTCCTCCGGTCAAGGCGCATGCTGTCTCCTGCTTGTCCGGCCTTATTTCCTAAGCAAACTGCAAACCTGCACCGTACGCTTCATTCTAGTAAACCCTTTCCCACTCTCTCACTAGACCATTATCGTTTATGTCTCTGTGACTTTGCACATATCATTTCCTCCTCCGCAGAATGCCATTTTGTCACCTTGTCAGCCTGGTATACACCTACTCTTCAAGTCCCTGCTCCAACAGCATCTCCTTGTAAACACTTCCCTGAAACCTTTGAGAGCAGATTCTCACTCATCCCCTGCTGCTCCTCTAGCCCTGGGAGCACCCTGCTGTTAAAGCTTTTATCACACTGCGTTGTCACTGTTTACGGGCACTTGCCACTGCTCTCACGTGATTGCAGTGACTTGCTACTCATCTTCTCGCCTCCCTGGTCCTTCTGTACCATCGAACCATCCTCAGCATCTCTGCCTGGCTTCCAAACGTCCAGTGGTTCCCTGAGACCTACAGAACCAAGGGCAAACTCATGGCCCAGGTGCGATCCTGGGGGATCTGGCCCGGTATCCAGCCCCATCCCCACTACCCTGTGGCCTGTGTTCTTACCCTTGCCATACAGAACTGCTTTCACGTGCTTAAAAATACCATGTTCTTTTGTGCCTTCCAGGCTTTCTAGATGCCGTTTTCCTTACTAGGTTGTCCTTACCCTAGAATCTGCTTTTTCAATAAATTCTACATGCTGTATATAACCTGGGTCTAATTATTCTCTCCTTCTTTGTCTCCTATTGCTGCCAGGTCGAATGACCTGTTCTGTCCTCTGAGTACTCATTTTACTTTATTTATAATATTAAATTAGGGCTTATCACCGTGCCGTGTTTCCATGTTTCTACCTCCCATCACAAAGCCTGACCTATGGCAGGTGAGTTATAAAATGTGCCGGCCTGATTGATGTATTCAGTTCAATTCAACAAACACTTACAAGCATCTATTATAGGCAAAATCCTTCGCTGGGCACTTTGGAAAAGTAAATTAGATATGCCCATCCCTAAGAAGCTTACAGTCTACTTGATAGCAATAAACAGTTGATGGACTAGGAGAGCTTGGTATTTTAAAGAAACAGTTTGATGCTGCAAAGAAACTCATTCTAATTCATTACTACGGCTCTTCTTAAACAGGATTTTATTAAAGCAGAACACGCCCTGTTCAGGGTCGGATGGGCCAAGGTTCACCATCTGCTGTATATTAATAGCTAAAGAGGATCAAGGATCCACATTCTCCCCTCAGGGATACTGGGGCATCAGACGTTAGGCTGCCCAGAGCCCCACTGATCTCTTGAGGAAAATGGTGGGAAGGACTTTTGTCCTGACAGTAGCAAAGCTTAGAGAAGTTGCAACTGAGGCATTAAAAGGGATGCTCCCAGTCTCTGGGAAGAATGCCCTCAGTGTGGAAGGAACCCGAGTAGAGGTAGGAGAGAGCCAAAATGTAAATGTCTTTGGGTGGAGTGTGGGGCATTGGTTGATGATGGGCTGGGGAAAATGCCATTGGGTATAACACAAGGGGAGGCCGCTCAAACATCCTCCACTCTATCTCAGTGGGTCCCTGTCTGAAATTCCTTAAGATGGAGTGTTGCACAAGCCTGAAGCCGCACTGCAGAGAGATCTGGGAGCGATGACAATGATGGCGGCACAGAGCTCTGCCAGTCACCCAAAGAGCCCATTTTAATATAATTTAATGCTGGTCGGAGCCCAGTGTGTGAGGAATTGTTAACACGCTTTGTATATGAGGAATCAGACTCAGAGAAGCTGTTGTTCTCCTCCGATATCACACAGCAAGTAAACAGAGAAGCCTGTTGAACCCAGACTTCCCTCAGTGACAACAGCGCTTCCAGCAAGGCCACGGGCAGTGGCACCTCATTGTCACAGCCACACGTGACACAGGAGCAGGGGCCCACTGAGCATCTGTGTCGAAGGATGGCACTAACAGGGCTGAGAAGAGTGTGTGAGCTCCCCGGGACCCTGCCGGGAGAAAGGAGGGCACTCGGAGGCTTGGGGGTCCTGTGATTCCACCGGGGAGGGGACGAAAGGCCAAATACGGTTACAGACGGATCACAGATCATTCCTCGGCGACCCTGCCCCCCAACCGCTGCCTCCCCAATCCCATGGTCCGTGTGGCCAGGTAAGCAAGGGGACATATACCGTCCACATTTTCACATACAACACACTTTATCAACTTTATTTCCTGTGTCTAAACAGCAAAATATGACTCCTGAGGCTTCCAGAAGGAATTGAGAGTCTTCTGACCAAGAAATAGCCTTTCAAACAACTTGAAAACTTGTTTGAGAGTGCCATTATCTGGGAGAGATGATTCTCAGAAATTTTCCACTCTAGGCTCTTCTTTCTTCCTTAGGAGGAAACACCAGCTGTGGTCCAAGGGATGCTTCCTGCAGAAACTGGCTTCGGTCCACACAGCCCCCAGCCCGACCCAGCCCCTCTGCAACTCCTCGGCTCCCCTGCCCGGAGCCCCGCCACCCGCTGTGCCCCTCCAACCTTCCCACCTCGGCTGCGCCTCCGGCTCCGCGAGGGGTCAGTGTAGAAGGTCAGCTGGGGGTCGTTTTCTGTCTCAGTGCCAGAATCCCCTTCAGGGCTCAGGAAGGCAGAACCAGCTGTAATGAAAAGAAGCACAGCACAGTTGACATCTTCAATGTTTCCTTCGTGACACCAAATCACTGGGCAAGTTCAGGAGAAAAGTCGATAAAGACAAGAGCAGGTTGACCGGCTGTTTGGGAGGAGGGGGCACGGACCCTGGAGCTTTTGGATACACAGACTGATTGAAGAAGTGGACCTTCTCACGCCAGTGGTCACCGGCGCCCACCCCCAGCAGCCCGGGCTCACCCCCACCCCGAGATGGGCCCCTCCCAGCAGCACTGCCCGAGAGGACCTTCGAGGATGGTGGGTGGGAAGGAATGGAAGGGAAACCTCCCTTCTCCAAAGTTCGGATGTTATTTTTGCTTTTCTCTGGTCCTAGAATTAATATACATTCGGTGGAGAAAAGAGGGAAAAAATAATAAAGAGAATGCACAGAAACATGCACAGGGAACAACCCCGATGTCCTCTAAAGCCTGTCAATCAGAGAAAAACTCCGTTCACACTTGACGTATATGCTCTCTGTCTTTTTCTGACATAGAAGTAGATAAAGGCTTTTTAATCTCCCCTTACAAATGGCATTTTGCTGTACCTTCCATTTTATAGTCTTGGGGTTTTTTTCCCCCCATTTAATAAATGGGTGCGCAACTTTCCATATGAACAAATATGGATCTATCTTATCATCCCAAATGACCGCATGAGAAGCAGCCGGACAACAGACAGATGTGCAGGTAGTTAACCGATTCCCTATTGATGGACACTTAAGCTATTTCCAATTTTTCGCTCTTTTAAACAATGTTGTGATGAACAGCCTTTTACACACAGCTCTGCGCACTCGTCCAATTATTTCCTAAGGATAAATGCCTTGTTTATGAAATTACTTGGTTAGAAGGTTTGTGCATTGAAGTTTTTTTAGCTAAGTAACACCCAACAGGCTTCCAGAAAGACTGGGCCCAAACACACACCCTATAGCCATGCCTGAGAGTTGGAGGTCCAACGTATGAGTGGTCCTGCCTCTACCGATGTTAAGGAATCCGCCACCCGCAAGCCCAGCCATCAGAAGCAGATACCTCTCGCCTTGTTGTTGATGCGCTTTCGCTGGCTGCTGGAGGTGTGCGAGAGCAGAGTGGCTTGCTGGTGGTTGGAGTCCACGGGGCTGGTAGCAATGATGTTATCCTTGTACTTGTTCATCAGCGACAGCTTGGCATTGTCGCTTCCTGCAGAAGGAGAAGTCAAGGCAAATGCTTTCAGAGAAAAGGCTAGAAGAAAGTGGAGCATGGAAAGCTGCCTGAGTTTCACAGAACTGAAATAAGGAAACTTTAAAGTGAGAGACTGGCAGAGAGTAAACACACCTCTGATTTCTGCAGGGCTGCAAAACTGAGGGAGGAGAGAAGGAGAGACATGACAACCGAAAACCCTAGTCCACTGATTCTGAATTGATTCGGGTCACCGCATGTGGCCCGCTGGCAAGAGACAGACAACAGATTCCTTTCTCTGGGGTGGCAAAGAGTTTTAAAAAGAAGCTGAATTTGAGTGCATTCAAGCAGAAAACGCCCTCTCCTCTTCCATTCCAGTTCACACCGTTCCCTGCGGTCTGACACCACTACTATTCGTATTTGCAGTACTGGCTGCTCCCCGAATTCCTTAGAGTTTGGAACCCCATGAGCATCACATGGGCTTTGCACCACACCAGGTGCCATGGGGAATATAGGCATTGACCACAGGTCTCTTATCCTCAAGGACTTCCCAGACTTTAAATCTCATTAAGAAGTGGCTATTCATATAGGATCTCTCCTAGTTACAAAGCAGAATGGAGACATCTTTTTTTTTTTTTTTTTTTTTTTTTTTTTTTAAGATTTATCTATTTACTTGAGTTGTTTGGAAGGGGCAGAGGGAAAGAATCTTCAAGCAGACTCCCTGCTGAGCATGAAGCCAGATACGGGGCTTGATCTTACCACCCATGAAATCACGACCTGAGTTGAAACTGAGACTCAGATGTTCAACCGATGGGACCGCCCAAGTGCCCCATAATGGAGACTGCCGTGATGTGCTTTCCCTCTTTTCAAGCCCCACTGAAAGTCTATATATCTTCAGCAATATTCCGTATGAAAAATGTCTTCTTTAAAGATAATGGAGCAGTTTTTGAGGGATCACTGTCTTGGGGTTTTCTTTATGAGGAGTTGTTTATTTACGGAAATTTCAGAGAAAGAGACAGGAGGGCCACTGTAGAAGAAAATTACAGTCATTCCCTCTCTGCATTTTGTTGACCCCGTTTGGCTCAGCCCGATCGGGTCCAAGTCTTTTCCACCAAGCATCTCTATAGAAACACAAGGCATGCAGGCTCGGACAGCCTGACTGCATTCCTCATCTTTGAAGAAGTATGACCGTTGTGAGGACCACAGAGGCATGGGCTAGACAACCCAACTAGCCACTCCCAGCCCAGACCAAGGTCTTCAGAGTCATAGAAAAGACCAGCACCTCTGCCCCTTCCACGCCAGTGGATAAATAAATCACCTAAGCAAACATGCGACTTGCAAAAATGCCCTACACACACGATCTCTCTCGCTAGCTTCTTATTTCCCTGGGGCCTGCTCTATTATCTATGGAAAAGGCTCTATCTGACCCCCTCTTCCATTGGATATAAAGGCATCTCTGCTTCCAGTGCAAAGGGGGAAGTGGAGAGGGATTCAGTGTATACTGGTTCTTCTGACTTCCCACATTGGAATACAGCTCCCCTGGTCTCAGGAAAGCGTGTACCCTTCTGGCCCACCTGGGAAAGGGCACAGGTGCATGGCATCATGCAGGACAACTGGCCCCCAGGGTAGAGAAGCTGGTTCCGTCCTCTCTCCCTAGTTCCCCAAGAGGAGGAGCGACTTGCCCACCTGGAGTGAGATCCATCCCCGCCTTCTCGTTGCAGCCCTGCAGGGAGTCCAGGGTGCGGGTGACCTGGCTGGCAAAGTCCTCCCCTCCGTTCATACACTCCCTCTGCAGGTGGTGGCGCAGGTCCGTGATGTCGTACTCATAGCCGTCCAGGATGGGGGTCTCCCGGATGCTCAGGGTGCCGCTGGAGTTGTGGCCCTGCACGCGGGCATTGCGCAGACTCTCCCGTCCGTGCCCGCCGATCAGCACAGAGGGGATGTAGTGAATCTCATTGGCCGCCTCGGCGCTGGCACTCTTCTGGGGCTGAGGCACCCGGCGGCGCTTGCACCAACGTCGGCGAGTGTACAAGATCATCACCAGGCACAAGATGGACAGCAGCAGAGCAATCATGCCACCCTGGGGAGAAAGGACAGTAGCCGTGGGAAGATGGGTGAGCTCGTCCCACCAAGAGGCATTGCCCCTCCCCCGACCACCATCCATCACTCACTCATTAACCCATTCACCCCAGTGCGGGATGCACTTAGACCAAGTATCACTCAGCAGCAAAGGGCCAGTCCATGGTGACGGGTGTTGAAGGAAAATGGAGGAAAGGTGGAACTGGGGTGGACAGTGACTCACTTAAGTGATCCAGGGTTGCTTCGTGCCTTAGCAAACAATGTGAAAGAGAGGGGTGTGTGTGTGTGTGTGTGTGTGTGTGTGTGTGGTTTAAGTTGTAGAAAAAGGGGAAAAGGGTCACGTCAATGATCAGTGAGTCCCCCCAATTTGAAACCTCAACGTCTGTCTCTGTATAATCGAGAAGGTGTCACTTAGCCTGGGGAGACGGTGGTAAGGACTAGGTTAGGGAATGGTGCACAGCGCCTAACAGACTGTGTCCCATGGAATCAGGGATGGCCTCACCCTGGACTTAAATGTCACCATAGGAGTATGGGAAGACCATCACCAATCCAAAGAGACCCAATGTCTGTTAGGGATTTACAGGCAAGTGTGCAGTGGGCCCTCGACATCTGAACATGACTGTTTAGATCACTATGGCTTTAGGGAACAGCTTATTCCCACTTGCACAGTCCTGGGTGATCGATCTCCCATTCATGCTTGAGCGAGGGATTGAGACCCATGTCCTGGAGTCAGGCCGGCAGAGAGTTTCCTTCTGAACCTACTCCTCCTCCCAGGGCATCCCCTGAAGCCACTCCTTAAACACCAGGACTCCAATTTGTGGTCTAACAGAGGCCAGGATGCCATGCTTGGTGACACTTTGACATCTAGGGGTACTTGGTGGGGGGGGGGGCTCTGCACACCTGTTGCTCCCCAGTGCACCAAGGGCATAAACCTTCCAGTGCATGGTCTGTATTCACTCCCTTTATTTTGGTCACTTTTCCTCCAAACCTGTTTCATTAGGTGGGGCTGTGCCAAATAGATCTGCTCTCGACTTGGGCTTCAGTCATTGCCACCCCATTCCCCAGGCTAGAGATAAAAACCTCCTATGAATTCCCAGGGGTCCCCCCCACCAAGGCTGGGTCAAGATTATCCCCTCAAACTCATGAACAGGGGCTTTCTCTGGTCTTGTGAGAATTACATCTTGAATTTATAAAGTGCCTCTCCCAATAAATTTTCCCATTTACCATCCCTCCCTCACCAGCACCATGAGCGAAGCAGTGTGTGCGCGTGTGTGTACCTGCACGTGTGCATACACACACACACACACACACACACACACACACACACACACACACGTTGTTGCTTTCAGACAGGCACACAGCAGCTGAGACAAGAAGCAACAGAGTCAGTTGCCAAGTGACAGATCATGTCAGGCGGATTTTCAGGGACTTACACTGGCCTCCAGGTATTTCAGATTTTTCCTTTATCTGTGGGACTGTTTCTCCTGGTGAAACCTCTCATGCAAGTAGACAGAGACCGTAAGTATGAAGCTGCCCCAGTTGCAGTGTGGGTGGGAGAGCGGGGACAAGTATTCCAGGTCACGGCCGACTGTGACCTCCCTGCAACCCACTGTCCCTCCAGGCACCCCTGCAGACCCCTGCCCCAGTGTTGCAGCCGAGCCCCCGAGCCTGAGCCCGGGACCCGCATGCTGAGAGCCCGTGCTTGAGTCCAACCCACTTGTTTCTCTGCAATCCCTTTATCTCCGAGTCAGACCCGCCATCCTTTCCTTCACCCCAAATTGAAATTGCAACAATAGGCAATTAAGCCACACAGAAAGAATAACTTCCCGAGTGAGAGAAGTTGTCAGACATTGAATTAGGCTAGTGAAAGCGAGAGGTAATTTTATTCCCTAAAGAGCTCTAAGAGCAGTATAAACATCAGTCTCCAAGGAATGGCTGAAACACCATCCTTTGGCACCTTTGGCATCCTTCCCCACAAGGTCCCCCTCAGAGGATCACAACAGGGTGATGATTGGAGGTGGGCGGCAGGCTGATTCCCATATTTTGCAGGAAGACAGCAAAAACAACTGTCTGGTTTGGGGCTGTTAATATGTATCAGACACGTGTTCTAAATGCTCCAGGCTTTTACTGCCCAGGGGTAGGGTCAACTACTTGTTTAGGTTAAGTAACTTGTTCAAGGGCACAGAGCAAATACACAGTAGTTCCGGAATTCCGGAATGGGAACACAACGCTTCTCGTGGCTGAGCTTCCGTGTCTAACCGGGGCTGCAGCGACCCCGCACACCCCCCCACCCCGTGAGCGGGGTGTCCCACAGATCGTCAGTGGGTGGGGTGCGGGGAGGGCGGACGAGCCCACTCACATCTAGCCTCGCTTCTCAAAGGGCACATCTAGCAGACGGTTGGTCCGAAGAGGCACCGTCATAAACAAAGGCCCTCTCGCCCAGCACCCACCAAGGGTCCAAACCCAAGACTGGCTGGCAGTGGAAGGACAACCCTCGCGTTTCAAGGTCTCCCTGCTCAAAGAAGACAACGTGCACCACACATCATTACATGCCTGAAGGATGCCATTAGATCCCAATTTAGTTAAATTTCCACAAAGAAATTTGTTTTCTCTTTCAGCTGTGAGACCCGTTGAAATTCTCAGGGTTTAGCTCCTCCTCTTCTGATGAAGAAACGACGGCCCAGAGAAACCACAGAAGCAGGTAGTGCAAAGGGGTTCCAGCCTGCCCCTCCTTGTGGCACTGCTCTCTTAGGTACTTCTAAACTTCCCTTCACCCCGTGTGGCCCTAGACATTCCATTAGGAATATTTTAGATCTATTACTTTTTAAATATTTTATTTATTTATTTTTAAATCAGACAGAGTGTGAGCATAAGCAGAGGGAGTGGCAGGCCGAGGGAGAAGCACGTGGCAGGCAGGCAGAGTAGCAGGCTCCCTGCTGAGCAAGGAGTGCAATGTGGGACTCGATCCCAGGACCCTGGGATCATGATCTGAGCAGAAGGCAGCCGCTTAATTGGCTGAGCCACCCAGGCGTCCCTATATCTATTTATTTTTAAATGGCAACTTATAGGGAGCTAGAACTCCAGTGTTCGATTGGCTAAGCCAGTGTATTTAGCAGCAATAACCTCGCTTTATTGCAACGTTTCCCCTGCTTAGACTCAGTGATTCCCAACAACCTTGGGTCTTTCTTAATCGGTTACTAGTAATAAGCTCCAGCCCCCACAGGAAGCTCAACACAGACACAGCAAAGAGGAGGAGCTCTTTAGGCATTCGAGCTGCGGTACGGGTTCTCCGCTTCTATAACCCAGAGCGGTGGCAGGTGTCACAACACTCAGCAATGATTTACTGAGGATTATTATGTACATGATCTCATATATGTTATATGATACTAACATGGAATATGATTTCATCACATTTTGTAATAATAGTAATCTGTAAAATCACTATATAGAAATCCCTGCGAACTGCTTGTCTGCTCTGTCCAGTGAGAGGGTCCTGGGTAGGAAGGAGTAGGGAGAAACCCTCTGCTACCCTAGGAGAACGCATACACGCAGCCACCTTGACAACTTTACTTGGACAGCGAGGACGTGGAAATCTAGTGCTCATGTTCAATTGCTTTTCCATCCCTGTGATAAACCACGGTTCTTTGATCTTGCTTGATTTCTAACCACTCTACTTCCACAGAGAATTTTATGCAGCTTCCATTTAAGTCAGAGAGGATCTACTGTTTTTCTGGCAAATGATCTCATGGAACAAGAAGGTGGCAGTTGAAATGGAAAGAGCTATGCCAAGGAGCTTCCTGATAACCAAGTCAAAAAGGGAAAGGTAAGCTGCACACATCTTGCTTAGTCTGATGGGATAAAGTTGGGTGGGAGGAACAAACAACCTCCAGGCCTTCCAGTCCAGCTAGACTTGCAGCTGGGATAGTGCAGGAACACACGGACAAGCATGGCTGCTACAGGGGGGCCTTACAGAAAGCAAGCAGGAGTTCATGCAGGCGCTCCTGGCTTTTGCAGTTCTGTTCTACCTGAGCGGTGCTGAGAAGGTGATCTTCATTTATGTGTGTTAGCTTCAACTTTTGTGGCATTCAAAACAACAACAACAAAAAATTCTATGGCATTCAAAGCAAAATCATTAGGATATATGTGGACCCAATGGCAAGTAACAAGTCACAAACTTAGAATATTCAAAAACAAATAACAATTACTGCAGGGTATGGAATTGTTTAGTTCTTTATTCATCTTTTTCATGAGTTTTCTGATTATTCTATTGATTTTCCTCAAAACTGTTAACATTTAATAACCAGAAGCACGTTTGGGGTATATGAGACCTCCACATCCATAAACAAGTTGCATGCAAAAAAAAAAGTGGCATTTAAAAATATTTTTTTCTTTAAAAATCAATAAATCATTTCTACTGGCCCTAATAGAGATAAAAAAAAAAAATGAAATCAGCTTTTATTTTATTATGAAACTGACATTTTCGGCACTTACCTGAGAGAACAGTATGAGTTTTGTCAGATCATTTGCAGATTTTGAGATCTTTGTGTAACAATATTTTATATAACAGTGATGGTGATTGCCCAGGGACAGAAAGTTCTAAGCAAATCTCCCTTTTATGCTCATCCCAACCATGCATGGTAACCACAGACTGGCTCATTATCAGACCTATGTATTTGTCCTGGGTCTAGGTCATACCTCCCTCCCTGAGCCAACTCCTTCTTGTCCTTCTAAGTCAGTTCAGTGACATAACCTCAGCCAATTCTTCCCTAGTTTCACTGACCTACTCACAGAATCCTCCCATCACTCTGACCACAACTAATTATCCATCTCGTCTACTGGATAACAGACTTCATGAAAGCAGGAGCCACTAAGCTCCAGGGCCAAGCATGGGGCATGGCATAAAGGGGTTTAGTAATTATAGAAGGAAGGGGGGGAGGGAGGGAGGAGAGGTCAACCGTGAATGTATTTCTTTTTTTTTTTTTTTAAGATTTTATTTATTTATTTGACAGGTAGAGATCACAAGTAGGCAGAGAGGCAGGCAGAGAGAGAGAGAGAGAGAGAGGAGGAAGCAGGCTCCCTGCTAAGCAGAGAGCCCGATGCGGGGCTCGATCCCAGGACCCTGAGACCACAACCTGAGCCGAAGGCAGAGGCTCAACCCACTGAACCGCCCAGGTGCCCCTGAATGTATTTCAATACAGACATCTTCTTTGCGCTTGCCAGCAAAGCTTATTCAAGTCAGTTGCTTACGTAACTCATTCATTCAATTCATTACTCAATCGTTCAAGAATATACTCACTTGGAGAAGGCATGTTTCTAGCGATCGCTGTGATGGAGATACTGTAGTGAATCATACAGGGATGGTCCCTTATCTCGTGGACTTTACATTCAAGTTTGAGGAAATAATCTGTGTAATTTGGTTTTTAAAGGTAAATGCAGCCACAAAAGGAAGATGAAAACAGATCACAAGGGCTGGAAATGTCATCACCCCCATAACAGAGGAACTGTGGTCACTAAAGTTACCTTGGACTGGAGACAGGACTCCAGGGAATTCCTTCGGGGCTGGTGCAATCCTTCCCTCATCCCCGATCCATATCGTATGATCAGTAAATCCCAGAATAAAGAATCTCACTCTAACAAATGTCACCAGAGTGTAGGGAGTCACCTGGGTTTTGTGAACCCTTGGCAGAGAGACGGAAAAGCTGAGATTATGTTTCCAGCTACCATCTGTCAAGGGACTGTAGCCAATCAATCAGTTCACATTTCAAAGCTTCATTTCACCCTAGCAGTAACCAGAAGACTGAGTCTGAGACATAATTAATTATCCCTCAAGGCAACTGGACACACTGAATTCAAATTATAATCCTCAAGGAATTAAATGGTGGTTAGAAAATAAGAATGAAATAAGGCAAGTTTGGTGGTGCATGTCTCCTACGTTCACCCAGTAACAATACCTGAGGGTCTGGGGCAAAGCCCCTCTCTCGTAGATGACAGTGATCACTTATATCTATCTCTGGCTTTCAAAGGAGACAGACCAAGAGGAGAAAAACTATGTAAGTCCACATGGCATCGCTGATCATGCTCTAATCTAGATCCAAATGTTCCAGGGGCAGAAAACGGGTGAGGTATATAGATGACTTTTCAAGGACTCCTCTGACCCTGTGTTTCAGAGCCCAGTGGAAACCTGGACCTAAGTTACGAAGAGCATAGAGGCTACCAACAAAACAGCAGGGCTAGCCAGCAAAAGGACCCCATGCAAGTTGACCAACATTTTTTTTTAAGATTTTTATTTATTTATTTGAAAGAGTGCACATGCATGCACGCGAGTGGGGGGAGGGGCAGAGGGAGAAGCAGACTCCCTGCTGAACAGGGATCTATCCTGGGACTTTAGGATCATGACCTGAGCCGAAGGCAGCCGCCTAACCGACTGAGACACCCAAGCATCCCTCAAGTTGCATAACTTCTTCGAACCTTCCCCAGGCTTTCATTTGGCAAATGAAATGACTGAAAGAAATGAATCGACTCTTCCAACTTGACAATTTTCTGATTGTTCATATGATCCCTGACAAACTGGAACTGGCACTCAGAGGTAAACTACTTGTGGAGAAAATGCCTGTGAGCCCTTCCGGAGCTGTAAAGCTGGTGACTACAGACCAAGGAAGTAGGAGCTGATCCTTCGAAGATGGGCTATCAATGCCAGCTAGCCAATGGCGTCCCTGAGAGGGGGGCTCCAAAGCCACAATCAGGCCTTTAAAATGAGGTGATGTCATCAAAATTGTAGTAACATGTTCTTGACCTTGAGGATCCCCTTCCTGCCAGAAGGAGTCACCGAAACTAGAAGAGAAGGCCCCTTGGTTTGCTCTTCTGGCAGATTGTCTTTCTGTGGTGGTCAGTGAATAGAAATCCATTATCCCCTGCCCATCTCCTTCCCAAATGGAAGACAAGAGAAACATGTGAAGCATATTAAGTAGCGAGTTCAATTTATAAATTATTAGGAACATTACCTCCCCTTGGGGGTTTTCTGAAGTCTTTAATCGTGTGGAAATGCTTTCCAGTTGCCACAGGCCACCACGTTAATTAAGAGGCCTCAATATGTCCTCTGGGGCTTCTGACGTGAATTGCACATCCCACTGGCAGGGGACAGGCCTGCCCTCCCTTGTCAGCCTCTTGCCGGGGCAATGATAATATGTTAGCCTGCTGCCGTGAGATGCATCAGGACCCCTTCCCCAAGTTTCCAGGTGCAAGTACCAAAAGTTCAGGGAAGAAATAAGTGAACTTCTCTCATTAAAATGCCATTTGGGGTGTTGGGGTAAAGACAGCCTTCCATAAGCAAGAGACAAACTCTAAGACTAAGAGTCTTCTAGGTTAGGCAGGCTCGTATCTGAAGGCCCTTTCCACCTGAAGATGCTATGAACAAAGTTCTTCTCAGGAGGAGATGCACCTTTATAGCTTTTTATTTTTTGTTTTTTTCTCCCAGGTCTATATGTTTTAATTCTATTAGGTTTGGTCACCATCTTTCTTCTTTAATCTGGGAAGTTTGTCTTCAGTTTCTTTAGGAACCTTCAGGAGTTTCCTTAAAGAGAGCCTGAAGCTCTGCAGGGAAGGAGGCTGGAGGCTAGCATGCTGGAGTTGGCCCGGGCTATTTCAAGTTGTCCTCTTTCAGGTTCTTTTTATAGAGCTGCCTTTTTGGTTCTTGGGAGTTTTTCTTGCCTCAGAACCTTGACTTTGCTGTCCCAAAACGAAAGAAAGAGTGCATTTGTTCATAAGAAGCTCAGAGCTCTGTGATGCTCGGCGGCTTCAGCAGGGCCCATTGTTTGCCTTAATGCCAATGCCAAGGCCAGTGCCATTGTGGGAGGCGTGGGGACAGAAGCAGCTTGCTATAGGTGGGGTGTTCCCGGTCCTAGGCTACCTCATGGATCCCCTAATTCCAAAGACTTGCCTAGATCTCTGCAGAGTGGGACAGCTGGGAGGAATCAGGATACAGGGCAAAGGATCAGTGTTACGGTAAGAGGCTGGCCCCACATGTAACCTGTGTGTGTGGGTGTGTGCGTGCCCAAATGTGTGTACTGAGCCCACAGGCAGGCTGGGAGATAAAAGGGTCCACAGAGAAGCAAAAGCACTCCAGGTCTCTGTCTCAGCAACCCATGGGCAGAGCCGCGTGAGACAGGCTCCCTCCATGGGCTATGTGCACCAGCCCATCAAAGCTTCACAAGCCAAGCATGAAGCCAATAAATAAATATCTCCAGCTGGATAATGCTCAATGCTTATTCTTGGCCACGTTCCTTTCCTCCTTTCCTCTTTGTTTTTATGCAGTAGGTGATCTTGATGAAATAAAATAATAACAATAATCTGCTCCATTAGGACCAAACATTAAGGGAATTATTGAACAAGTAACAGAAGAGGCAGCTGGCACAGTATATGCTAATGACCATGAGACTTTAACCCTCTTTCTCTCTGAAAATAATGGAGTTGTTAAACCCCTCTTCCTCCCATTTCCCCAAAGTCAGGCAGCCCAGCCCAAGGGGAGGTGAGAGGTCTCGAAGATCTAATAGCTCTGTGGGCAGCAGCTGGGGCTAAACAAATGAAAATATTAAACACCAGTCACTGTGGGGACTCCAATGACCTGTCAGGACTCCAGTGACTTCAGATGGGAAAAACGTGGGGGACAGAAGGGTGAGAGAATCGAGATGTCAAGATTTCCCTGAATTTGGTATATGTCACTTTCTGAACCAGTGGCACTTCAAAAGGTTTCTTTCCTCTCTGCCCCAAACCCCCCAAAATGAGATGGATCTTTAAAGGCTGTGCTATTCAGAGATGCTTGCTAGTCAGGGGACCGGCAGAAGCCCCTTCATGTTGGGAACCGGCTCTGATCGTATTCCTGCCCACACAGAAAGGCACAACTCTATCATAACTGCCATGAGGTCTGGTGTGCCAGAGTCCAGTCAAGTCTGCAGGAGCTGGGCCCAGCTTCCTCCTCACAATGGAATCTCCAATGGTGCAGTGGGAGAGATGACAACCCTACCGAGCTGAGGGAGAGTTTTGTAGAGATCCCGAAGGCTACAAAGCACCATGAAAGCATTTCTCAGCTTCTTAGAGCAATCCCATTCCACATGCTTACTCTCCCCCACCTAAATTCCTGCCTTACTTTGTAACTCTGTGGACACACTGCCTTATTCCTACAGTATTGGCGCAACGAAGTAGGAATAATACCCACCATTCGTAAAGTATTTACCATGTGCCAAACACAGCACCCGGTGAATTACATAATTTTGTTTAATCCTACTAATAAATGTAAGTAGTTGAAATTACTATTTCCATTTTCAATGAGAAACAGGAGATCAGAGGGTAAGTAACTTGCTCGGGTTTATGTGGTGGTTAGTAGGAAGCCAAATCAAGACTCAACCACTGATCTTAATGATGTTCTATGACCTGGTTAAGTAGAAAGGGGCCTGCACTGGGCCTGTGCCCAGGGCCCAATTCCCTAACCTCCATCTTCTCTAAATTAAGCCCTGTATGGCCTTGCACTTACACATGATCCTTAAGAGGATACAAGTAAAGATTCCCAGATGTCTACACTGAGTACTGTCTACACGGTCTGCCCTGGATGCCCTTAATCCTCCTCAGTTAAGCTTGATCCTTGGGTTAACCAAATGCATAATCTCAAGCAATAATTTAATTGTGCCAATGGTGGCCATTTTTCAGGCTGTCATTCTGACACAGGCAGGGAAAATCTATGGAGATATTTGTCCTTGGGTAGAGGTTTTCTAAGCAAAATCAACTGTCTTCAGGGTTGGCAGGTACAGATGCTCGAGCATTTCCTTGAGCACAGTCTACTACACATGCACATAGACTTCCGTGTCTTCACCATCTGGAAGCCCTTATTCTGGGTGCAGAAACCTAAGAGGAGTGGTGGATGTTTTCCACAAGAGAGCAGCACATGGAGAAAACAGACTGGGAAGGAAATGTAAAACTTGAACACATTCAGGGAAGCTAGGAACTGGTCACAGTTGGGTCACCTGAAAGATGGCTGGCCACAGATTTGGAGAATGCCTACAGATCACGTCTTGCATTAAAATTCCAAGAATGAGGGGCGCCTGGGTGGCTCAGTGGGTTAAGCCTCTGCCTTCGGCTCAGGTCATGATCCTGGGGTCCTGGGATCGAGCCCCACTCAGGCTCTTTGCTCAGCGGGGAGCCTGCTTCCCTCTCTCTCTCACTCTCTCTCTCTGCCTGCCTCTCTGCCTACTTGTGATCTCTGTCTGTCAAATAAATAAATAAAATCTTTAAAAATAAAATAAAACAAAACTCCAAGGATGATAACGGTCACTTCCAATGCAAGTCATTCAAAGTTAGTCAAATCCGGGAATTAGCAAAACTGTTATATGCAGCTTTCTGCTCCTAAAGAACCTCTCTCTTGGAACGGACTTGACCTACGATGCAGAGGAGAACAATGGGCTCCCATAGCCAGTGCTCTTGTAATGCTCCAGCCATGATTCAATCTTGGCATCCAAGGAAGATGCATATTAAAGCTGAAGAACTGTAGCAAAGGGAACATGCGGAGGGATTAAGGAGAGCAGAGACGCTGATGTACAAACACAATTAGCGTGTCCTATGCCAAGATATCTTCCAAACCTCTCGCTCTTGCCAACAAGCTTTGTCTGGTATCAAAGAGGGGAGGGAGGGGGATGACTGACAGTCAGAAGAGTCTCTTCTTGGGCCATGCACTAAGTGCCATGGTTCTTATTCCTTCCTCTTAAAAAATTATTATAATTCAATTCTTCCCTGGAACTAATCATGCACAAAATCTGGAGAAGAGGCCTGGTCTGTGAAGGCAATCTCTGGGTGAGACACCGATGTTCTCCGGAGAGCAGCCTTCCTTCAACTACCAGTTCCAGCATCAGCTGCATATTGTCTTTGGCTAATTCCATTTTTGCAGGCAAAGCCATTGTAAAGTCTTCAAATGCTTCCCATGATTAATTAAGAAGAAAAAAAAAAAAGTTGCCCTGATCTGCCTCCTCCCTCCCTGGCATCCCATCCCCCTCCCCCAGCTCTGTGTGATGTCTGCTTTGTTCTTCTGGTTTTCCACAGTTTCTCTCTCCTGTCTGGCTTTTGAGGGGGAGGTGATGAGGTTGACTGTGAACTTGAACCTGACACCTGCAACTCGGCTTCCTCACAAGCTGTCCATGGCTCACTTTGTTCCTGGCCAGATGCTAGTCATATCTACCAGGCCCTTGGGCTCACCAGGCAAAGATGGGCCTGAGCAGAAGGAAGCTGGAAGCTGAGACCCAGCCACCGCTGCTCACCCCACACCGCCCCTGGGGAAAGTAACAAAGAGCCCAACTCTGATCCAGTTTTGATTTCCTGATCAGTGGCTGGATCATACGGTGTGAATCCACAGGTCACCCTGATCTAGCCAGAGACTCTCCCATGATACAAAGACAGTCAGGGGTTCTTGCTTCCAAGGCGACTGAAGAGTCAGACATCAACTTTCCAGACAATGCATTATTCTGTACCTGGAGCGGGCATGTGTTGCTGACCCCATGGGGACCATTCCCAGCCAACCAGCAGCATCATTATGATTTAATTCAGATCACAGTGTTCGTGGGATTTCATTTTCCCACTTTTTAATAGAGATGATTTATTTTTTTCTATTCTTAAGATTCCGTGTTATTATGGGAGAGGTGGGAGAGAGAGAGAAAGGGGGTGGTTGAGAGGAGGCAGGGAGAGAGAGAAGACAGGTGTAGGATAACAGGGCATGTCCACCCCATCCCTGAACCTTTGCCTCTCAATCCCCCAACATGCCCTCCTCCCTCTCTCTACCTCTTGCCTGAGCCCCTCACACCCTTTCAGGGCCCCACCAGAAGCCCCTCTCCTTCCCAAAACCGACTTTGATTTCTCCAATCCTCAGACATGCTCTTTTCCCCACTCCTAAAGCATACGTGGGCATTTCTTAACTAATCTTTAATCCCTAATTCTTTTGTGTCCTATCTCACAGCTAGGACTACACATGAAGACAGGGACCCCGGTTTAAAAACTTACCATGGCCCCGGCCTCAGCAAACACAGTGCTCTGCTGGATTCATTATAGGGAAGCTGGCTTGGCCAAGTTGATAAAGCACAAAGAGCACGACTTCCACGCTGTTTGTCCACCCAGCCTAAGGCCTCCTTCTGGAAACCCTTCACTCCTCTCTGCGGGCTTCGCCGCCCATCCTGAGATATCCCTCACCTGAGAGCCTACCAGGAAGAAGTCAGCTACGGTAGGAAGCCAGCACCCATGACGATGTTCAGATAGGAGGTCCCCGCTGCAGACCCATCGCCCAGAGGATATTAGCTGAGCTTTTCAGAAAGCGTGAAAGCTTCTACTTATCCAACCTAGTTGATAATAAGCCACTGCGAGGTGCCAGGGGCCTCACGTAAATCTACAGCGATTTTTTTTTTTTTCTGGAAAAATTAACTGGCCTGTACTTTGGCTCAGACTTTCTTGCTGTACTCCACAGAACTCTTCACGAAGACAGTCTCCTCACCAGAGAGGTTCAAGAAATTGGCCACCACATATTTTTTTCCTTATTACTGAGCTATAACTGACACGCAACATTGTATTAGTTTCAAGTGTACAACGTAATGATTTTTGTGTATACTAGAAAATGGTCACCACATTAAGTCCACTGATAAAACATCTATTTAGCCCCTAATGATCAGAAGAACCTGTACTATGTGCTTTACAAAGGGCAGGGTGTAAAGAAAGTCCCGTCTCTGGGAAACGAAAGGTTTGGTTTTTGTTGTTGTCAGTATAGACATTATCTCTATTTACGTGGCACATATATTTGCATTTATATTTCTGTTTCTGCAGAATGACTGCAGGTAGGATGGAGAAGTTCTCATTAACCCCATTCTGTAGTGTGGCGAGTCTATCCGGCCTAGCAAGAGGGCCTCAGGCTATCGAGACCAGCATTTTCCCACAGTTCTCTCCACCGCCACACCATGACAGATGCGGGTTCCGAAATGGGCACAACCCACAGACGCACCCGGTACCGGCTGTAGCTCCAGCTTCTTCTCTCTCTGCCAAGAAACCAGACCAAACTGCAAGCTGAGCGAGAATGACCTTAGTATAAGGCATTTACAATGCAGACTCCACTCTGATAGAGAAAAGGAAACCAGTTACAAATCTCAGCCCTTTACCATTACTAGTATCAAATTCAGATGCCACACTTTACAACTGATGGGGACATGGCACCGTGGTGGGGAACTGCAGTGGTGTGGATGCATTCGATGCACAAGACAACAGATGAGGAGCCCTTTGCTCGGCCCAGAGGCAGGGTCTGTCCAGGGAGAAGCCCTCTAAACTCGTAACACTAGAGGGCACCATCCCGGTCCTGAAGCCATGCCTGGAGTAGTCAGGACTGAAGTCCTCACTCTGAAAATATTCCACAGTGATTTTGATCAGTACCAACTAAAAACCAATCTTAAAAGATTGGGTAGACGATGACTGAGAAACAGACAGACAGATGGATAGAGATGGCCCTGGGACTTGGCCAGCTCTGGTGTGTAGTAGGACAGTCTTCCCCAAGTTTCCTGCTCCAGGATTATGTGAACGGAAGAAGGGAGGTGATGGTTTGTAAGGAGGAGGGAGCCCGGCCATCAGAGAGGAGACCTAAATAAAACATCGCCCTAGTGGGCGCCTGGGTGGCTCAGTGGGTTAAAACAATGCCTTTGGCTCAGGTCATGAACCCAGGGTCCTGAGATCGAGCCCCACATCAGGCTCTCTGCTCAGCAGGGGGCCTGCTTCCCTCTCTCTCTCTGCCTCCCTCTCAGCCTACTTGTGAGCTCTGTCTGTCAAATAAATAAAATCTTTAAAAAAAAAAACAACAACAAAACATCACCCTAAAGGTCTTGCAAGACAAGGGCAGGTGCGCTGACTGACCATGCACTCCTGTCTCCAACAGCGCCACTTACCAGCCTTTCAGCCGTTGGACCAGCCCTCTGAGCCTCAGCTTTCTGAGTGTCAGAAAAGCCCTTGCTCAGCCTGCCTCACGCAGATGGCCGTCCACAGACACAGAACACAGCAAGGGAGATCCAGGAAAGATGCCTGAGCTGGGCGGCATGGCTAGGGCAGAATGGAAACCAAGGTGTGGTCAGGGACGAGGGCTGCTCATGAAACACTCACCTGGGAATTGGCCCTTCAGGATGGAGGGAACCGCTCAAGGTGTTTCAACCACAAGATGATACTGTCCAAGCTGCATTTTACCAGAAACAGGCTGGTGGCAGGAAGAGGGACATTCTCAGAGCACCAAAAGAGAGGCAGCATGAGCAGATGAGAGAAGATGGGGGCCTGTCTGCCGGCAGCAGTCAGGGATCGGGGAGGCACACAGGGCTTCCAGTGATGTTTAGGAAAGAAAGCAAGCAGAGGGAGGTTGGTGCTGGACTGAATGAGTAGGGAAAGGGAGGAAAGTGGACCTAGCCTGGGAGACCTCATTGGTGGTCCTTGCACCATGGAAGGTACCAGGGGTAGAGAGGGCCTTTGGGAAGATGGAGGATACATTTCATTTGACCCGTCTTGTTCGAAATGCACGTGGCCCTCCCAGACAGATAATGTAAGTCAGAGGCTGGTGGGAGAGACGCCAAGGCCGGGGACCAGAGACAGTTACAAGTTGGGGGGAAAAAATGACACAAACAATTTTACTCATTTCACAAACACCAAGTGGGGATGTTCCTTGTGTGAACTGTGGTGGTGGTAGTTGTAAGAAATAGAAGATGAATCAGACTCCAACCAGATCCTGCCAGTTAGGAGTCCAGAGTCTAGTAGGGAAGAGAAGACTCATCAAAATTGCTTTTGGATGAAAACAAACACTAGCCAGAAGAGAAGCTCAGAGAAGCCTTTGCTGTGGGCCCTGCTGGAGGAAACCAACCAAGGGGGAGGCGTGGTCTCTTGTTGAAAGGTGCAGAGAGGTGGCCAGGTGGACGCACTGGATATAGGACCTGAAAGGGACTTGGGATTGGAATGCAGACACATGGTGGAGAAGAGGGGGACGCAAGAAGACAATGCCAAGGTCATGGCAGGTCAGGCACAGTGAACAGGAGGGCACAGAAAAGCATATCCTGCACAATAAGCATGAGGAGGAAGACTGAGAGCCTTCTGTCCTCAAATAATAAAATGCAATATGTGAGTAGATGATTTTCACGCGAAGAAACTATTTTTCTCCCTTTCACTGTTCTCCCTTTCACCCTAGTGACCTAGAAGGATATTAGCTGGTAAGGCAGCATTTGACACAGATGCTGGTGGAAATTTCTGGATGCAGAAACAGCCCTTTGAACGCGCTCATAGTATCACACAGGAAGAGTTACATGGCTCACTTCCCACTCCAACTTTTTTCATTAGATGAAATCAGGTGAAAATAAACATCAGACGCAAGTTGGATCAAAGAGGCCGAGGAACTCACAAAAGGCAGACGGAGAAGCAGGGAGGAGGAAGACGGCGAGTCTCCGGGGCCTCAGAGACCACAGACGACCTCTCCTTCCCGGGAGAGAAAATGGCTTTGACTTGACTTGCCCTTGTCCTCAGACGCTGTCCTGAGAAGCGGCCAGACCCATGTGGAAGGGACGTCTGACAGATGCCCTGCAGGTCCCGGAACTGTTATTTGACAAAGGGGCTGCCCTGGCAGGGATTTTCCTTCTAAGGCCGACCTTTCCCCCAAGACACAACTGCTGTCCTGAGAATGCAGCGCCCAGGGCCACGGAAGCAATCAGGTGCGGAAGACACAGAAAACCACGGCTCAGCTGCGCTGGCCAGAATCACTCCACCTCCGGCTCCGCCGCGGTCATGGCGGGCAGGAGAAGCAGCCTTGGAGAGTACTCAAAGTGCTCGGGACGTGACTCCTCAGACCCACCAAAGCCCGCAGGCTGCAGGCTGTGGGCCGTGCGCAGAGGCCACTCCATCCGGCATGCCTCTCCCCTACCCGGGGGGCTCCTGGAGCAGCCCCCCACCAAGCTCAGGTGGGGGCACGTCCAGGGAGACTCCATGCAGACAGTGAGGAACAGAGCTGGCTGAGCACAAGAGGCCCAGGGCTGGCAGCTTGGCAGATCCCAGGGTGCCTGAGGAGAGGCCCCACTGGGCCATGGGAAAAGGCTCACAGGGCCACCAAACTCCTTTCAACAGGTCAGCACGGTGGGAAGGGACAGCTCTCTCCCAGGGCAGAACAGCCTCCCCTCAGCCCCACCTACAGGCACAAAACCCCACCATTTTCCCCACAGACCATCTCTTGTTCATAAAGGGGAAACAAAGGAAGCAGAGTGGCTGCAGAGGAGCGAACAGAGCTTCTCTGCACATTACTCTGAGGTCTGATTTAACCAGGGTTTGCTAGTGTCCCCTATGTCCTTCACTTTCATATTCCTGGAATATCAGAGCCAGAGGCAAGTTCCAAGTTCATCCAGCCTGGGGTTCCCAAGGCGCAGTGCCCACAGCCCCTCCACGATCCTGGTTGATGCCATGCCAATGGCTGGCCAAAGTGGGAGACATCTTAATTTTATTATTTTATAAAACTGTTTTTCCTAACCTCTACTGAAATAATTAGCGGTAACATCAAACCCAGGATTTTATTGGCATTTTCATCTAAGGCTAAAATGAGTTCAAAGGGAAAAGCCAGTCAGTTTAAATAAAAATATTCAGAGAATACGAGAATAGATTGGAGGAAAAAAAAATATGGCACACTCTGAATGCCTAAAGTTTTGAGAACGCTCCTTCACTGTTGAGGAAAGAGACTCTGGAAGGTGAAGACATTTGGCTGTGGTCTCAGACTTCCGTGGGGTAAAGGTCTATCACAAAAGCCTCCTGATTTCTAATTCAGGGGTCTGCTTGTCTCCTGGGCCCAGTATTTATCACTGTGGAAGGAAGAAGAGAAAAACGCCGTCTAGGTGAGTCAACCCCGTTGACTGACTCTGCTCTGGAGGGTCTAAGCAGAGCCTCGGCTGGGACACGGGGGTGCTGCCACCCCAACCCCAGAAGAGTCAAAGGGAGGTGGTCGTGTCCGGGGCAGCCTGGAACTCTCAGGGGCAGAGGCCACTTGCTCTGGCCAGCAGAGCCCTAACACAGTGACCTGACTCCATGACATGTAGGACGAAAAAGAATCAAATCAAATCAACAAACTCTCCTGCATTCGTTCTGTGTGACAGCTTATCTCGCTTCATGGGAATGTGTCCATGTTCCAGCAATGTCAACTTCTGACACACTCCCTCTTGCACTTCCCAAATGCTTATATGTATTAGCCCCAAAGCCTTCCATCGTCTTGTTCAAACAAGCTATAGGGAGGAAGAAAACAAAGCAGTTGAGCCCTTTAACAAACACCTGGTGTCTGACCCCCATGTCTTCCTTATGGTGCTTAGGGGACAGCAGAACTCCCATGAAGTTCACCTTAAGCAAACTCTAGCCTTGGGAGCCATGCCCAGAAGTCCCAGATACTGCTCCTTGAAGCCCCCACTGCTGTCAGCCACAGTTCAATGTATCAATTAACCGAGCATCTGATTCTCCCAAGTTAGAAGGCGACTTGACTCATCCCTTGCTATTCAGCAGCAGTGACAGAGGTATCGGGAGGATCGTAAATAGCAAGGCGGCAGCAGGAAGCTCCTGACCTCTTCAGATGTGCTGTGGAGACTCCTGGGCAGCCTGCAGGAGAGCTACTGACATCAGCCACTCATGCGAGCAAGACTTCCAATGAACTTGAGCGCGTACTTGACAGGGTATGCGGTAAGGCAGTTTTATGACGTGAGGTCTTAAAATGCCTTGTCCACCTTCAGCTGCATAAACAAGGCAGACAGCCACCGCTAACTCTTAAAGTCCTTACGTATCACAAACCAAATGCATGGTGACATGTCTGGAACCATAATCTACTTCTCTGCGTGCATGTACACTTGTATTAGGTATTTCGGTCTAAGGGGCCGTTTTAACATATTTAAACATTTCACGAAAGTCAACTGTGTATGTCAAAATTGAAACCAACCAGGAGCTATCAGCTTCACGGGGAAGGAACAAAACAGCGTATTTCCTAATTGACATCTTGTTTATAATTCTCTTGTCAAGTCTAAGCATATTTTTGTTTTCATCAACTCTGTCTTTCCTAAACCTATCAATACCTCTCAGGGGAGGCTAATGTGCTTGCATTTTACCTGAATTTGTGCCTTGAATTTGTAGCAAGAACAATCTTTGTCAATGCCTGCTTTAAGTGACAATTATAATCAATCTACAGGAGTCTGACTTAAACTAGCAAACTATTACCTTTTCTTCTGCAAATGGGACCCTATCACTTCTGCCAAGTCATTAGGATTTTAGTCTCTGTTTAGGATCTGTAGACAAAACAGAGTGTACCAGATCGGGATCAGCAAACTACGGCCTTCAGGCCAAATGGGCCCACTGCTTGTTTTATAAATAAAGCTTTATTGGAACACAGCTACATTCATCCATTTACTTAGTGTATAAGGTTGGCCCTACAGTGGCAAGAGTTCATACAGCCTGCAAGGCTGAAATGGTTATCATGAGCCCCTTCTCAGACCCGTTGCATAGTTTCCTGCCATTATCCAGGTTGGGGTGTCTCTGTGGGCGCATAGCTGTCAACATCTACTACATCCAAAGCTACTGTCTCCAGCAAGCACCTGTGAGGGTGGGCTTGAGGGCAGATTTAAAGGGAAATTTCAGGTCTGTGAAAGAATCCCAAAACTTTAGACTCAGGCAGCACGAGCTAGAGGAAAGATAAAAGCCTTCAGAATACGAACTCTGAGTCTCTCCACCAATGCTGGCCTTCATGAAGGTCACCCACCAGTCTATGCCTTCTTTTCCCTGTCACAAATGTAAGTAACAACAACCTTTGTGTGTATGTGTAGATACCTGAGCAGAAGAAGAACTCCCATGATGACATCATGTGGTTTGAGAAAAAAATAAATAAATCAGTGAAGTCCTTCCAGGGAAGTTTGGAGCTGGGATTATCATCCCAAACCAAAGGACAGTTGCTAGGAAACCTTGTAAACAAGGAAACAGAAGTGGCTTCAGAATGCCCTAGATGTACAAGACCACGTCCCAGCTTCGTCACAGGCCCGCTCTGTTGCCCTGAGGTCCTTAATTGCCTCAAATCTTGCCCCCAAGCACAACTCCTCTAGGACTCCTGTAAAAGGTTGCTATGATCCCAGCTGCTTTTCTGGTTCCCTAAGGTAGCGGGCCCCAGGGTAACATACCGCACACGGAACTGTTACAGCCAGCTTGCATGGCACCCCAAGAGTTTACCTGGTGAATATTTACTGGGCACTTCCCATGGGTCAGGCACTGTAGGAAGTGCTTAGTAAGAATCATCTCATTTAACCATCGCAACAGCTTGAAGAAGCAGAATCTATTATCATTCCCATTTTATAAAGAAGAAAAGTGAGTTTTGAGAGTTTTCAGTAATTTACCCAAGGACACTAGAACATCTAGTAAATGGTAGAACTAGCATTTAAACTGGTCTCTCTGAGAGTGAAGACTTGCTATAAAACTACGGCCCTCAAGTTCAATATTGCAGGACGAACATCTTCACTGGCTTCTCGGCTTCTCCATAACCTTTGTTCGGAGCCAACCCCAGCCTTCTTTGCAATGCTTGCCCCCTTTGTTCCATCCAAATCTTCACCTTTCCAAAAGCCTCAGAGACTCCACCATGATGATAACTTGCCCAGTTCTCTATGTACTCTCCTAATTTTCATCAAGGGATGGGTTTCTACTGTGCCAACTAGAAGAAGCAGAATTATCCGATATCCTGAAAAACTGGAGAAACTGGGTGACCCTGATGCCACCCAACAACGCCGTCCTAGCTGAACGCAGTCTGGAGTCAGATACACTTGCCTTGAATCCTGGCTTCACCTTTGGATTTGTGATTTACTTTCTCTAAGTCTCAGTGTTCCCATCTGAGAAGCGGGAGAATCGTTACCTGTTTCAAAAGGCCGTGGGAGTTGATCGACACGATGCACGAAAATGATCCCAGTCATTGTCTGGGACCCAATAAAGGAAATGTGAGCTTCATTACTAGAAGTATTACCAGTTCTTCAGATCGATTTAAACCGCACAGAGATTATGACTCCTGCTTTCAAAAGGACCTTCAGGGATTTTTGGAACCAAGTACTTAAAAGTAATTTGTTGGCTTCTATATCAAGTGGGCTAAATTGCTGAACAGAATATTACATCGTGTTGTTAAAAAATAGTATCCTTGTGAAAATGTGGCCTCTTAGCTATTTTTTTTTGCTGTCTGGAGAAATAGGGGCAACGTAAGGCCCCTATGAGCTTCAGGAAAGAGAAGAACAAAATTGTAAAGAGGATGTAAAACATGTAAAGAAATGAAAAAGAACACTCCACCTGGCTCCCAGTGGCTCCCAGTTCTGCCAGAGGCCATCCTCAAATATGAAGTGTTAATAATATGATTAAATGTTCCTGGAAAGCAGAATGTTGTCTTATTAATTTTCTCTCTCCTTAGTAGATAGGTGTGTGCGTGCGCGTGTGTGTATGTATCCCTACTGGTAAAGAATCCATAGCTAAATGAATGAATGAGTCACTGACCTTTTTAAATCAATGATAGGTCAACAGTGCTTTTAAAATGTTTTTTTTTTTTTAACCTAACTACAAAAGTGTAAAAGTATGTAAATGAAGAAGCCTATTGTTCTATGACTTTCACAATTTTAGAGTGGGAAGTCCCTAACTGCCCTCTTTCCTTCCCTGCCAATAAGCCTGTTGGAGCTGTGGGGTGGGGTGGCTGAAGCCAAGGTTAGCAGCTGGATGTAGCCAAGCTGAACCAAATCTGAGCTTTTGGGGTTAACTGCCTCTTGTAGCTACAGGAAGAAAGATCTATATTCCACCATGAGTTATTTGTGCTCATAGAGTTATTTGTTTGGAAGTAACGATGGGAAAAAGTGTCAGATGAATCTCAGCAGTCAAAAGTGGACAAAACAACAAAAGTTGGTAAAAGGACATATAATAAATACATATTGAGCACTCACTATTGTCCAGAATATGAGCTGGATGCTTCTTAGAGCATAGAACTACCTCAATTTAGATCCTGGCTCCATAACCTAACAGCTGTTTGAGTCAAACAGCTGTTTGAGATACTTCGCTTATCTGGTTCCCAGACCCATCATTTGTAAAATGGGATGATAACAAGCCCTACCTCATGGTGTGATGAGAATAAAAAATAAGGCAACAGATACTGAAAGTACTTAGAGTAGTGTCTGGCACTTGGTAAATACAAAATAAAACTGTGATAACGAGGATGATGGTGGTGGTGATCCATGATGGGGATGACAATGATGATTGTAATAATGATGATGGTGATGGTGATGATGATGGTGATGATGGTTGTGATGATGGTGACAAGGATAATGATGGTAATAGTGGTGATGGTGAGGATGATGGTAATGGTCGTGATGATGATGGTGATGATGATGGTAATGATAACAGTGATGATGGTGATGACAGTAATGGTGATGGTAATGGTGGTGATGATGATGGTAATGATGGTAACAGCGATGATGGTGATGATGGTAATAGCAATGATGGTGATGGTGATGGTGGTGAAGATGATGGTAATGATGGTAATGGTGATGGTGATGGTGGTGATGATGATGGTAATGATGGTAACAGCGATGATGGTGATGA
>NC_081566.1:25087532-25266707 GCF_022355385.1 Mustela nigripes | reverse complement strand
CGGTAATAGCAATGATGGTGATGATGGTGATGATGATGGTAATAGTGGTGAAGATGATGGTAATGATGGTAATGGTGATGATGGTGGTGATGATGGTGATGGTGATAATGACAGTAATGATAAGGATGGTGATGATGACGACAAAAGCATCTTTCTGTTCTCCAAGCATCTCTACAAGTATATGCCCATTGTATTGGACAGTTAAATCATGGAATCATGGCTTCTCAGCTTCTGCTAAAGGAAGTGGTTCTGAGCTGGGCCTGGAGCAGGACTAATCATGCTCTGTGCCACCTAAGCCAACCTCCCCATAACAGTAGCCAATGGGAGAAGGTGAGGGTTATATCTTCCTATGGGATAACTTCATAGGAAAAGCTCTGAACAAAAAGGACTGCAGTCACTAGTCCCTCTGCTTGTGCCCCTATGGTGGTAGAATACGTGGAGGAAAGCAGGGAATCTGGCAGCTGCATGGACAAAGCTGGAAACATTGGAAAGCTGCAGGGATCAAAAGGGGCCATAAGTGAGGGGAGTTGATGAGTAAATGGATAGTACAAAAAAATTTTTTTAAAGATTTTATTTATTTTTATTTGACAGAGGTCACAAGTAGGCAGAGAGGCAGGTAGAGAGAGAAGGAGGAGAAAGCAGGCTCCCTGCTGAGCAGAAAGCCTGATGTGGGGCTCGATCCCAGGACCCTGGGATCATGACCTGAGCCAAAGGCAGAGGCTTTAACCCACTGAGCCACCCAGGTGCCCCAGGATAGTACAAACATTTAAAAGTGTCACAGTGAGGGGAAGATTTACAGAATAGACTGGACAAAGTAGCTAATTCATGGCAACAGGAGCAAAGAAAACAGACACCAAAGAGCCAAACCACAGACTGCTGAGGCTGGGGGTCCACAGGATGACTTGGACCCTGCACCATCTCCCAGCTCCAGGCTCCATGAAATTCTGCTCCAGGGATTTTTTTTTTTTAATCTGAAGATTCCTGTCTCCCTTAACTCCATGTGAATTTCTATAGTCAAACTCCATTACAGAGAAGGCCGGAGTGCATTTCCATTTTTTGAAACTAAAAAGCCTCAGCAGTGAATGTATCCATTTCACAGATGAAGTGGGAAGCTTCCATAAAAGTCAGTGGATTATCTGAAGGAGTAAAGCCAGGTTCTGGAGTTCATCTTCCAACCCTTAGCCTGGTGTTTCTTTGCCGCACACCCCAGTTCCCATTCTACAGGAATACGGGAGGGCAGTTAACACTCAAAACAGCTCGTCAACCAGAACGGCGGATGGATTTACAGGTACCTGTACCTAATATGCCTTGGCAAGAGTTGCAGAACCAAACCATGGTGTCAGGTAGAAAGGTTTTATAAACCAACCCTTTCTTGGCACTTGGGATAGCCCCCATTAGGCCCAGGCATGTTATCTTTCGAAACTCAGTCTGTCAGGAACACCCCAAGAGCGAGGAGGTCTTCTTGGTAGGAATCTTGCTGATTCTTTTAGGAACTGCCCACCATTTTTGTAATGGAAAGCCAAGTACACAACAATGGCTTTGGTAAGTGGGGGGATGGCCGAAAATCAGTCCTGCCTCGTGATGGATGGCTTGAATTGCTAGAAACGTTCTTCGGACTGACTCAATCATTACTCTAGTTCTAGCCTTTGTGGTAATGCAAGATATGACTAAACTCCCCCATTTCTTTCTAAAGTTCAGAAGGATCGCCCCTGATACATTAGGGCACCCTCAGCTGAACTGAGAAAATTATATAAATTGACAACAGAGATGTAAAAGTGGCCCTTATTAATGAATTCGCTTATCAACTTCTCTAATAGATTAGCTGAAGGCAAAAGGAATGGACAGAGAAAGCATCCAGCTCTCCTGTGCCCACAGACACTTAATAATTAACTGATGGTCTTGATGGCACATAGCAATGACCATGTGTAGAACTGCCCTTCCCTGCCCCCGGACGTCCCTGTTTGCAGTGCAAACAGCTTCCAGCAACAGAACACGTGATGCGTAGGTGGCTGAACTGAACTTGAGCAAGGATGTGCACGGTTGTCTACAGTCCTGGAAACACAATCCTGGAGACTCCGCAGGTATACTCCCTCGGCTTTGCACTGACTCAGCCCACGTTTCACACCCCCGGAATGGGACTTCTCTGAAGTGTCCATTCTATTTCCTGGACACTGGGACTCCACGGTAGCACCTGTGGCCTTTTTTTGTTCTCTACACTGTTTCTCCCCAAAGAAAACTATGTGTCCAGGGCTCACCTGGAGCTCCCAGAAACAAGGTACCTAGAAACACCCAAGAAGCCAGCAGCTGGGGGGGTGTCTCAGGAACCTGCAGACACTGGCCAATGGGCTCCACCCAGCCAGGAATAGTGAGGACTAGTGAGGACTGGTCTTCAGCAGCTCCCAGCCTTCAGTGATGGGCTCTAACTACACAATCCTCAGGGAGATCAACAAATGCTCAAAGATTATTTTTCCCCACAACTGTTGAATCGGGCCTAAGAAGGCTGAACTAAGAAAGATTATCTACCAGTGGGAGTTATCACCACAAAAAACATGCATCAAACTGAAGCATTTTTGAAAGGTTACTTGCTGTAAAAAATGTATTTAACCAACCTATATGCATATAGGAAGTCTATTAACATTGCCATCTTTAATTACAGAGATGAAATATATAGATAATACATTAAAATGCTATTATGCACCATTCAATTCCTTTGCATACTTTAAGAAGAAAAATGTGGATCATATGGCAAATTAGCCAAAGTACAATATGGAAATTTAAATCCACAGAGGCTGAATATCTAATGTAAAGTCAAAATAAAACCTGATCTTCTATGGAGTAAACAATTTGCTTATCCCTGAAAAATTCTTTTGACTTCTGGATTTAAATTCACACATCAATTTTCATTTGATGATTTTGCTTTCAGTTGTTCAAGAGTTTGCAAAAGAGTACCCCTGTGTACCTCAGTAGTTTTCTATGTCAATTATCTCACAAAATTCAAAATAAATCTCTTCAGCCCCATTGGAATCGTGCAGGAGGTTAAAACCCATTGTTTGACCCTCCAAGCAATAATATACAATTTCAGGAGGGAAAGAGTACCTCTTTGGAAAAAATAATTCAAAAATTTTAGGATGTGATTGAAAAATAAGAAAAGCAAAAGGTTTTTCAAAGTTTTAAATTGCCAAGTTCCCAGCCGAGGTATTGGTTTTCTGCAAGCCCACAATTTTGCTGATGGTATATTTTTAGTGGGCACAGTGTAAGAGAGAATTCCCCAATTCTCATTCATAGAGTGTTACATGGATACAGAAAAGGTTTTCCTTTGCCTTTCTGTCTCTCATTACTTACACTGTGTTTAAAACTAAGAGCAGTAAATGCAAAATATAAAAATAAACAGTGGTCCCTGCATTGAGGCAATATGGATGAGAAAAGTGTAAATACATGAGAGAAATGTAAACCCGAAGGTTTTCACAGAACCATTAATTCCCTTGACACATATTGGAAATATTTTGAATTACCAGTTAAGCTTTTAAATATACATTTTCTTAACAAGAGAGAAGAGGTTGGGTGTATTCATGTTTTGATAATCACCTTAACTTCTCTCTTTTCCAAATTATGTTATTTGGATCCAAACTGAAAACTGCATCAGTATCGATCGTTATAGTTAATGAAAAATAGCTCACTGTTATCATTTCATAACTAACAGGGTTTGGATAATAAAATTTTGTGTAAGTGCATTCTGCTGCCCAACAGCTTTACTAGTCAAAAGACTGCAAAAATCTTCTGATGTTTATAATACTCTCTTTCTAGAGGGCTTGGATGGCTGCCTACTTCACCTCCAAAGGATACGGTATAAAGGGTATCAGATAAAGTCTACCAGTCCCCGAGTCTCTTAGGAAGGAGCCTTCAGAGATTCTAGGAACGACATCCTCCAACAGGATACCCTCAGGCTTGATTTCTAAGCTGAGGGCAGACACACAACTTTAGACTTTGAAGCTGCATCTAGAAAAGAATGTGAGGGATAGGCAAGGCGCTGAGCAAGGGTGTACAGCACGGAATGAGAATGGGGCAAGGGGATGGGGCAACCCTGGGCTGAATGAGACTCAGTTGACCACACCATCTTTGACAAGGGTGGGAGGGAGTACTTCTGTCTTCACTCTACCTTGGGATTCCTGTTTTCTTACAGAAGTCAACAGCCTCCCTGAATTTTTCACTGAGATGTGGGCCTATCCATATCGAAGAGGTCAAGCCACAAACACAAGACTTGCCTACTCCTACCCTTTGCCCATGCACTTTTAACCTCTCTCCCCTCCAGCTTAATGAAAAAAATCACATAGAATAAAGTAAAATAGAGCTGCAGGAACAATTTCTTCCATTTTATTTGGAAGACAGAATGTCATTGCTGGTTTTCCATGGGTGATGGGTAGCATATGAAGGAAAGATTTCAGAGACAGGTTGAAGGCTGGCTTTTGCTCTCTTTCCATTTCAGTGCCCATGGTCCATTAATCCCTGCTCGGGAGGGCCTCAAAAAAAAAAGCATTAATAAGGTAGGGCTCCTCATAGGGGTTGTTATATTTTAAGGGCACAAACCATGTCCTCAAATCCTTTGGCATCCTTGATTGGCACATTTCTAGCTTTACCGCCACCCACCCGCCCACAAACATGTATGCGCATATACATGCATATATACACATACATGTCTTGAGAGAACTTACTAAAACACATCATTCTGGGGGCAGAACGTAGGATCCTTGCCACACCAAGATGGGACGTAGCAACTGGAACCAGCTTTAGACTGTCTTTCTGTGGATGTCACCCTACTCCTCCAGCCCCCACCGAACACACCTTCTGACCCCTTGCCCATCTTAACCACCTCTAGTCAAGTTCTCTCTTTCAGACACAATCACACCTGATTCTTGGGATACTCTAGACACTTGTCTACACCTTAAACATTTCTTTGGGGTGATGACTCATTCCTTGAAATGGTCTAAGACCAAAAGAAACAAAACGAAGCAAAAACCATCCATGATAATGACTGCTTTCCACAATGAGATGGGGCGATGGGAATGGCTCGTGGGAAGTCCGCCATTGTGCCTTGCTTTTTAATCAGACTGTACCATAAATGTGAAGACAATGTAGCCTCTGCATCTGTCACTCCAGTCAATGACAGGATTGATTCAGTTGATCTGCCTGCTCTCACCACTCTCTGGACACTGCAAGCTACATTGAAGAAGACAAGCTTCCCTGAGAGAGGAAATGTTAGTCTATAATTAAGGATGTATGAGTAGGGCACATGCCTTATCATAAACCTCAATTAATTTGGAAATGCAAGGCAGAACAATTTCACTTCTCTGTCTGCCTTCTCACACATCTAAACACAGACTTAACCTCTATGTGCCCTTCGAGGACTCTTTTCTTGACCATATAGTTTAAATAAAGTAGCTTGTGTCTACACAGATCATCTAGCAAGCCAGTTGTTAATAGAAACACCAATGGAAGAAGAAATAGAAGACTTAGATTCTGAAATTTTTATCAGAGATTTTCCAGGGAAGAGATTCAAAGCCAAATATTCGGGTGATGGAAATTTTTATATATCTAAAATGTGCTCAATTTATCCCAATCTGATACACAAAACTAAATAGCATGTCAGGTTGGTACCAGAGGAATCAATAAGAGTTTAGACCAAGACTTAGACTGGTTTTCTGTAGTGTTTCACAAACGTGAAGCAACACACACGTGAAGCAATTCATGCCTTCCTGAACATATGGCCCATGAAATCAGTCCAGCCTCGGCCTGCTTGCTCTCAGGCTGCCCTCAAACCAAGTGATGTATTTGGTTTTACCAATATAATACTAATACATGAAAGATCTACCACAAGTGAAACAGGCACTTTCTATCTCCACTGGGGAAATTCATTCATTTCTTCCGCAACTATTATTAAGCATTAACTATCTGAATGCATTGTTCTAAGTGCTAAGAAGACATCAGTGAACAAAAAACCACCAAACAGAACCCCTGCCTGCCCTTGAAGCACTTACTTTTGAGAGAGATTCTACAATACAAGCCCCTAGAATTTTAGAAAGAGCCTGCTCATTTTCTTGAAGCCTCAAATTTCTCAGTAGGAGAAGGAATGCCGACAATGACATTCTGAGCTAGGCTGCAGAGAAGAGCAAGCATGTATTGACGTGCCCTTCATTGTAAGAGGTAAGGAAGCCAAATGCTGACTTTCTCCCTCCTGGGAAAAGAGAGAAGAGGGACTGGTAGCAGCAAGGAGCCTGGCAATTCAGTCATTCCACAGGCACGGATGGAGCAACTATTATAAGATATTCTGCTTTACTAGTTGAATAACCCCTTTCTTTTTTTTTTTTTAAGATTTTATTTATTTATTTGACAGAAAAAGACATAGCAAGAGGAAAACAGAAGCAGGGGAAGTGGGAGAGGGAGAAGCAGGCTTTCCACCGAGCAGGGAGCCCCATGCAGGACTCAATCCCACAACCTTGGGATCATGACCTGAGCCAAAGGCAGATGCTTAACAACTGAGCCACCCAGGCACCCCTGAATAACCCCTTTCTAAGACAACCCAGTGCCCGCACCAGATACTGTCTCTCATCTGTAAAAGTCACTCCATATCTAGGCACGTTAGCAAGGCGAACGGTTGGGCAATGGCGGTACAGAAACAATCACAACTTTGACTTCACCACAGGTGGAGACAGTTCCCACAAATAGGACATTTACTTATTCACAGGAGGAATGACCATGGTGCAGTGGGTTTTCTAGAACTTTGTCTATGGCACCAAATCCCTTTGTGTCAGGATAACATCAGCTATGACCCAAGAGGCTAAAGCCATGGCGCTCTTACCATGACGGAGATGTGAAGGATCCTCAGCTCTTCTTCTGCTGACTCATGCTGGGGTTCTTCTGTTGGGTCTTGTCCAGGGAGACTGGGAGCACCATCTTGGTGATGAATGTGAAAAAGCAAAGTGCCGTTCTCCAGCCATTGCTGTCTCCAGCGCACCAGAGGGATGTCCTCTGTGTTCCCTGAGATCTCTAGGGGACAAACACCAAAGGCATGGGTCAGAATTCTGACTTGACCAACCTGAATCTTATTCCTCCTCCTCATCATCAATGGTACCAATTAGCCAGCATCAGTTAAAGACAACAAAGGGCTCCGGCTTGAGTTAAGTCAGGTTTACTGCTACCCCAAATCTCCAGGAAGGGAAGGAGCCCTGAGAAAAAACAGAATGCTCCCCCATAGGTCTTTGCACCATAATTTAGTGAGCTGGGCTCTCACCCATTGAGAAAAATACCAAGGTGAAAATTCAAGTTCTTCCCCGTATTTCTGGGATCAATAGCATACTTTACCCAGCACAGTTTGAATCTCTTGATAAACCCCCGAGGTAAATACAAGGTTGTTTGCCTCTTGTAAATTTGAAAATCTGAGTTCCCTAGCAATTATTCCTAGACACCAGTGACTCTACCAAGGAGAGAGTTGGTAATTACTGTGCAGAGAACTGGCACGTCTGGAACAGTCCTGAGAGGTTACCTCAGAGCCACTCGGACTCACAGGATATTTCTAAAACCACAATCATTTGCAGCATAGCCCACTGGTGGTGTGGGATACGTGCTATGTCCGGTAATGTTTTAATTCCCTTTAATTTTTCTCTCATCTTTGCAGAGGAGAGGTTGCGCACGTGGAGAAGGTGGTGAAGAAGCGAGGCCTCGTCGCGGACGGAAGCGCTTACCCGCTCTCAGGGCTCTACATCGAGGCAGCAGATGAACGTCAAAGATGAGTAACAAAACACCAAAACCCTACTAGGCGCACCACACTGTAGTTGCTAAGCTACGGTTACAGAAGTACGCCAAGATTACAGGTCAATCTAGCTAATATTCCCAAACAATATCGTATGGAAGCTTTGAGACATCCCACAGTAGAGAGACCTGATTAACCTAGCCTTTCCTAAACTTCATTTGGCTTCCAAATCCCTTCTCCCTTAACAACTGTGACCACCCAGGGGAACGGATATTCTGCTGAGCACACGTTGGCAATGCATGGCTTTATAAAACTTCATTTTTTAAAAGGCATGGCTTCTTCTCTTAAAATTTATCACCTTTTACCAAAAAAAAAATAATATTCCATAGGCATAAAAAAGATTTAATAAGACACATTTAGAATAGTATTCTCATCAAGTACCACACCATAAAGAGGGAAGCAATTTTAAATATTTATGGAGTTTATAAATATCTTTCACTATTTGTAGGAGGGCACAAATGATGTGCTTTATTTATTTACTTATATATTTATTCATTAATTTACTTACCAGATACCCACTGGGCATGTATTATGCACCAGGCACTGTTCTAGGCACTGTAATACTAATCTAATATTAATCTAAATTAGTATTAGTACTAATACCAATCTAAATGAGTCCCTCAACTCATTCAGAGCAACCAACTCTGAATGAATGCGAACGTGGCAGGTGTTACACCGTGTGCATTAATGACATCATGTGGAAGCGCAGAGGGAGAGAGTAGGCTTGCCTGGGTTGAGGGTGGAAGAGGGGGAGAAAAGTAACCTTTCAGAAGAAGATACTGGCATTGGACCTTGAAGGTTGAGTGGACTTCCTTTTAACAGGTAGAGAAGGGGGAAGAGGACATTCAGACACTGAAGAAAAAGAGTACTGTCTGGTCCTCTCAGGGTAGGTTAGTGAGAAGAATTCATACAAGCCACAGGTCACTCGCCTGTCCCTGGAAGACAGAGATGGTATTTCCCCCCTCCTCCTAACAACCCCAGACCAGGGAGAAGAGTAAAAGAGCGTGTGAGGGACAATGACGAGACAGCACAAACAAGATGATCAGGGCTCCCCTCCATCCTCAGCCCCTTGCCCCATCGCCTGGAACACTCCATCGTCCCATCAGGACGGTAGGCTGCCCACGCTCTGGGAAGTGACCAGCACAAGCAGCCAGGAGGCTGCAGTGGGCAGAGGGTGTGACAACAGAGGCTCACCTGCATCCGGGTTTTGGTTTTCCATGGGCACAGCTCTGTTTGTTGAGTGAGGCAGTGAGTGACACAAGCCTCCCGAGTTCACTGCAGCTCTAAGGAGGTCTTCCAGACTTCCAGGTGAAGAAAGACTCTGGCGCGTGCCTCTGGGCAGTAGCCCTGCGACACATCACTGAAGCCCCCCCCCCCATCACAAGCCCCTCCTGACCAGCAGTCAAGCCTTCACCTCACAACACCCGGGCAATTCCTCCTGAGAAACACACCCCTTCTCCACCTACCGCCACTATGATAGGAACCAAACAGTCTCCTCACCACGGACAACAATCACGACCATTAACAGCTGCTAACAGAGCACCTATTGCCATCATTAAATCACCCAGAGCAACACATACGCAGACCTTACCCACACCTGCTCTTAGCCAGCCCGGCTAAGAGCATACGTTGCATGCCACTTCCACCCTTTCTGTAACTCTTCAGAAGGAATCTAGTACCTCACAACTCTAAAGTTCTTAAGCCGATTTTTTTTAATTTCCCAGGAGACCCTCATCAGAAAGGTGAGGCTCATTCTCTCCATTTTAACTGTGGAAGCAAGGACAGGTAAACACCCAGACCAAGGTCATGCCAGCCTAAATCAAAACAGGGAATAAAACTCACCAGAGTTTTATTCTGTGCCCAACACACACAGGATGACATGACCTTTGCACAAGCACAGAGAAGAGAAAGCACTTGAGGACAAAGTCCATGTGGTCTTCTAGGAGTTTTCGTGCTGCGATATTTTAATTTGTCATGCAAAGTCTTAGTATTCCATGACTTCTTTTTAAATTGAGATTGAATTCACATACCATAAAATTCACCCTTTCAAAGTATATTATATGTATATTCACAAGGTTTTGCAACCGTCACCATTCCAATTCCAGAACATCTTCACAGCCCAAAGAGAAACCCATGCCTATCAGCAGTCCAAGCCAATTTCTGAGGAGGAAGGCATTCTGCTTTGGAGTCCTAGGAGCGATGGTACCAAGGAAAGAACAGGTATGGTGGGGTTATTGAAAAATGCTCCCAGGGGAGGTGAGCTGAGAGCACAGAATCTCTGACCTAGGCTTTCAGGCCAACCCTTTGAATCTCTTTGTGAATTATTCATGCCCATCCCCACGGACAGTGATATCCTGGTTCAGCCTAGACCAGACTCATTGTAGAAGATAAAGGGCAAAGGAAGTAAGGCACCAGGCCTGCCCATGAGGGCACCTGTCATTTTTAAAACTCAAGATAATTACAGAATGATAGCTTCCTCCTTGGCTTTTTTCCTTGTCCTGGCAGGATTTGAAACGGGAGGGCTAAAACACGAAACCAGGAACTTATTTACATATGTAATACTTGCCCTAGGTCAGCCAATGAAAAACCCAGGGTACAGTAAATATTTTGTGAATTTCATCACCAATGGGGCTGAGATCAGAGCTTGAAACAAAAGTGTAATCATGTTGGTCTGGATATTAGCAGAGTATCTCAAGAAGAAAGTCAGAAATTGCTCTACCAATGGAAGCCTTCCCTGAGATTCCCAAGAAGCACAGATGAGAAGTGACAGTTATTCTAGTACAAGGCATCCTGAGGGCAACGGAAGATGCTCAGACAGAACATTTGCCACAGTGTGCTCATAAAACAACTGCCAACAGAATCCTTCCCAGCCATGTCAAGATACCATGGGTGGGATGGGCACCACGGCCACCATCACACTGTGGGACTGAGATCTCTAGGAAGGGGAGGCTCTCCTTACTTTCAGCATGTCCATTCTTCCCCTACACAAGCTTCACATCTCTCAGCACCTCCCAAAATTCTGGACCTGCTTGGAACACACAGGAACCAGGATGCCATTTATTCTTATATGTAATGAAGAATTTTGGAGCACACTCTAATGGTGACATTCAGCACACTGTGCTATGTGATCCCTATTCCCAAGGAGCCTTTAATGGAGTAAGAGACTGAAGACATGGCCATGACTAATTACTGGGAAGAGTAACAACAGTGCTGAGTGACGGGGTGGCACCCAGCTAGACAGAAACCCATGCAAAGGCACAGAATGGGAAGAGATGCTGCAGGCCAACTCCAGATGAAGAGAACGATGTGTACAAAGAATCAGGATGATGCCTCCTGGTAGAAGGGTGGTGTTTGTTCGGAGGAGTCATGGCTAGAGATGTACACTGATGTCAAATGTGAAAGGTATAAATGCCAGTTTAAGAAGTTCTAAGCTAACGGCAAGTCACCATGGTTTTAATAAGCAGAGAAGTGAATGAGGCCACGATTTAGAAAGATCAAGAAGATCCAGAAAGAAAGTAGCAGACCAACTGGACTCAATCCCAATCTCTGGGTAATCCTGATCCTATATTCTGCAGGGACCAAAACACGGAGCTGGAATTCAAGAGACCTGGCCTGGACTAACCTGGAACGAGCTGCCTAGCTTTGGATGTTCTCATCTGTGTAAGAGGAAGCTGGATAGAAGAATTTCAGGACCCTTCTGTAACTTGACATTCCATGATTCTAAGTCCATAACAGTATGCTCCACATGAAAGATGAAAGATGAAAGATGATCATTTCAATGTGCCAAACAATGTCCAATCTTTTTTTCAGGTTGAACCCACACTCCACCTTCCCTTTCCCTCTGAACACAGAGCAGACAGGTTTGGGATATCTCTTCAGAGCCTCTAGGAGTCAGACCCACTTTCTGACTGGACCTCAGGCTGGTAAGAAGAGTTCTCATTCTGGTGCAGATATGTGGTTTCTAAGGAAGAAATGTTGAAGCTTCTGTGTGTAACAGGGAAGCAGGAAGATGGAACCTGGAGCAGAGACATACTAGAGAATAATCTGGATGGGAAAAGGTCCAGAGGAGAGTGCGATAAAATCACTTTTAAATTAGTCTTAGTCATTGTTCCTTTTTTTTTTTTTTTTAAGATATATTTATTTTAAAGAGAGAGAGAGAGCGCACATATGTACATGCTGGGGAGCGGGGGCAGAGGAAGAGAGAGAGAGAATCTGAAGCAGACTCCCCGCTGACCATGGAGCCTGATACAGGTCTCAATCTAAGAACACTGAGATCATGACCTGAGGTGAAATCAAGAGTCAGACACCTAACTGACTGAGCCACCCAGGCACCCCCTTAGTCATTTTTCTATATTAGTTTGAGTCCTGTGAACTTGTAATACTGTCTCTTTGTGGGGTTAGCTTAGGATACCCAAATCTTGCTGCAGAAGTTCCTTTTCCAGACACAACCACTTCCTCAACCCATCCAAGTGCCCTGCCCCCTTTTAGGTCCCCTCATGCTGGGCATCCCTGAACTAAGCTGCTGAGACAACACAGTCTGTTAGCATTAGAATTTCCCCCAAAGACAACTTCATTGAACACCAGATCCATGATGCCCTCTTTCAAAGAATCTGGCAGGCGCCTGGGTGGCTCAGTGGGTTAAGGCCTCTGCCTTCAGCTCAGGGATAGAGCCCCGCATCTGGCTCTCTGCTCAGCAGGGAGCCTGCTTCCCTTCCTCTCTGTATCTGCCTGCCTCTCTGCCTACTTGTGATCTCTGTCAAATAAATAAATAAAATATTTTTAAAAATTAAAAAAAAAAGAATCTGGCAATTTCAAGTCAAATGTGGATTTGAAATGGAGATGTTCTCAAAGATCCCTTCAGTCACTGAGAAACTTAGAGTGGCTTTGAGCAGCCCTGGCTTTCTGGGCCCCTTTTAAACACCCCTGACAAGGCTGGGTTTCAGGCTGAACCCAGCTAAGTAGTAACGAGGTTGGTCAAGTGGGAAGGTCAGGCTGGAAGAAAGCATTAACTTGTCAATTCTTAGCTTCCTTGTTGAGACACTGGCTGAACTGACCCTGCAAGTCCTTCAAGGCTGAGGGTGACTCCCCTGATGGCCATGACTGACTACCAGAATTTTCAAACTTGGTGTTCATCTTAGAAACTTGTCCTCCAAACCCAAACTCCTACAGCTTCTGAGAAGGTTCCCCAGAGCAGAGTTAGGAAAGAACTCGGTCAGTTGGAAGACAAACAAAATGCACTACCATGAAACTCCCTGCTGTTAAGGGACTGGAGGGGAGGGGCATCTATGCGTTATCAGTTTTGCTTGGTTGTTTTTCAGTTCTGTTAAGTGTGATATTGTGAATAGCTCCATATTCTTTATGAAAAAGTTCCAAGGGAAAGGGACCAACTCTACAAGTGGAATCTAGCCTTCCCTCCACCTGTGCTATGTGAGGGGCCATTCTGAATTTCCCTATGGGATGAAGCTTATAAATTCAGGACTTCAGCAGGGATAAACTAATCATTCCAAACAAAAATATCAAATGGGTCTTGTCCACCAGTGACTATCATGAAGATAACCAAAGGTAAACCCATGATATAATTACCCCTTTCCTTCCATTCTTTTTCACTTTCCTTCCCACACTACCCCCCACCTGCCCAATTTCAAAGTTTGAAAGATATTGATGGTAGGTGTAGTTTTCCACATGGTTTCATTATGGTCTTCCAACTGAAACTATTAACAGTGGCATTAACTTTCAACACCTTTGTAAGAAAATAACCTGCTTAAGTCAGGGGTTAATAACAGTAGAGGATCACTAATTATCCTGCGAATGTTTACCCTGGTATCAAACGTGACCCAAGTCTTTAATGTCTCTGGAACGGCAGCCTCCAAAGACCCCAACTTGTTCCATAACATAATGACAGCAGCACATTAGTGTCCTGGCCATCTGTGAAGAAAGATAAGGGACAGATGAAGAGCAGACAAAAGAGAAGAATGCAAAGAGGACAGACAAAGTCAAGAAGAGTAAGAAAAGGAAACTAGCCAGAGAAGCGATGTCCCTGGGGCTGAGTTGGCTGGGCGTCCACACCTCTCACCACGGGGACCATCTGGAATGGAGTTCTGAAATGATACAATCCCACAGCCCAGAGTGAGAAACACATAAAATAAGGTCCCCTGCTGGGTCTGAATTCAAGCAGCACAGATGCCAAAAACATCGATTGCTTGCCTGAAGTCCCTGCCTATGGAGGCCTGGCTCAGCGAACAACAAAATGGGAGACAACATAGCCAGGAAATTCTTTTGTCAAGATGTTCAAAGTCCGACTGGGAATGGGACTCTCATTGTGCTTTCTCTGTTCAATTTGCGGTCTGCCATGGGGCTGTTTCTTATCATCTCATGGTTTGAGCCATGTCCACAGCACTACGCAAGCAAACACTTTATAGCAGATTGGCTTAAAATTTTGAGAATCTCTTTTCCAAGTAACTGGAACCTTCTTGACTTGCAGATTTGGAAGAGAAATTTCCACTTATGACCAGGAGATGGATAACTGAATTTCTATTTCCCCTGCTTGGTGACATTTACTCTCAAAAAACAAGAGCGCCTCAAAGCATTAATGATCCAGTGATGAGAAACGGCACGGCAGGCTGAAGAGAGCACTGGATGGGGGAGCTGGGAGAATAAAGCTGCTACAACCTCCCTGAAGCTCACTTATCTTGACCTCAAATGATGGAAAGAAAAGGTCTCCAATGACTTCCTACCTGTGACCATGGTGTTCTATAACCCAAAACCACACATGGCACTTGGTTTTAGTTAATACCCCAAATCAGGTGCAGACTTTTTATGTATTTCTGCATGCCAACTGGGTAAGGCTCTGTAGAAGTCTTTCAAATCAGACTTTCCTCTTGGAGTCTGGGATGCTTCTAGCTCAATCCAGCCTGTCAACTTATAAAGTTAAGTGTTGGCAGTATAGAGTGACCTCAGGGAACTCAAGTCAGTGGTCCCTGATAAGAAAGAACCATCCACATATAGATGCCTCCAAATGGTTTCCGACGAGTTATCTACCTTTTATGTTGATGTGGTCCACGGTAGTCTCAGTAAGAAAACATCACCGGATCCCTCTCGGCAGCCCTGCCTTATATGGTGACCCTTTAAACATCAGAAATGCTCACTTCCTTTAAGGCTAGGCACCCACTCCACTTCTCTTTTTCCAGAAAAGGTTTAAAATGGTCTGAAAGGAACCAACACAGAAAGCAAGAGTGATGAGAGAAAGAAGTAAGGACGTTTTCAGTCCATGGTATGTTGTCTTTGGAGCCGAGGGGGGCAGAGGATGCAAAAAATAACAGAAGGTAGATTTTTTATAAAATCAGACGTGATGGAAAGCAGCAAAGCTTTCTATGGATGCTGCTGGAAGTAGGTCACTCTCTGCTACTCTGCTGGCGTGAATAGCAATCGAGCAACAACATGAACATTCTATTTACCTAGCCACGGAGATGAAAACATTCCTGTGGCGGAAAAATGCAGCCAAAAGGTTCTGACACAACTAGAGAGATGAGGAGGCATTCAAATGGCTTATGATTTCATCCAAAATGGTTTGCTTGTTCCTACTACAGTGTTTCTCTGGATCTTTTCAAACCTCTGCAAAGAGTTTATCCACATGATACTCATTAAAGTCTCATTTGAAAGGGGGAAATAAAAAAGCCCAAAGCTCTTTGAAAAAGGCAGGGTTATCTGAGCCGCAGATGTACTGGTAAGAAAAATTTTAAATATATCCAGACTCTATTCTCCACTGCCACCTGACTGACCTTTGTAAATTGAGATAACGGCACGCATTTAACAAAATCTGACATCAAGTAAGATGTGTAATAATATTTAAACTCTGTAATGTTAAAATATGTATTTACGGATCATTTCATACATTGTAATGAGAACAAGTCATTTTGAAGCCTGTGGTTTCATGATTGGAATTCTGATTTGAGTTTTGCAAGTCCTTGGGGGCCATGTGCCCGCAGTGTGGCACTGGAAGCAATACGGACGCCCGGGTTTTGGAGAGCCAGGGACCTAGACGGATGCGGGCTGATTGCAAGGATACGGATTCTCAGAGCCATTGAGAGCTCTACTCCTTCTGAATCCTCTCTCTTGTACTTTTAGTCCTTCATTAACAAAGAGTTTAGCATTTGCTTTAATTCTGATCCCAAACTATGTCAATGAGGTCCCCTCTATGGCTCTCACCCTATGAAAGGGATGGGAAGGGAAAATGACAATGATAAAAGATCACCTGGAAATGACTTCAAAAGGAGGAAAACCCACTGCTTGTCCTCAACAGTCTCGATTCATCTCATTTCTAATTAGTGCTCATCCACTTGTGTTTCTGTTCTTATCACCTGTGATTCAGCCCAACGAGTAATGATGTACCTATTATGCACTAGCTCTGCTAAGAAGCCCTTTCAACATCCAGGAGCTACCTTAATCCTCAATGACCCTTTAATGGGGGTATTTATAGGACCATTTTACAGATGAGGAATTCCAGAAAAGCCAGCCTATTTAACCAAGTTCACTCAGTTAGAAAATACGAATTAGGGAGGAAAATTCCTAGACCCCTTGGCTTCAAGGCTACTGTTCCTCTCTACTATTTCCATTCTCACTCTCTCATTTTGCAAATCTCAACCCCAGGGTACTGTAAGTACAGTGCTTATCAGTATCTGACATCTGATGCATACTAGTCAACATCAACGTCTTCACTGTCCTCCTTAATACTGTGCTGTTGTCATTATTGGAATCACTCACATAAATTCCAGAATGGACTAATAATCCTTGACAGAGTTAAGCAAATGGTACTTTTAAATGACTCCAACTGCTTAAGAGTTTTTATAAATCCGGGAACCCCAAGTCCAGGAATCAGCTCAGGTCTGTAAGGAACCTGGGCCAAGTCATTTGTGGACATTTCTGCAATGCATGCTAGCAAATGGAACACTCTGTAGATATCTCTCATGAAACCCCCACTCACAGACCTCTGCATTAAGATCCGGCCATGGAGATTCTTGCAGAGGGAGACTGCGCTACCCCGACCCATTCAAGGCCAGCACGCAAGGCCAACTCTAGCAAGCTTGCTATCAGACACATGGCAAGATATTCCTGAAATCACACAGGCAGGTGTCCCCAGAGGTATGGGGGAGTGGTAACTGTGGTCAAGGAAGCTGGAATGACCAAATGGAGGTAGTGCTGAACTAACATGGTAGGGGTGCCTGGGGAGCTCAATGGGTTCAACGCCTGACCCTTGATTTTGGCTCAGGTCATGTGCAGAGTCTGCTTGGGACTCTTGGGAGAGAGTCTGTTCTCTCCATCTACCTCTGCTCCTCTTCTCTCTCTCTCTCTCTCTCTCAAATAAAATCTTAAAACAAACAACTAACAGTAGTAAATGGAATCTTCTTCTCGTCCGTATAGACTCATCAGTATAGTGTTTGTTATCATAAATGCCAAGAGATATTACAACTTAAGTGGAACTTTCCATTCTTATCTTCACCCTGGGAGGACAAAGCTTTCTAGCCCATTCCTACAGACCTGTGAGCTCACCTTGCTGACCATGAGCATTGCCTTCTTGCAAATACATGGTCAGGCAGACCAAGCATCTCTCTAGGATCTTCTCCATAAACCATCTCCTCCTTCAGAAGAGGGGCGAGGTCAAGTGACTTCCAAAGGCTCTTCTCACTCTAAGATTCGCTGATTTTATTTTTCGTCTTCCTATGATCTACAGTTGCCATACTGAACTGAACCTTAGGTTCCTACAGAATGAAGATGAAAAATGGTAATAATCTTCCGTATCTCTGCTGCGTAATCCAGCCCAAGAGAGGAAAGTGGGAAGGAATTCTACAAAGAATTCGAAGACTCAAGCATGTGAAAAATTCCTTATTAAAATCACTGTGTTACAATGTGCAAAGCCCTTTCTTATAAGGCCCCTTCCCTTTTCATTCATCAATCCTATGTGGTGGGTTTTACAGAAATAGAATCAGAAGGCCAAAGAAGGTGAGCGACGATCGCAAGGGTTAGAGCTAATGAGACAGAGATAACAGGGCTCAAATCCAGCCTTCTGACTCTGAGCTCAGTGCTCTTTCTACCAAACAGTATTGTCTACCAGAGCAATGTTTATTTATATATACTGAGAAATCATGAACCACTGTGCTTGTATTTCAGCTTAATGAATTAGATATACGGAAGATATACATCAATAGTAAACACTGTCAGGAGTTTGAAGAGTTTGGGCTCATAGACCCGGGAACAAAATTGAGTTATTATCCAATTCTCACTAGTGTACAAATCACGCAGCAATCTGATGTTATTTCCCTGTGACAGACTCCCTTGGAGGATCAGACCTGCTTTTTTCTCTCTTCCAGTTATGGGTCTAAAGACTCCCTTGACACTGCCTTAAGCCCATTTCTTCAGGCTAATTTGTGTAAGTGTTCATTCATTACGATAGGGGTCAAGATGACCTCTAAATGACCTGACAGACAGATCTCCCCAAGGAACTGTGGATCTAGCCATCTAGTCCCCAGTGATAGTAATTTTGAAGGAATACCAGGTCCTTGATGGCTTTAACATGTTGCTGCTTAAACGGGAAAAACAGGCATTGACAGGACCAGTTGCTAACAGCTTTCCATTTCTCTTCCCCACCTTCTTCATTATAGCCCCCTTAATTCTAGAGCCCTCCCCTCCTCTGCAGGCCCTCTACATGAAACACACATTAAAGGACTGAGAGTGAAAAAAAAAGGAGCCAAGCATTCTTCACGAAGGACTTGTTTTTGAAAATAGGTGAAGTCTGCCCACCATTTTGCATTCATCTGAGGCACGAATCCTTATGCCTACTTTGTTCTTCTGCCCCTTTCTGGTGCTGGTGAGTGCTCTGTGGAGCGTGCCCGAATCTCTGTGCTTTTATCATCATATATACTTCATGGCACCAAGCTCTCCATGGGCCTAGTATTTATAAAGGGCTAGATGATACAAAGATCAAGCTGAACCTGCCAAAAATGAAGTAGGACAATTGAAAATTACTATTTTTCACAACAACTAATATTGAGCTAAACACATCCGTGCTCCTTAAGCTGCTCGACATTGTAAGGTAGGTACTATTATTATCCCAGGATTGGGAGGTGAGGCACGGAGAGGATAGGAAACTGGTCACATGACTGTGATACTAGGACTCCAGAAAAGGAACTCTCTCTTCCTGAAGCCTCCCACTGTCCACTCAGCAATGATAAGTGACAGATCCCGTGAGGGATCATTAGCACCCAAGTCAACAAGCTGACTTCGCCTCTTGCCACCAGTGACGGAGGAAGGGACTGAGATGGGATTGGTCAGGCAGAATCCTTGGTATCATCTGCCATGAGAATGGCATGAGAATGGACCTGATGGCAGGAACTGGACCTGATAATCTATGCATATACTCTCCTCTTTTGACTTGATCAAGTCAAGAATAGGAAAATACAAACTTCAGCCCCCAAACACACACGGTCTCAGAACCCAATTCAGAATAATGGCTAATACTTATGAAGCATCAGGCATTGCCTAAGGGTTTTTGATTATGTTGACTCACTGCATCCTCACAGTTACTGCATGAGGTAGAGAACAGCTCTTAGAGGAGGCTAGAAGTCAGAAAGGTAGAATAGTTTGCCTAGCGTCATGCACTTAGCAAGTGGAGGAGACTGGATTCAAACAAGATGTCTAGCTCCACAGTCTTCGTTCTGAACCACTCTACACTTCTCTACCTCTTCCCTGTGGGGATACTAGTATATACTCTAGTATAAGACTAATTTCTAATTCACCTATTTGTTCACTATGTCTTCCTTACCCCTTTTCTCCTGACTTTCTGCCACAACTGTGTCACTATTCTTATGTTTTAACCAGCATGATATTCCTTCTGGAATTTCATTTTTAATTTTCAGCATTGTTCCACCCATATTTCCATGGCAAGATGACCTCCCATGGTTAGTTTTCCTTCTTTGCTGGTCCGGGCATACCATATTAATACCAAAGACCAGAAATTAACAGATGGAGGTGGCACTGACATTTCCATTCCCTACTTAGTAGCACTGATCCATTAATTAAAGGCTGTAACGTTTTTAAACTATATTAGTTGGGCTTTGCATAATGAAAAATAAAATTGCTGGGTTTTCTGCTTCTTGTTCTAAAAGAATACAGCTATAAATTTCATAATCAAACCATTAGATTGAGAACACAAGTGATGATAGCTGGAATGAGTGGGACATAAGACTTAGGTCGGGACATTAAAACCGGAACTTAAGGACACCTGATATTTTTATCCAGTCTTCATTCTGTGGCCAAAAAGGCACAGAGCAGGAAGGTAATTTTATGTCAAGAGGCTCATGTCCTCTTGGACATTGGTCTTAAAACAAAGGTCAGTATAGGGAAGCCTTCCTGGATTGGTCAATAGAACAAAAGACCCTTGATCTCGGAGCTGTAAATTCAAGCCCCACACTGGTGTAGTGATTGCTCAAAAATAAAATCTTAAAAAAAGAAAAGAAAAGAAAAGAAAAAACTAAGATCAACCTCAGCTTCATAGTGACTTTTTGTTTGCTTACCAACGTTTGTTTGTCTTTTTCATTCATGAAACTTCCAGTATCTTTTCTGTTTGTCTACTACACCTATATTTTCTGATTGTACCACACCTGGGAAGTAAGTTCTCTATGAATAATACCTTCACGTGAAGGAGTACTTCCTTTATTGCCCTACGCTTACCTTCCCTGGGTTTCAAATAGAACTTTGAATCCTAGCAATTGAGTGTTTGGCAAACAAGGTCACACGTATTTCATGTGACAAATATGGATCGCCTTCCTCTCGTAGTGTTCATCGTTGTTATCAGCAGACTCATTCATATTTCTTTCATCCATATTCGGCTTTTGTGTTCAGCATGTATCAGGCTTTTTATTCTACCTTCATAGAACCATACCCACTTCTTCTTGACCTCTGCACCTGCCGTTCTCACACTTCCTCTGGGTTCATTAAATGTGTTCCCAAGAGTGGAATGTGCAGCAAAGCAGAGACAGGAAGGATTCTAGTAACAGAAAACCCTAAGTCTGAGGCAAGGTTCCTGCACCTATAACTCTGAAATCTATAAGCCTCAGTTTCTCTCTCTTTCAAGAAATGGGAGTAATACAGACATCTTCCTTGTAGGGTGGTTAAAGTAAAAATGCAATCGGGGGGTGCCTGGGTGGCTCAGTGGGTTAAAGCCTCTGCTTTCGGCTCGGGTCATGATTCCAGGGTCCTGGGATTGAGCCCCGCATCGGGCTCTCTGCTCACCAGGGAACCTACTTCCCCCTCTCTCTCTGCCTGCCTCTCTGCCTACTTGTGATCTCTGTCAAGTAAATAAATAAAATCTTTAAAAAAAAAAAGTAAAAATGCAATCAGAAATGCTTCAAAATGCAAGAAATATGAGTTGTAGTTATTAATATTAATATGCTCCTTAACGATCAGTGACAAGAATAACTTATTTTTTTCCTGGTTAAAAAAATCAACATGGCTCTACATGAGTTATCGGATTTCCCATGCCCTTTATGATGACATTTTGTTTCCCCATTTAAATCAGGAGAGCATACTGGGTCCATGTTTTCAGCAAATTACTTTAATGAATTCTAGGTAATTTTTTTGAATCATTAATGATGTGACAAATACCCTTTTATTTTATAATTATAACTAGACCCCGTATCTGGGAGAACATTGCCTTGGCATTGATAGCATGAAAATCACCTCCCTCTCTTCTGTCCTCTGACATGGATTCTAATGATCTCCTTGCAGGCTGTCTCCGTCAACTTGACTTTTTAGTTTATAAAGCTTAGTATCATCTAAATCATGTATAAAGACTATCAACTATATTGCTTTCATAACTGAGGCTCCATTACCAACAAATATGGTGGTAACTGACCATTAAAAAAAGAGATTTTACTTAAAGGTAGAACCTGGCAAACTTTTCTGAAAATCTAAGTAGATCCCCTTGACGAGCATGTATGGAAAAGCCTCATCACCGTGACACTCAGACTCGATTCCTTCTAGAGACTCCAAGTGTTACCGTGACTCCCACCACTTAGCCCGCCCCGTACACTCATACTGGGTTCAATTCCTATTGAAGTATTTACAGACCTCATCCATCACCATTGGCCTCAGTGGTTTGCCCCCCATAAAGGCTGAATCCTTACAAACAGGGATGCTCTGCCCGATCAGATTGAATCAGATATTCCGACACCTTTTTTCCCGACTTCATCTCTGAAATTCTTTGGGAGGCATGGCTGTATTTTTTGCTGCATCAGTAACCTAACTATTTTTGTCAGCTAGTTCAGGGTACCCTTAGTACAGATGGCCCTTGAACAACATGCCTTAGAACTGCATATGTCCATTTATATGTGGATTTTTTTTGATAAATACAGTATGATGCTGTAAATGTATTTTTCTTCCTTATGATTTTCTTAATAATATTTTCTTTTCTCTAGCTTATTACTTTGTTATCAAACTATAGTATCTGATACATATAACACACAAAATGTGGGTTTATCAACTGTGGGTGTGGCTTCTAGTCAACAGTAGGTTATAGGTTAAGTCTTTGCGGTATCAAAAGTTATACACAGATTTTTGACTGTACAGGGGGTCAGTGCCCCAACTCCCACGATTTTCAAGGGTCAACAGTACACACTATTATTTGTTTTCATACTTAAATTTCAGAAAGTAAGATGTTTGTTGAAATTTCACAAATTTGGGGGTAGCTGGGAGACTTAGCAGGTTAAAAGTCTGCCTTTGGCTAAGGTAACAAATCCAGAGTCCCAGGATCTAGCCCTGCCTCAGGTTCCCTGATCAATGGGGAGTTTTCTTCTCCCTCTTGTGATCTCTCTCCCTCTCTCTCCCCCAAATAAACAAAATCTTTAAAAAATTTCACAAATTCTTCAGTAACAACTGAGAAAAGTCATTCCATCAGTTACGTTTCTCATCTCCCTCTTCCACAATCATGAAAGAATCTGAGGGTTTTCCGACTGGCACCAGTTCTTTATATCCTGTGGGGATCTCTTACACCCCGAGGGTTACCAAAACATATTCTTGGTCAATTAATTTCCATTTAACACACATTATTTCCTACATAGTCATTTAATAATCTATTAAAGTTTTCCAAATCTTTGTGTGGTTTTGGTTTGTTTTTGTTTTTTGTTTTTTTCTGATACTTAAAATGTTCCACTGGTACAAACCATACACTAGGTAGCTTTGCTTTCTTTGCTAGAGGGTTCCTCAATAGAGTGAGGAACGAGTGATACCCCACTTTGTGTTATTCTTGGTTTTGTGGGCAGAGCCAAACCTGGATTTGGTGGCGAAAATGCTTCTGGCACAAAGATGGCTTTTCTTTTTGTGCCTTTCAGTCTTAAGTGAGGGACCCCAAACTACAACAGAAACCCCATAGCACGTCCACTATCCCCTCAGGAGCAAACTGGAAAGCCTACGCTGACTGGCCTCTGGAATAAGACAGATGGAGGGCACATACGGCCTTTGCCAAGAGGGAGGGCCAATCATTTGGGGAGGGATGGGAGAAGAAAAGATGTTTCCCGTCTAGAGTTTCTAAGATTGTATTATAGATGATAAAACTGAGATGAAGGGACTTTCAGAAGTATCTGGCTCTGCCTCTTTAATTACCCTGTCTAGAAAGAAAGTCTGTCATCAGGGCTGGAGTCTGGGTCTGTTCAAGAGATTGATTGGAGCAAGGCACTTTTTTCGTCCAATCTAGATTGCTTTCGTTTTACTGGAATTGAGGCGGGCCATAAACCTATCAGTGACTCAAGAAAATGGAAGCAATTAAGTCTGCAGGTGTGCATATTTGTCATATTAATGATGGATCTGTGCTAATACAAGTCACGGAAGGCTGCCACATGGCACACTCACGTCTGTTGGCGGGGGGATGCGCCTTCTTGGGGCTCTGGTCCCCTCAGCGCTGACAGAAGGGAGTCTTGCTCCTGAGGAGAGAGACCTCCCTCATCTGCCCACACTGCTCCCCTCCATCCCAGCCCTGGTGTGCGACGCTCCCCCCATCACGGCTACAATTCCAACCAAATTATTTCATAGATGCTTAATTTGACTCGGGTGGAGAAAATGCCCGTTAAAGATACTCAGTTAGCTATGGAAAGAGTATAATTTGCAGGCACAGTTTTGGAGTGTGACAGACTACACTTGCACATCCACCCCTCCCTGTTTAATACTGGTTTGTCTTGAACAGGTTATTTAAGCCCAAAAAGGATTATATCTACTTTATAAAGCTTTTTGTATGCAGGAAATGAAGTAATAAACGTAAAGCTCTTAAGACAGTGTCTTGTAGCTACGGTCACTTTAATGATTTCTCCTTTTCTGACCTTGAAAATATTTTCACTCCTAGAAATTATTCCTCGGAGGCTGGCGGACTATTTCAGGGTGAGGAATAGTATTAGGAAGGTTTATGAAGAGAACAGTAGGCCAGGGCCCGAGCTGTCCCTCCTCCCACAGCCCCTTCCTTCAGCACTTCTTCCCACGTGACCCTCTCAGGGTGGGCACCTCACTGAGGGCAGTCTGGCTACAGACCGGGCAGTGACCCGCGACATGGCCCAGCACAAGATGAGCTAATCAGATTTTTCCTCTTAGGAATCTGTAATAGCAAATATGGAACAAATCAGGCAAAAATCAGCCAAAGCCGAGCTCAGAGTGCCGCACAGTAAATGCACAGATGGGGAATCTGCACCAGAATGGCCACTTCAAGCTGGAGAAATGAGGAAATTGAAGAAAACATGAGTAAGCAAAGCTCTGGGGTCGAGAAAAGACAGGCGCAGATAGGGAAACCCTAGGCGAGTTAGCAGGGGGCTCAGGAGAAGCTGATGTGTGGCAGAACAGCCCAGGAAAGACCCCAAAGCCCTCTATGGAGTCCCAAGGCCCATCCCGGGATCCAGGTCCACTGCTCTGAGGTCCAACAGCAGCGTGAATCCTGCAAGGTCACTGCCTCCTACTGACATGGGTATGCTTTCGAGGAATCCCCTCACTGAGGAACTGAGTCTTGCAATCATAGGAGCCTACACACCAAGACGCAGACATCCTTCAGAAGATCCAAAATGCTCAGCGAATTCTGCACTCTGGCCCCTTACTGGACGACCTTGACCATGACCCACGGCATAGACCTCCTCTGATCTGTCCGTCCAGCTTACCGCAAACTCTTCCTGCAACCCCCAGAACATCAGGTTAATAAACACACACCAGTCCTTATGAGAGAAGTCATAAACAATGTTTGCCAGCTCAGGGACAGAGTCAACTAGATCCAGGTTTCTTCAGAATCCTATCTTTCCAAGTCTAGGTATGGCCCTGAAAGTCTCTTTCTAGTTTTTTCCCATCTGTAAAATGGGAGTTATGCTAGCACGAAGAACAGTGTCGAACCACAATGGGCTGCCTCTATAAGGTCATGAAACACACAGGTAGATAATGGCATTGCAGTAACGACGCATTCTTCTTTATTATAAAGGAAAAGCTCTTCCTTTGCCAACCCACATAACTTAACAGTCAGCAATAATGAGAAAGGAAACAAAAAAAAAGCACTGTACATGACAGCTAAAATCAGAATTTGATAAAATATTCTACTTCTAAAGGGATACTGTCAAGTAAAAAAAAAAAAATCAATTTGAGTATGGAAAAAAAAATCTGGTTTGTTTATTAGTTTTGCTCCTACTGCCACCAAATGGACCTCAATCTGAAATGGCTTTTGAAATCAAATTTGCTGTTCTCCAATTCTGCAACTTACTCTTTATGCTAATTTGTCTGCACCTGCGGGGACAAAGACACTGGCTGCAAAGAACATGAGAGCCAGAAGAAAAAGCAGCACAAAGATTCAGGAAATTAAACCAGAACTAAATCATATTTTGTGTATAAAGGTTGGACTTTATATAAAACAAGGAAAAGAGTGGATTGAATGTCTGAGAGCATATTCCGACTGGCAAAATGACAGGCCGCTGGGGAAGGAGCCGGGGTCTTTCCCAGGTCGCAGACGAACAGTGGCGTAGGTGGCGGATCATCTCTAAGTCCCAAGGTCTGGTCAAGTTCAGTTTCCCCCAGCCTCGTGCCTGTTAATTGCAGGGGCTACTGTAGGAATATGTCAAGTAGTTTCATCCTTTAGGAACTTAGTCTGCAAAAGCTGGGGTTAATTCTTCCTTCCAATTTAAAAATTTACTTATTTAGGTCTTTATTTTGAAAGAAGTAGCAGGATTTCGAGGGGAAAACTCAAGTCCCCCTTTTCCCATTGTTTCCCACTCTCTGCGCCTTCAAACATTTCCGTTCTTCTGCTAACCTACCTCATCAGGTGTGCTCTCAAGGTGGCTATAGACCAAACTGGGTCCCACGGCCACCGCAAAACCAAAGGACAAAAATGCAAGGAAGGCTCTCGAAGATACTGTCCTCACCTTACAGATGCCCAGCCCTTCAACAGCAGAAACCCCATAACCTCTACTTAAACTATAACAAAAGCTCTGAGAGTTCAATACTTTGCCCAAGGTCACACGGAGCATTAGCTCATAAGACATCCAGAGAAAGCATCTCAGACTGAGGCTTTTTCTGTTATACTGTCTCTCAGGATCCAGGAAAAAATCGAAAGTATAATTTTTATATTCTAAAATGCTTCTACTTTGAATATTTCCTCTATTGCTCTGTCCGGTATATTCAATCTTAGACTCTGCATTGTCAACATTCAAGTTCTGTCAACAGCCGGTAACTGCTGAGGTCCAATGAGTGCTGTGAATGTTATGTGTTTAATGCTCAAGGAAAAATATCCATTTCCACCTTGGAGTTATTAGGCCTAGGGAAAAAAAATCAATTTGGCACATAAAGTGTTCAACAGTCACACTCCTACCTGTCCTTCCTCTTCTCTCCTAAACATTTCTTCGTTTCTCCATTTTTGGTCCTATCACCAGGCGGGAAAGAATACAGGCATCACACACTTCAAAAGAGACGTTATATAAAGTGAGATAAAAAGGGAATCCATTCTGGATCCAATGGTTTGATTTTTCACTAGACCAGCTATCATTTCCTTCAGACCAATTACTAACTTCTTACAGAAGTAAAGTCACTATTATGGTTCGTAATTACAATGAATGCATATTTGTAACAAATAACACAAACCAACTTGGGAAGCAACTCTTTCTCATTAATTGAGGAAAGTCTTCATATCCCCTATTTGTGAATACAGGATGATGGAAAATAAGAGGTTAATTGACTTTCTCGAAATCATGTCATGCAAAGGGATTAGAGTTAGGGTTCACAGCGCCTGCCTCCTCCGTCCAATTTGTTGTTGGAGTCAGAGAGAAATGCCTTTTAGTGAAACTTCTTGAGATTTTATGTCCCTAATTCTCTTCTGTTTCCCTAGGGAGGAAGTGTAGTGAAGGGGAAAGAGAATGGACTTTGAATCAGACAGACGTGGTTAGAATCCCAACTCTGACATTTGCTGGTCTTAGGATCCCAGGCAAGTCACATAACCTCAGAGCCTCTGTGTCTTCATTTGTGAAATGTACATAGTAATGCACACCTCAAAGGGTGTGGGTGCATTAGAGACCATGAGTAAAGTGGACAGCTGGCACTCGATACATGTATGTATTCTTCCTGTCTGTATTTTCTTTTCTGGGACAATTAAAATATAATTGAGCTGCAAGAGAGATAACAAACCAGAAACTGAAGACTTGTCTTTACTTATTTCTAATTAGCTGGTGAATTCTAATGCTTCGATTTGAAAATGAGATAAATTATGTACAGAAAATGCACTGATGGTACCATTTTATTTTTTTAGGTTTTTAATTTTTTTAGAGAGTGGGGGAGGGGCAGAGGGAAAGGAGCGTCTCAAGCAGACTCCCCACTGAACAGGGAGCCGGATGTGGGACTTAATCCCAGGATGCTGAGATCATGACCTAAGCCAAAATCAAGAGTCAGACGCTCAACAAACTGAGCCACTCAGGCACCCCTGCTTTTTAGATTAATTTAGTTAATCTTGACCCCAAACATGGGGCTCAAATTCACAATCCTAAGTAGAGTTGCATGCTCTACTGACTGAGCCAGCCAGCTGCCCCTCAGGATACCATTTTAAATGCTTGGGTCTTCTCACTGGGAATAGGGAAAACATGAACAGAAAGAAGGAAAACCAAGGATCTCTTGCCTGATTGGGTCACGAGTAGACACTGTGAAGGTTCATTCACCCACTAATTAATTCATTTCTTTTTCTTTTCTTTTTCTTTTTAAGATTTTATCTTTGAGAGAGGGAAAGAGTGAGAGAGAGCACAAGAGGGGTTGGAGAGGCAGAAGCAGGCTCCACGTGAGCCAGAACCCCAATGCGGGGCTCCATCCCAGGAACCCAGGATCATGACCTGAGCCGAAGGCAGACACTTAACTAACTGAGGCCCCCGGGTGCCCCTCATTCACTTCTTTAAAAGTATTCTCCTGAGTCCTATCTTCACACCAAATACTAAAGGTTAAAAATATGAATGAGATGGTCCATTAGTTTACATTCTAGAATGGGCAGGGGGAAAAAACCCCAACAACTAAAAGTGCCAAAAGGGGCTACAGGAGAGATATGCAGAGGACAGAGAGAAGATAAGGATTGTTGTGGGTTTTTTTCCATTCTTTTGACCATTTTCACATCTTTGACCATCCAACAACATCTAACATTGTGGTTTATTCCTCCCTAAACTTCATTTTAATTAAAGCATAGTTGACACTGTTATATTAGTTGCAGGTGTACAACATCGTGATTCAACAAGTTCATACATTGTGTTATGCTCACCATGGCGAGCCGTCTGTCCCCGCACAATAGTCCAATACCATTGACTATCCTGCCTAAAATCTGATGTTTTCTTAAAATTTTTAATTGCAGAATAGCGGACATTGAATATTCAATTAGTTAAAATTATTAAATATTAAATTAGTTGCAAATTAGTTTCAGGTGTGCAACATAGTGATCTGACAATTACACACATTATAAAATGCTTACACGGTAAGTATATTACAGTTTTATTGACTATATCCCCTATGTTGTAGTTTCCGTCTCCGTGACTTACTTAGTTTATAACTGGGAGTTTGTACCGCTTAATCCCCATCATCCATTTTGTGCCCATCCCCACCCCCCCTTCCCTTCAGCAACCACCATTTTGTTCTCTGGGTTAGGAGCCTGAAGGAGAGAATCAGGAAGGCTTAAAACAAGAGGTGGTAACTTGCACTAGATAAAGGTGGTTATCTGCACCAAGTGTACGTGGCAAAGGGAAGATGCTGGCTACTCTGTCGGCTTTCATACCGAGCCACAGAAGAATAGCAGAGCAGCCGCTGAGCGCAAGATGGCACTTGGCAGGCTGGACAGAGCTGAAGAGCTCCCTGGAGGCCAAGGTGCAGATGACACTGTGTGCCACACTGAAGGGTCTGAACTTTATTCACTGGCAAAGCAGTCTGATTTGTGCCTTTAAGAAGCTGGCTGTGGATAGCCAAACTATGGAAAGAACCTACATGTCCTTCAAAAGATGAATGGATAAAGAAGATATGGTGTTTATATATACAATGGAATACTATGCAGCCATCAAAAGAAACGAAATCTTGCCATTTGCAATGAAGTGGATGGAACTAGAGGGTATTACACTGAGTGAAATAAGTCAATCAGAGAAAGACAATTATCATATGATCTCTCTGATATGAGGAATTTGAGAGGCAGGGCGGGGGCTTGGGGGAGTAGGGAAGGGAAAAATTTAAACAAGATGAGACTGGGGAGCGAGAAAAACCATAAGAGATTCTTTTTTTTTTTCCTTTCTTTTTTTTTTTTTTTAAAGATCTTTAATGTATTTATTTGACGAGAATTATTAGGCAGAAGCAGGCAGAGAGGCAGGCAGATAGAGAGGGAGAAGCAGGCTCCCTGCTGAGCAGAGAGCCCGACGTGGGGCTTGATCCCAGAACCCTGGGATCATGACCTGAGCTGAAGGCAGAGGCTTAACCACTGAGCCAGCCAGGCGCCCCACCATAAGAGATTCTTAATCTCACAAAATAAACTGAGGGTTGCTGGTGGTGAGGGGGTAGGGACAGGGTGGCTGGGTTTTGGACATTGGGAAGGGTATGTGCTATGGTGAGTGCTATAAAATGCGTAAGCCTGATGATTCACAGACCTGTACCCCTGGGGAAAATAATACATTATATGTTAATAATTTTTTTTTTTTTTAAAGCTGGCTGCGTAATAGAAAGACCAGGAGAGCTGAGATGAGTAACAGGGAAAAGCAGAGTGAAGAGGGGTTAGGGGCTTGTACTACGGGCAGAGGAGAGAAAAGGTGGAAAGCTCAGGAGCGGAATGAAGAGTGAGTCACTGCCCAGATGCACGGATGAGGGAAGGTGTGCGGATAGTCCCAAAAGGCCAGTGGAGGACTCCCCGACAGAGGACACACAGGGTGGGGAGCAGGTCTAGGCGAGGGAGTGGAGCCTCCCATGTGCAGGGTCTCAATTACACTCTGTTCCTCCAGACCAAGCACCCCAGAGGTATGTAAATCACACATCAGAAGCACGCAGGGACTTCTCCTCTCTGGTCAGGCATGAGTCACGGTAAGCTGGACCCCTGGGAAAGGATGAGTTCATCTATGAGTGTACAAAGGTTGGGGGCCCAGGATGACACTGGGACAACATTGTCCCGTAAGGGCAAGACTTCTCTGGGCCTCAGTTTCCTCCTCTGTCAAGTGAGAGAGATGGGCTTCTGTGCTCTCTCAGGTTACTTTCCCCTCCACGGTGTCTCACTTCATGTTCTTTTATTGGGCTCAGGCTTTCACTCACAAATGGCTGTCTTTTCTTTCTTCCACCTTTGTTATTTTTGGAAAAGGCTGTTTGAAGCTTAAGCTCCTCTGAAGTGGCCCCTTGATCCTTCTGTCATAAGGGCACGCATAGGAAGAGTACAGCAGGGAGACTTTCCAGAAGAAGAAAGGGCAGGAGAGAATCAGGGCAGCTATGCGTGCCAGGACGGGGCCCTCCCCGTGCCTTCAGAGACACCACAATAGCACGGATTTCCCTCCCCCTCCTCCGTTGTTCAGGGGAGGCGTGTTTGATACACACCAGAAAAGATAACACCAGCACCAAGCTTCAACTACTCCTGGCTTTCCTCAGTACTCTCTCTCCTCACACTGGAGGGAGTTCCACAACGACAAATAGTGCCTAACGTATCAGCACCTCATTATCTACTAGTAGATGTAAAAATTATTAGTCCCATAAAATTTTCATTGGCCCTTTCCCCAATTATAATTTTACCCACTCTTCCTCTAACCAATGCCCACTATTTCCCATTTTTTTGTATCCCTCTTGCGTGAGGCGTGTGCAGACACTCGCTGTGGAAAATATACCCCAATTCCTATCAAACCCAAGATAAAGAGGAGGAAATTCAGTTTATTTTTTGTATACTGCCCGTTTCTCATTAGCCTTGACTTCTTAAGCCCTTGGGTTATGGGCCAGTGCTTATTTTCATGGCTGCATTACTAGATTTTATTACATTTGTACTGAGAGGCAAGATGGGCTCATTTTATATCTGGGGAAATAGGTTTAGTGACCTGATGACAACCACTGGCCACGGGTCAGTATATTTTCCCGATTATGTGAGTCCAGGGCCGTATGTTTTTGGTTGTCTGGGCAGAGTATAAAATGTACTGCTCATCACAAACAAATTCAACACCAGTGAGCTACCACCCTCTTTCTGGCCCCACCTACTGTCAGGAGATGACAGCCCTCAGGATTTTCCATGGTTCTTGTAGGAAATTTGCAGGTCCAAAAGCATCATTCTTTTCTCCGTGCCAAATCAGGTCATGTGTCATTGAGAAGAAAAACGCTTCCTCTCACCTTTAACAATAAAAATTGTTTTTCGGTATTGGAAATTAGGGATTCCAAGTATAAAGTCAGAAATGAATAAAAATGCAGTACATGAGGCTCTCCCTGTACAAAACTGGGACTAAGCATCAGGTCTCCGCCCCTGGAATAAAATACTTGCCTCTTGCAAAGGCCCATGACATAACCGAAAAGTAATGGAAGAATTCTTTCCTCCCTTTGTGTGTGTGTGCGTGTGTGTGTGTGTGTGTGTGTGTGCATCTGTGTGGAACTCTTCCTCAAATCTTCAACTGTCAACACAGTCTCCTAAAAGGACCTCTTCTAGCCATAACCGTCCGGGGTCCAATTATTAGGAATACAAATTAAATAGAGCTCTGCAAGGCAGTCTTATTACCACCTGGACCAAAATCCTATAGGAGGCTCTTCTGCATCTCAGGGGTCCAGAAAAATAAGGGCCTGGAGGTCTCTAGGGACAGACACTCTACAGCCTCCTCCCAATCCTTGCCCACAGCTTGCGTATCTCTTGTCAGAGTAAATTCTCCATGGCTGTCACTTAAACCTGCTGTTTAGTTCTGTCTTCTTTGGAGACAGAGTAACTACTCTGAAGCCTCTTTCGAATAAGTGCAAAAAGATGACCGCCACCCTCTGGATGACGAGTGCCTCTGACCCAGAAGCCCAGGGCTGCTCCACCATCATGAACCAGAAGTAAGTTCTCCTAGTCATTCTTGAGAAGCCATCAGGGAGGGAACGGTTGGAGGGGGTCACGATGTCCACTTAGGAGGATAAAAAGGGAAATGACTTCAATGTCATGACCAAGGACGGGAGGATCATAGAGTCATGTTTACCACCATCCCAGGCTTCACCTATCTCCCACTGAAGGCCAAGGCTGCTCTGGGAGCGCCCCAGGTTTATGGGAACTAACTTCCCAATTGCAGAGGTGCCGAAGAGTCCATCTGTCCCTCTAAGGACAGAAATCTCCCGTGTGGGTACACGCTGAGCCCAATTCCTGTTTTCATAACTCAAACCTGCCATCCCAATCCCAATCAACCTACAGGAAAACCTACAGTTCCTACAGGAAAACCTACAGTTCCTACAGGAAAACCTACAGTTCCCACAGGAAAACCGAGCCCCGTTTACTTCCTTGCCTTCAGTTCAAGATGTTCCACATTGTCACTTTTCCTTTCATATCCTATCCATCTTAGAAGGTTATTCTACTTCTTCCCAAAGCTCAACCCCTCTACTTGGGCTCTTCAAGACTTTTCAACCTCTCCATCAAATGTCAGCCCTGAAGATTTGGCTCTACTCTCCTCATTTACCTTAAGTCTGACTTTCTAGTATTTCTTTCTCTTTGGTGTAAAAGAAGACCAAACAAACAAACAAACCCTCTAAATAAATAAAATAAGTAAGTAAATTAGTGAGTAAGTGAGTAAGGCTGAAGATCATTCTCACTTCCATCTCCTTCCAACCCCCTCCAAAAGTTTGACCTTGATTTTGACTTTTCTCACTGCCTTTTTACTTTCACTCAATGACAAACCCTTCAAAAATGGAGCCTATGAATTCGTTTTCTCTACTTATCCTCCCATTTACTTCTAAACCCACTCTTCACGATCTAGAGTGTGAATGGAAGAACACTGGTGTAAGACATTATGAACTTCTACCTGGACAAGAGCCTTTTAGAAACATGGCTTGGGCACAGCGAGTGAATGCTGAGTGGAAGAAGGAATGAATGCAAGAGAGGAAATGGCATCGTAGAGGGTAAACAGAAGATCTGCCCCAGCCTGGTACTAATCAGTGCCAGGCACAGCATTAGCGTTACTAATACTTGTCTCATTTGATTGCAGACCACTTCGATTCCTGCTCTGTTCCTGCTCCTAACCATCTAAATGATACCAAACAGGTCAGTTACCTTTTCCTGGACCCTCATTTTTTATCTATAGGAAAAAATGACTGGACTAAAAGATTTCTCATACTCCTTGACATCTACACGATACAATGGAAAAGCATTTGGTCGTATATGTTGAAGCAGAACTTAGAGAGGAAATAGTCCCAGATTTATAAGGCATCTTTATTTTTTCTTTTATCTGACTGGGAGCCTTGTTCATTTTCCTTCCTGTCTACCAAATTTATTTATTGGATAATAATTTTTTTTGTTTCCCTTTTTATTCAAAGTTATGTTTGATCGGGGCCATATGGCCCAATGACAAGATCATGGTTTTTGAAACCAGGCAGTATGAATTTCAATCCCACTTTGCCACTTTCCTAGCCACATGACCCTGGACAGGCTGCTTCACTGATCTGAGCCTCAGAACCCTCCCCTGTAAAATGCAGCTAAGACAGTAAAGTCCACCAGCAAATTCCCTGCCTCCCAGGATTGCTGTGACAGTTGGTTGGGATAAGGAGTCTAGTTCACACGATGGTTGGCACAGAGAAGGCATGGGATGAATGTGAGTCTCCCCAGTTTTCTCTCTTCTCTCTTTCTTCAACCAGCAAAGGCACACTTCCTGTCAGGTTCCTAATAAAAACAGTAAGCACCTCACAGACACCATTTTGTCTCTCAATGGCTCCCAGGTGGGCTGCTATCCTTCATGGGCAATGACTGACCTAGTGGACCCCCCTCATTATTCGATGAAGTAGCAGTTTTGCCACAAGTTCACGGGGTTAGTTAGTGACAATGTCAACGTTAGCAACCAGGTTGCTGTACTGTTCGTGTGGTTCTTATCACAGCCCCTCACAATGCTTCCTGAGGGATCTACGCAGCCAGTTGTGTGCTCCTCCGAAAGGGCCCATCTTCTCAAAGTCAGTAATTGTGGACTGACACAAGGACAGAGGCTGTCAGACGCCCTGATCTTTTGTCACCGCAGAGAAACCATCCCCTGCTACTCACCGAGCTTAGACTCCCCCAATCCTCCTCCCCACCCCAACATTTCTCCTTCCTCCTCCTATCTCTAATGGTACCTTCTCAGTAGCCTCATGGGTCCCTTCAAGTAGTTCTTATCTCCAGATTGAGCTTTCTTTTTATGTCAACTAGTTCTAGACATAAGTGTAAATTTTCAAGAAAGGAAAATAAAACCAGCCATCAGCCTGAAACTAAAGAAACAAATAAACCAAACAACAACATCAACAATTAGACTTCAAATGTACTGTATCTAGGTGGTGGAAAAAAATCATTCCCCAGATTTTCCCCCTTACAATTTAACTCACAGACGCTGGGACCCTTCTAGATGCTCAGCACTTGAAGAAGGGATGGTTAAATGACGACGCAGACGGTATCCCGGTATCCTCGGCAATGCTAAACGCCACGAACCATCGTGTGCTTCCACGAACATTTAATGACATGCCAGGTCACCATGGTCAAATATTACAAGGTCCAATAATTTTAACTTTTAAAAAACTGTGTAACATATCAGCTCAGCTCTCCACAAAGAAACTTTATACGAACAGAAAATTGGCAGAAGATGTGATTCATGTTTATGTTTCATCGCTGGAGAGTAGGGTTATGATTTTAAACTTCTTCTCTATGCTTTTTTTTTTTTTGTATTTCTTCTAATTTTACTATGATCGATAGATAGCTTTTAATGAAAAAATGGTTTTTATTTTGATACCATAGACTGTTCAGTATGTTCAAGGGCAACCAATATGTGTACTCTGGCTGTTTTGTTTGTAGAACTGCCAAACCGATTTGCAGGGCATAAACTATTATTACTAGAGGGAACCAGAAAATAGCATCTATTATCAAACTTTTTTTTTTTACAAGAAAACTTTTTCTTCAAAAGAAACCTTAAAGAGATGCTTCCTATGTCAACAAAGATAAAAGAAGAGTGTTTCTCATCCCAGCAGAGTTAATGAGCCCAGAGCCCCATCATCCCCATCTTCCAGCCCCACTGTTGGCAGTTGAGGCATGTTAAATAAAATCTCTAGGACTCTGTGACACTTAATTTGTCAAGATCCTGATTTGGTCCAAGGTCTCCGGGCCAGGGATGAGGAATCAGGCACCAAGAAGGGCAGCGACGAGGATCCTGACCAGGGCAAACAGAAAACCCGGATTTCCAGACTCCTGAACCAGGTTCATTAGAGCCTTGCCCAAAAGAGGAACGCACCTGCCAGTGATGTTCTTGAGATCTAAGACCAGGAACAGCACCGGAGAGGCTGACTGTGAGGCGTCAGCCATCCTCAACAGCGTGCTCAGCAAACCACAGACGGAATTCTGCCCATTCAGCAGGAGCCCGGACATTATTTATTATTTGCAGGTGACCGTGGCCTCTTTTACAACCTTCGCACTCTGTGGCACCCCCCCAATACCCCTGCCCCCGCCACCCTCAGGATCAGTTCCCAAGAAATGCCAATAAATCCCTCCCCCGCCTCCGTTGCAGTCAATCAATGTCCCTGTAGTCAGCGAGTCCTCCGCCGTGTCCCACACGGAGCCCACTCCTGGATGGAAGCAGAAAGCCCCAAATCTTGCTGAAGCCATTCAGAGTGCTGGAGGTGCTTGTAGGAGCTGCGGGGTGCTAATCCCCACTTGCCAGGCCAGCTCCAACTCTGTAATTACATTTCGCCTCAGAAATGTGTCCCCGCTGCTGCTGTGAGATGCAGGCTTCATTTTCACCTCGCCAAGTGAGGCTTGGAGGTAAGGTCTCTCAGAGGGGGCTCGCGGACCCTGAAGGTGGCTGCGTTCAAGGGCAGGGCTGCATTTCAGCACCTGCTGAGCCAGACTCCCGGCCCTAGGGTTTCCTGAGCAGTTCCCAAAGAGCATTGGATTAGAGAAGTTGGGTACCTGTAAGGTATTATTATCACCTCATCTTTTTCTATCTCCAACTCGGGTAATAGCGGCGAGGAACCCAGCTCACGTAGCTCGCGTGCCTCCGAGGTGCCGTTGAGTACCAGCCCGAAGGCTTGGATGTCGAAAATATATCTGAATCCCTCAGAGGTGACAGAATGGAACTGGAAATCTACCAAAGTCCCCGAAAGAGGATGGAAGGCTGCCCCACCTGCTGCACGTGGGGACGTCTGCCGGCCCTGTCACTGCAACAAGACAAAGTTCCACTGCCAGAGATGAGCAGCAGTCACTCCTGAGGGGACAGCCACCATTTCTTGGTGCTCCCTGTTTCTCAGGGGGAGAAAAGGAGGCAGTTCCCTTGAGCCTGAGAGTCAGGCCAGCAAGCCAAGGACACAGCGAAGCCAGAGCAGCCACAACATTCACTGTGTGCCTGCTCAGACGCCGGGCTGAATGTGGCCAGTGTCCCCGTCAGGAAGATCCAGAAGGCAGACAGGACCGTCTCAAGGGGAAAAGTCATGTTTTTTGGACTTACCAACAAACCAAGAGATGCTGCTTTAATTTGGGGGCGGGGGGGAGGAGATCCTACACTCTATTGATAGTATGCTAGTTTAAAAATCATTTTAAAGATTTTATTTTTAAAATGTAACGTGCTTCTCTGAAGACGTCAAACCACCCAAAACGTCTGCCTCTCCGCCTTGCAACCTCACTCCTGGAAATAACCAGTATTACAGTTCAGAGTATACCTTTGCACGACCTTCTCGGGTTCCTGTGAATAGATTCAAACATGGGCGGGGCTTTTCTGCCCTCTCGCCTTCTCTCTTCCCTTCCTTCTCTTCTTCCTCCCTTCCTCAACAGAGAGGGTAGTAAAGACATCAAAGTGCTTCCATTAAGGTTTAGGAAACAGTCATGCTCGTTGGTGAGGAGCCATTTCACCTGGTCCAGAGTCAGAGCTACTTCCTGTTTCTTCTCCCATCCCCCCACAGCACTCGCCAGCCCTTCATGGGCAGAGCGCTGGGCAGACACAGGGACAGCGAGCAAGGAAGGAGGGCAGATTGGTGATTGTCTTGTTTTATGTCACTAGCCCCAGCCAGTCCTTCTCCTCAAAAGCAGAAGAGGTGACCCAGCAGCCCATGGCTTCACCTCATCAGGGTGGAGGCATGGAGCTTCCCCATCTCTGTGATTCGTCTGATACCACGTTTTCCTGCTCAGTGGAAATCTCACACCACTGATGGTCCTTGAAGTGTCCCTAGATTATTTCTAAATGCAGCCCTATGTGACCCTTCATAATCACAAAAGCACCTATGGAGGGAAATTAAAGCCATTTGTTGTCCTTTGGCTAATGTGTTACTCTTTAATCCAGAGCTAGGATGGGAAGGAGAGGAAGAGAGAATGAGAGAGAGAGAGAGAGAGAGAGAGAGAGATGCACCATACCGTAAAAATGATTGAGACAAATAAAATCAGCCAATACAAGTACTCCTCAACTCTCAGAGTCCAGTTCACAAAACACAGGGACCCTTATCTGATGTCCTCAGGCCAGGCATCTGACTCACAGGTACCCAACACACACTCACTACTCACACACAGTGGGTGCAGGAGGGCTTGCTCTGTCTTTATTCTCACCCCATGGCTCCCTCCAAGAATCATTAACACACTGGGCCCTCTGGGGTTCTTCCATAATCCTACAAAACCCATCAAGACCCTTAGCAAAAGGCTTAAAATCAGACACTAAAATAAAAATTAGAAGTCACTGAAAATGGTCACCTTTCCTAGGGTATTATCCATCAGTGGTTGAGGGAAACTTTTATGTTGTTTAATACAAATAGGGCCTCCTCTTCACTTCTGACACCAAAAGCATTAGTTGCCCATATATTAGGTTAGCCTTCCTTAAAGAAGCATAAATGTACACACTTGTAAATAAACACACACCACATCCCTCAGTCACCACCACCATCATCAGTACAAATCATCACCATACAAAGGCCCCAGCAAGTTACAGACTTATGACTTATCCATAGTCACAATGACCATCTTTGCTACTCATCTGCAACAGCAAAGCCAACCATTACCATCTGACAATGCCCTTCATGGAGGGAACTCACAGTACCAACAATCAGTAACCCACGCAACAGTGCTCTGTTCATGTGCTATACATACAAGTCGCAGTTCCCATACTTACTTAGCTTTTCTGTCTTCTCTAATTTAAAAATTCACTAACATTGAGTTTCTAGGAGGTGTGAGACACACACATGACAGGCACTATGTCACTTAATCCTCAAAATAACTCCATAGTGTTGGTATGCTCATTACTTTCTACTGTGAGCTTCCCAAAGGACAAGATCCGTAAGATAATCTTGGGTTTCCAGTCCCTGCTGGAGTGTCTAATAGACCGGCAGAGTAGCTGGGCAGAGAGACAGCATCATGATGAAGTCCTGAAACTACAAGAGATGACCAAAATCATCGACACCAGATATCCATCTGATCATAAATTTCACCCAAACAATCAACAGATGTGCCAACAAAGTTCAACCTACCCTCCACCTTTGGATAAAAACCACCCACCCAGAGAGAGCTCAGTAGAACCCCTCTCTACATTGAATCAAAGCACCTTCTCGAAGCTTCAACCCATAAAACCCTGGCTGTATTCATTTGAATTCTCCCACATCTGCATGAAAAGTCTTCAGATATTTGAAGTCTGCTCTCATGGTCTTTTTCTGGTCAAACATAACTAGTTGATTCAAATGTTCCTTATCCTTTCAACCTGTCTTAGGACCCCTTTGCCATTCTTTTCACATGTGTTTGTTTTTGAGATTGGGTAGAGAGGGGGGCTAAACTCAGACGTTAGTGAGGAGCAGGTGGATAGGACGACTGCATGCTAGCCTGGCCCTACTCCAGGCAGTGAAGGAGTGATAGGGCTGGTAGCGAGAGCAGGGGCGCGTCTTACCAAAATTCCTTGAAATGAGAAAACTGACTTTGTGAAAGCCAAACAGAACATGTATTTGGATTACTCTCATCCACTGAATTGGACACTTCCTGAAACATGGCAACCAGAACTGACCTCCAAAGTCTGGGTGCCATTGGACCGGCCCTCCAAAATAAAAGGGACGTTCATTCCTCATCGGAGTAACCGTACTTGTATTAATGCTGCAAATGTTACATTAGCCTTTTAAAAGGTTGTGATATTCTGTTGACTCACATCAGGCTCCCTGTGAACCAAAGCCTGGAGTTATTTTTATAGGGCTGTTATTAGTTGTTTTTCTTGAAGACAGTTTTAGGATTCTCTGTTTATTCCTACTAAATTTCACCCTGTCAGATTCAACCCAGCTGTCCAATCCGTCAAGTTTCGTCTGAGTACTGACTTTTCTGCCTTTGCCCAATGCAAATATTCCCTTTGCTGGTTTCACATAACCTATAATTATGATAAACACGTCTTTTTATTTAATACATGACTTGCATACCATAAAACTCCCTCTTTGAAATTACACAGTGATTTTTAGGGTGCCTGTGTGGCTCAGTTGGTTAAGCGTCCGACTCTTGATTTTGGCTCAAGTTATGATCTCAGGGTCCTGGGTTCAAGCCCTGCACTGGGCTTTGCACTCTGTGGGGAGTCTGTTAGAGATTCTCTCCTTCCCTCTGTCCCGCCCCAGCTCTTTCTCTCTCTAAAATAAATAAATCTTTAGATTATACAGTGATTTTTAATATATTCACAAAGTTGTGCAACCATCACTATCTAATTCCAGAAAAATTTTATCCTGCCAAAAAGAAACTGTTCTCATTAGCAATCCCCACCCCTCCTCCCTCCATTTCTGGCAACCACTAATTTACCTTCTGTCTCTATGGGTTTGTCTATTACGGATATCCCATAGAAATAGACTCATACAATAGGAGTCTTTTGTATCTGCTTTCCTCCTCTTAGCATACATAATGTTTTGGAGATTCATACATGTTGTAGCACACACCAATACTTCCTTCATTTTTATGGCCAAATAATAGTTTCTTATATGGAAAGAGCCCATTTTGTTTGTTCATTCATCAATCCATATACACTTGGATGTTCCATTTTTTGAATATTATGAATGAGGCTGCTATAAACATTCATAAATAAGTTTTTGTGCAGACAGATGTCTTCGGTTCTCTTGAGTATATACATAAAAGTGGAATGTCTGGGTCATATGTACCTCTATGCTTAACTTTTTGAAGAAATGCCAAATTGTTTTCCACATCAGCTGAACCATTCTCCATTCCCACCGGCAATGTGGGAGGGCTCCAATTTCCTTATACCCTTGTTAGCGTGGATTCTTGTTTGTCTTTCTGATTAGAGCCATTCTAGTTGCTATGAAATGGTATTTCATTGTGGTTTTTATTTGTAGCCACCTCCTGACTAATGAGGCTGAGCATCTTTTTACAGGCTTATTGGCCATTTGTCTATCTTCTCAGGGGAAACATCTACTTAAATCTTTGCTTCATTTTTAGTTGGATTGTCTTTTTTTAATGGGTTGAGTTGTAAGAGTTTTTAAAATTTATTCTGGATATGAACTCTTTCTCAGATATATGGTTTGTAAATATTTACTACTATTATACGGACTACATTTTCACTTTCCTGATGGTATTCTTTGATACACATAAATTTTGATGAAATCCAATTTCTCTGCTTTTCCCTTTGCTGCTTGTGCTTTTGCTGTCATGTTTAAGACCCACTGCCTAATCCAAGATCACAAAGACATATACCCGTGTTTTCTTCACAGGATCTTATCATTTCAGCCCTTACATTTAGCGAATTGAACCATGTTAGTTAATTTTTGTGTATCGTATAAGGGAAGGGTCCGACTTCATTCTTCTGCATGTGTTGAAAAGAAAACCACAGGCCTCAAATGAACTAGTTGATGTTAAGGGCCTCACCCAAGCAAACCAAGACTTAACCCCGGTTTCAGCTCCCCCAAGCACAGCCCTGAGAATGTAACATTTGACCAGTCGAGATGGAATTTTCTGGTCAGCACTATGAAGTATTCTGCTGACAGGCCCCTCTTCTCCCCTCAGGAGGGTGACCTTGTGTAAAGCAATGCATTCCTTTCTATAAAAACCTTCACTTTTCGGCATCTCCAAGGAGCTCCCCTCTTCTTGCTGGATCTAATGCTGCTCAACTCATGAGTCATTGAATAATTAGACCTTCAGATTTACTACACTGAAGTCTGGTTTTTAAACACATAGGATATGCTCTTTTGCACTGTCCCAGAACCATTTTTCTCCATTGAATAATTTTGATGCCCTTGTCAAAACTGAATTGTAAATCTATAAATGCAGGGTTTATTTCTGGACTCTGAAGGCTATTCTAATCCCAAATGCCCATCTTTATGCCAGTGCCACGCCGTCTTTATTATGGCTTTGTAGGACAAACATGCCTTCGAATGTTACCGAATTTGGCTGCGAAAATTGGGAATAAGACAGAACTGCAGAGCCCCGTGGCACGGCGCTAGAATATAAGCTCCATGAAGTCAGAAGTCTTGTTTCCTTTGGTCTCCGGTGTGTCCCCCGTACCTAGAAAAGGGTCTGACACATGGTAAAGCTCTGAATAAATATTTGCTGCCATAAATGAATAACAGAGTAAAAAATGTGATTAGAACCCACTCTCAAAAAACGTATGAATCTACTTAGTTGGCCCAGCATTCTGCCTTCTCCCTCCATGGTGTCAGAAAAACTAGTGTGGGAGACTTTGCCAAATGCCTTGCCGATGTTTAAAGACATCTATTTGAACCTCAGTCAGGACACTGTGTGTACTATCCATCACCTTCGAATCACCAAAAGAGCAATGACGTTGACCATTCCTGGCACAGGCATGTTGCCACTTGGTCATTTAAGACAGAAATCCTCTATGACTTATCCTCCTGAAACCAATATTATCGATTTAGAAGAACTGCAAAACCCTAGGGCAATAACACTGAAATCATTCGGCAGCTCAAGACAAAAAAGAGAACCTCCATGTGGGGAGCTAATACTCTAGAGGTCACATCTGACCTTTAGGGAAGAGCCAAGCCCAGGAAGCAACAATGGAATATAAGCAAAAGATGACCCTGCCCACACCCTCAAGATTGGCTCCTCCGGGGCTGTTCCTGCCTCTGAACAGAACCTAGGTAGTTGGAAAATGACACAGGGACAGATCTCATCAACAGATGAAGGAAAAATCAACAGAGAAGGAAAGACTTCAATCACTTCCCATAGATGAATGGCTAACAGAGATTTGTTTTTTCAAAGTTCAGGGGTTTTTTTCTAAACAGTATGTGACAGCTGACTTTTCAGCTATGTGTTTTGTACAGGCGACTGCTAGGTCTCTGAATTTAACTAAAAGTTTATATTTTGGGGTTTACATTGAGGGCAGATCTACATAAAAAATACCGGTACTGACACTGGGTACCAAGGGAGCCTGCCTCATAGAAATATCCTTGCCTGAAATTTCAAGAACTTCCACACAACTTTTTGAATGCAGTCACTCCAGCCTCCTGTACCAAAGGCTGCCTCCACATTAACAAATAGCCGTCATCATTTTGGCTTGAGACTGCTACATAAATTATCTCATGTAATCTTTTCAATCAAACAACACAGTGTGTGAACTCTGCTGGAATTAAAAGTAAAAAATTTGAAAAAGCAAAGAAAAATTTCAATTCATAAGTAGAGGAGCCAAGACTCAAACCCAGGTCTGATACCAAACTGTACGCCCTTACCCACTGTACGTCCTGCCGCCAAGGACAGAATGAGACTCCATGAATGTGCAGGGGATGGTTTTAAAAGAAGAGAGTCTGCCTGCGCACATGATTGCCTCCTGAGTATAATCCAACTGCTCCTCTTCCTCCATTGCAACCTTAGACTTGGCCAGTTCAAATGCAAGCTCAAGCTCACTGCCTCATTTGCATTTTGTCCTTCTCACATTTTCAGTCTGTACTTTTAGTCTCCATGTGTGCATGTGTGTGTGCTTGTGTGTGCGTGTGTGTGTTGTGTGTGGTAAAATAAAATAATAATAATAAAAAAAAAACACCTGATGTGAAATCTACCTTCCTAACAAAGATTTAAGAGTACAGTACGGTATTGCTAATTACACAGACATTGTTGCACAGCAAAGCTCTAGAACATTTTTGACTTGTAGGACTGAAACTCTATACCCATTAAATAGCAACTTCCTTTCCCTTCTCCCTCCTGTCTTTGGCAACTGCCATTCTACTTTCTGCTTCTGTGAGTTTTACTACTTTGGAGACCTCATGGAAGCAGGATCATGCACTATTTGTCTTTCTGTCGTGATTTATGTCATTTAACATAAGGTCCTCAGCATTCATCCATGTTGCAGGGTCCGACCGGATTTTCTTCTTTTTTGTAAGGCTGAATAATCTGTTTATTTTTTTAACCATTTGTTTATCAGTGGGCATTTAGACTGTTCCCATATCTTAGCTATTATTAATAATGCCACAATGAAATGAGAATGCAAATATCTCCTTTAGATCCTGTTTCGTAAGTTGCGGGGGTGGGGAGGTAAATACACAGAACTGGGACTGCTGAACCATACAGTAGTTCTACTTTAAATTTTTTGAGGGCTCCTGGGTGGCTCAGTAGGTTAAGCCGCTGCCTTCAGCTCAGGTCATGATCCCAGGGTCCTGGGATAGAGCCCCACATGGGGCTTCCTGCTCAGTGGAGAGCCTGCTTCCCCCTCTCTCTCTGCCTGCCTCTCTGCCTACTTGTGATCTCTTTCTGTCAAATAATTAAAATCTTTAAAAAATAATTTTTTTTTGAGAAAACTTCATGCTTTCCATAGCAGCTACCCCATTCACATCCCCACCAACACTGTACTAATGTTCTAATTTCTCCACAGTCTTGCCAACACTCATTTTTTTTTTTATGATAATGGGCATCCCAACAGTTCTGAGGTGGCATCTCTTTGTGATCTGCTCTTCCTGGTAAACATCTTCCTTATACCTGTCGAAACCATGTACTATGGAGAAGTGACTGTTCAAGTCCTTAGCTCATTTTTAAGACAGGTTACTTACATTTTACTAGAGGGTTATTGGAGTTCCTTATGTATTTTGGATATTGAGCTCTCATCAGATGACTCCCAAATATTTTTTGCCCCATTCTGGGCTTGCCTTTTCACTATCACTTGCTTCCTTTACTGTGCAAAAGCTTTTTAGTTTGATGTAGTTCTACTTACCTATTTTTCATTTTGTTGCCTGTTTTTCATGTCATAGCCAAGAAATGATTGCCAATACCAATGTTACGAAGTTCGCCCCTTGTATTTTATAATTTCAGGCCTTACATTTAAGCCTTTAATTCATGTTGAGGTAATTTTTGTGTGTGGTTTAAGACAAGGGTTTGACCTCTTTCTTTCTTTCTTTTTTTTTAAGCTTTGCTCTTTTATTGGGATGACCTCTTTCTTTAACGTATTGGAACACCTGTTTTCCCAACAGCATTTGTGGAAGAAACTCTTCTCTCCCCGTTGTGTCATCTTGACAACTCTGTCAAAGATCATTTGACCATGTATGCCTGAGTTTACATCTGAGCTCTGTTTGGTTCCATTGGTCCGTGTCTATCATTAATACTAATGCTATACTGGTTTGATGACCATAACTTTGTAATAGGTTTTGAGGTTAAAATGGAAACATGTCCCCTGTCCATAGACTGAAAGACTTAATATTGTTAAAATGTTCACACTACCTAAACTGATCTACAGATTTAGTACAATTCCCATGAAAATCCTAATCACATAATTTGCAGAAATAGAAAAGCAATCCTAAAATGTGCATGGAACCAGGAAAGATTCTGAATTGGCAAAACAACCCTGAGTATAAAGAACAAGGTCAATGACTACTCTTCCTCTTGTTGCTTCTTACAGATCATCCCATTAACAAATTCACGGCAGGAATTTCTGCAGGTCTATGACCCCCTCTCTCTTTGGACATTGGCTTTGAGAGGAAACTGGGAGGTCACTCAGAGGCACGAGTCTCAGACGACCAAAGTCTGTTCGAATACCTCAAGTCCAATGTAGCTGACTTCCAAGAGTGAATCCAGTTTCAAATGACCCACAAAGAGATCTTAAATGGCTCCTCAGTTCCTCAGATCTTCCCCAGTCTTTTTTAAGATTTTATTTATTTGACAGAGAGAGACACAGCAAGAGAGGGAAAAGAAGCAGTGGGAGTGGGAGAGGGAGAAGCAGGCTTCCCGCCAAGCAGGGAACCCGATGTGGGGCTCGATCCCAGGATCCTGGGATCACGACCTGAGCCAAAGGCAGACGCTCAGCAACTGAGCCACCCAAGTGCCCCGATCTTCCCTAGTTTTAACAAACTCCCAACATTTTTACTCATCACTTATTATTTTGCCAGTGATCAACACCAGGAGGAAAATGCTGAAGTATTTCCAGAGAAAAATCCCACCATTTTTTCCCCAACTTCCAAACACCGTCATCTTACTTCATACAGAAATTTCTCAATAGAGGTTCAGCCTCACACCACCAACACAATCTTTGGGGTTAGAACTGGTTCAAATCCTAGCCCCATTACCTACCAGCTATAGGTCTCTTCACAACTCCTTAATGAATCCAAGCCTTGATTTCCTCACCTAAAGGTGGCTACAATAATACCCATATCAAAGGTTTGTCATAAAAATGAAATTTAAAAAATGGTGCCCGACACCTAGCAAAGCCCACACAGTAGCTATTCTTATTTATTATTATCTACTCCTCTGGACCATCTGGATCAGTTAGTTTGCTCTATCTCAATCTCTGTACAATAATAATGAGATTTTTCCTTATGTGGTATTAGATGCTGTGGTGGTCGATGTCAAATAAGCAAATGGCTGAAAAGAAGAAAGCAAGGAGAAACATTAGAAATAGAGAAGAAAAGGGGGACCTGGGTGGCTCAGTTAGCTAAGAGTCTGCCTTTGGCTCAGGTCACGATCCTGGAGTCCTGGGATGGAGCCCCATGTCAGACCTCTTCCTCTGCCCCCCCCCCATATAAATTAATAAAGAAATAAAATCTGTAAAAAAAAAAAATACAGAAGAGAAAGTAAAGGTGAAACAGGACAGTAGAAGAGTGGTTTTTAAAAATCATGTTTATAACCTCTTGTGATAAACTGATTTCTACTCCCCCCCCCCCCTTTGGCCCCAGGATAAAGAAGGGAGCATTGCTGGGTAGATCCTGGAGGGAAATAAAGGTTAGAAAACTCATTCCATAACCTGTTGCTGACTGGCTGTCCACTCATCCGAAATCTCTTAAATGACCCGGGCTATAATTTAGGTTCCAAGAGGTCAGGAAGGAACCCAGATCACCTTCTATTAATGTTAAATGAGCCTGTAAGTGCATTTTGGGCAGCAAATCAAAACCACTGTTAGCAGCAACTCAGAAGATTCCTGTATCTTAAAGGACCAGCTGCCCTTTCATGAAAGACCATTTCTTCTATGAATAATACATATACTACTAGGGAAGAATACACATTCCCATTAAGCAACATCAATTCTCAACACACTGGATATAATCTCTTATATGGCTATAATTAAAAATTAAACACGAAGTATTATGTTGAAGAAACTCCAAAGCTGATTTTTATGTACTCTCTTTTTTCCTCCAAAAACATCATTCTTACCAGCTTCTCAATGTAATTATATTCCAGGGAAAACAGGCAGGCGTAAAAGAATAAATCAACATATAATCTTTCTTTAAAGTCCTAGCTTATATTTTATGATCAGTACAGACGATTAAAAAAAAAAAAACTGGTCTGAAGTTTTCTACAATGAACATACACTCTTCCATTTCCTTTGATTTTAAAGAGTTAAATCACATAAAATACCAGATTGTGGGCACCTGGGTGGCTCAGTCAGTTAAGTATTTCAGCTCAGATCGTGATCTCAGGGTGGCAAGATGGAGCCCCATGCTGGGCTCCATTCCGGCCATGGAGTCTGCTTAGGATTATAGCTCTCCTCCTGCCCTAAAGCATGTTCTCTCTCTCAAAATAAATCAAGAAAATCCTTTTAAAAAAATACCAGATGGGGTGTGCTTTTTAGACACAAGAGACTTTCACTGACTATGTGGGTTTCTGTGAACCAATTTTGAAATCCTAATTCCCTAACATATAGTTGGCATTTAATGGATATTTTCCAAAACAAATTTTAATATTTAATAAATAAATAGTAATATTTAACATTTAATAAATATTAATGTTAAAAATAAAAACTAGGAGGCTATTTGGATATTTGAGGTTAAAATAATTCAATGTTTTGCTAATATGGTTGCCTAGTGGATTTTCCCCTTCTCTGCTCAACTTCTCCCTTTGTTAAAAAAAAAAAAAAAGAAAGAAAGAGCAGTCTCAAGTCTGGAAAGTACCAGTAGGAAGTACGAGCGTCTTCATTATTGGCCTTAATACACCCAGGAGAAGCAGTCTCATCTTGTTTATTTCAAAAAGTCCATTAAAAAGGGGCGTCTGGGGGGGCTCAGTGGGTTAAAGCCTCTGCCTTCGGCCCAGGTCATGGTCCCAGGGTCCTGGGATCAAGGCCTGCATCAGACTCTCTGCTCAATGGGGAGCCTGCTTCCTCCTCTCTCCCTGCCTGCCTCTCTGCCTACTTGTGATCTCTGTCTGTCAAATGAATGAATAAAATCTTAAAAAAAAAAAAAAAAAATCCATTTAAAAGGTCCCTGATCTCAGAGAAGTGGGCATTTATCTTCTTAAACAATGAAGATTTTTTTAAAAGCATATATTTCATTAAAATTGAAATTTGGTTAGATGCAAAATACCCAAATTGCTTGAAATTCAAACCACAGGATTTATAAAGCTGGAAAGACTCTTATATAACATAGAATCTAAACTCTCTAAACTCTCCTTCTTACAATAGAGGAAGCTGAGGTGAGAGACGCAAAGGGATTATCCCATCGGTACGGAACTAGTAAATGGCAGAGAGACTTGTTCACAGGAACCTGATTCCAATTCCAACACGTGTCTCATTTCACCCACACTACTATAAACCCCTTAGTACTTTATGGACAGATAATAAAACTTAGTTAATGCAGATGATGACGATAATGAAATTTCACTGTGCTGGAAACAGGGAAATGAGTTCAGTTAGCTGGTATTTGGTAATGCTTTTGTTAAGGCAGAACATCTATTTTTTCCCATCTCTCTCTGCACTTGAAAAAAAAAAATCTATGTACTTTGCTTAAAAAAAAAAAAAAAAGCCAGAGGAACTAAATATCATTCATTAAAACATTTAAGACAAGTGATAGCTCCTGGTAATATATTTCCAGAACAGAACAAGCTAGATAAGAACAGCTCAGAAACTGCATAAACATGGGGTTTTTCTGATACCCTAATCCCCTGCTGGCCAATTTTTAAAAGTGGGCTTTTATTGTACCATAAAAATGAACAAGCTGAAGTTTTCACATCCAGAGAAAGGTCTGTACCCTCATGGAAAGTGTTTTGCCTTCAGGAGTTCGGGATGAGAGGAAACCATTACCATCCAGTAAAGACAACTAACGGCGGCATGATAGAACCTGGGTATTAAAACTCCATTTGTGAGCCACACATAACCTACAAGTAGAGGAAGAGGATTCCATTTCTGGGCATAAGATCGGTTGATTACCAAGGCAAGCCTGGTTTGGGGGAGAAAGGGTCCCCTCCCAATTGCTCCCAAAATATGACTTTGTCTTATAAAAAACCAAAGACCTGGCTTTGGAGGACTATTTGTCAATATCTGTAAAAGGTAAGCACTGGCATTCACTCTCCGCCCGAAATTCCCCACACAGATACACACCTAACTGAAGTGCATTTATACATGAATCCGAGACATGCACAAGGATTGCCCTACAGCCTTGTTTAAAATAAAAAATAGTTGGGGCGCCTGGGTGGCTCAGTGGGTTGAAGCCTTTGCCTTCAGCTCAGGTCATGATCCCAGGGTCCTGGGATGGAGCCGCACATCGGGATCTCTGCTCCGTGGGGAGACTGCTTCCTCCTCTCTCTCTGCCTGCCTCTCTGCCTGCTTGTGATCTCTGTCTGTCAAATAAATAAATAAATAAAATCTTTAAAAAAAAATTTTTAAAGATAAAATAAAATAAGAAATAGTTTCCTAAAAAAAAATAATAAATAAAAAATAAAAACGAAAGAAAGAAAGAAAGAGTTTCCTAAACGGAAACTACCCAAATGGCCATCAGCAGTAGGATGGGCAAAATACCCTGTGGTAGCTTCCCACAACAGATTACCATTTTGCAATGGTAATGAGTGAGCTGTAGTGATTCTAATAACATGAACAAACTTTCACCAAAAATTCACATAGGGTAAAAGAAGCCACATCTGCAGAAAGTTTGTATTGTATGATTTTCTTTATGCAAAATTTGAGGGGCGCCTGGGTGGCTCAGTGGGTTAAGCCTCTGCCTTCGGCTCAGGTCTTGGTCTCATGGTTCCTGGATGGAGCCCCGCATGGGGCTCTCTGCTCAGCGTGGATCCTGCTTCCGCCCCCCCCCCCCGCCTGTCTCTCTGCCTGCTTGTGATCTCTCTCTCTATCTCTCTGTCAAATAAATAAATAAACTAAATAAAATATACAAAATTTGAAAATGATTGAGTTTGTGCTTCCCCTAGGGGTGGTGACTGGAAGGGGCACAAGGAAGATTGGTGGATGCAGAGGATGTAACATGATGCTCTTCTGTTTCTTGATCACGGCCCTGCGGACACAGGTTGCTATCTTTGTAGTAATGCCTTGATCCATATGCTTATATGTCATTTAAAAAATCTGAAGTCCTAAAACTTTTCCTATAAATACATGATAAGACAAGAATGACAAATTAGTAGAAAAGATGTCCTGTCAATAAGATAAAGAATGACTGTGCCCACAGGCAGCCTTTCCTCCCTTGCCCGGCTCTTCCCTCATCACTGCTTATGAAACTGGTCACCAGCCTGCAAATGAGGAACACAAATGTATAAATGTCACACTCTTATGCAGGAACCAAGGTACTCACTTCTTTTTGCCCCGAGGCAAGACTGGGTCTCAGTTTTCATATACTAAAAATGGACCTATTAGGATAATGAGTGAGTCCACCTCTGTCATTTCAAGCTGATTGCTGGCAGTGCGTGGTATCTAGGATGTGTCCCACTGATTACAAAGAGAAGTCAGATACATTTGGGGAACATACATCATTTGGGGACATGGTCTAATTGAGCATCTGTCGTTTGTGCTGCATCTCTAAGGTCTGTGGAAGGAACACAGAGGTCTGTCCTCTCACTCTAATAGAGAGAGGAAGGATGGGAAGAACCCGTTAAGGAACTAACACGAGTCAGTGCGATGTTAAAGGGTTATGTAATCCTCTCAACAGCTTTCAAAGCTGGACTCATTTAACAGAGGAGGAAACAAAGTCAGAGGGGATGAACTTATGCAAGCTGTACCCGATACTAAATGAGGGAAGAAAGGTTCAGACTCTGGACCACAGACTCATCAGGCTCCTCCATCACGTAGCTTCCACAGAGGTCAACAGCCCTTTGGCAAAATGTCTGCAGTCCCTAAAGAAAAGAACCAAAGGGTTCTCTTCAACTCTGCTTCGATCCCCTTCTCATACCAGGGTTTATCCCAAGTGCAAGGAAAAACACAACCACTCTTCTGCCTGGAAAAAAAAAAAAAAAAAAAAAAACGAAAGTCTTAAATGGCCGGGGACAGTGAGGGTACGAGATTATAATAACTGTGATCGCTGGTCTGACCACTCTCTCTCTCAATCCAGACTAATATTCTTTCATAAATGAAGGTCTTCAAGGGGGTGGTCTGTGAAAGACCTCCCAAAAAGCATGCCTCAAAAGAGCGGATTTCCACGTACCAGGAATCTAACTTCCCTCAGACCCCGGGAAAAGAACCATTCCCAGTGCTACAGAACAGGCCAGCACCCAAAGAGGAAAAACTCAGTGGCGCCAACCCAAAAGCCTTCAGCAAAACTGTACACCTGTTCCAAGGTATCAGGACTCAGGCTGGAAGCTGCTTTCCCATGAAGACTTATTTCCTGACCAACCCCACTGCTGCAATGATCTAGAATAAGCATCTGAGTTCCCCCACACAGCAAAGGGATCATAACAATTCCTACCTGTCCTCCAGGGCATTCGAAGAACTAGCTAATGTCCCCAGGATGAGGCACCATGTAAGTGCTAGGAATCATGTGACCATCAGGGCAGGGGCCTGGAGCAATGCACATGGGGGTTGGGCTTGCACAGTTGCACATGTTCTCAGCTCCAGAGGTTTGAGAACATCTTACTCATACTGAGATGCTAAGGCAAACAGTTGATGCGGAGTTATATTTGGGGACTGAATGGGTCAAAACACTAGGGAAAAAAATTAAGAGTGAAATTTGCCACACTGGACTTCTCCAGTAAGCCTGCCCTCTGTGGACATTTGTTCTCTGCACTCGCTCTAGCGGAATCAGCAGGACCGGGCGCTGGAGGGCCAGACAGCAGACAGCAGCCACAGAAACTCGGAGCCAAAACTGAATGACCACCAGAACAGAGAGGAGGAAGCACTGAGCTAGAGGTGGGGCAGCAGATATCCAATGTTTATGCAAAAATAGCAACACAATAGATGAATCGAATTTAATCGTCGGCTTATGATCAGGTGACTCCCTTCTAAGGATTCCATCTGGTGGCAAGTAGAGGCTAATCACAGCCTCCCAGAGCCTGAGTGGGTTCATTTTACATGTGTATCACAGTCCTCACGCCAGCTCCGGAGAAGCGGGTATTGTCATTTTTAAAGAAATGAGGGTCAAAGTGACAAAGTAACTTGCCTAAGACAGTGAAGCCATCACTAAAATATAGGTCTGGCTGACACAAGAGCCCTTGCCCATTAAATGAGGACTTCCTGTCTCAGATCACAGTTATTCACAGCATATGAGCTCGGAGCAGATCCCTAAGCCACCACGGGAAGAAATGCAAACCACAGCGTGGCTCTGGAGTAAAAGGCACAGGCTGGAGCGCAAGAACTCATCCAACAAGCGTTTGAAGAGGGGTCTACCCTGGGTCAGCCTTGGGCTAGCCATGGATGATATGCTCCCTGCCCTCGGCCATGTCCACTGCCATCCAACAAGCATGGCATGGCAGTCGTTCCGGGCAAATTCTCCTGCAACGCAGACCCCAGCCGTGGGTGGTGAGATCCCAGTGCAGAAGAGGTCATGCCCCCCCAATCCCCCAATCCCCACTATGAAGGTCATTCTCAAGGAGCCCCTCAGCAAGCAGAGCATATTCTCTAGCCTGACCGTGGACAGTTCCTTATTAATCTCCAGAGAATTACGGCTAAAAACTGCTGCGCGTTCCTTTACTTTTAATTACAGTCCCGTGGAAGGTTTGTTTAAAAAAAAAAGAAAAAAAAATTCAAACTAGTAAAATTACTGCAGAAGAAAAAAAAAAAAAAGCCCTTAATAATTTATTCATAATGCTATTAAGACAAAGTCATGTTTTATTGGGCCGTGGGTGTTTATGCTGTGACGCAGAAGTCAATAAGAGGGAGCTTTTGTAATATATAATATCCATTAATATTCTCCACATATGTTCACCAAACAAACAGTGTCTTAGCATCAATAAATGATTTCAATAATTAAAAAGTGTGATTTTCCCGGTTTAACTAGTTCCTGCTGAAAGAATCCCACAGTCGCTTCTACTCCCAGCCTCTCATTCCCAGCTAAAGCAACTGCCCTTTGCGGAGGAAGTAAGAGCAGGGAGTGAATGTGAGTCTGGGAAGGGGTTCTCGTCTCAGCGCTGACACCAACTGCAAGTGACCTTGAGGTCTGTCCCTTCCTTCTTCATCTGTGAGGTGAAAAGATTGAGATGAGATGATGCCCCCGTCTCCTCCGCTTTACGGCTGTGAAATAGCACTCCTCTGGACCTTATCTTTATCCCCTCTTGATCACCACTACCTTTCGTCAAGGATCATTTTGAAATGAGTTTCCTTTTTTCCCATATGGGCATTCCTCTTTGACTGCTTAACCTGGCTCACAGTTAACGGGCAGAACGGGGACCCACGGGCTCTGGAGTCAAACCACGGTTCTCTCTCCTATTTGCCATTTGCCCTTGAACCGGGAGTCACTTAGGAATTCTAGGCCCATCGTTTGGTCACTGATGGGGGATTATGTGACCGTACTTGGCTGCCACCGAAGAGAGACATGGGATTAAATAATATGCTTGTGTGGGACTTAGCCAGTACTTGATGTTACACTGGATACTCGGTAATAATTACATTTTGAGTCTCACAGAACTCACCTGAAATATCTTACAAATTCAAGGGCTAAATGATTCCTTGAGAAAGTTTAGCTCTTTATGATCACCCCACGAAAAAAAAGAAAAAAAACCTGAGAGCCTTGATACACGACCCCAACCACGGATATCCTTCACCTTGGTTCCTACTGATCACTGAGGAGTCAGGACCACTGTGTTTTACAAGCTCAAGTCATTTTCCCCATATTCCTTTCTAGATAGATGCTTACTGTGCCGCTAACATAAAAGGAAAATACCTTGGGGGTATTTCAACACTATCTAGACTTGCCCTCCGCCATGACTAAGTTGGTCATCCCCTCCATACACTGCATTGGCCCCACGCCTGAAGAGACGACATGCCTTCATGGGAAGAACTCACAGTTAAGCAGGAAATCAAACTTGATTACATAATAATAATAATTACTGTTAGCACTGATTGAGAAAATCAGTCTATGCCAGCATTGTTCTCAGCGATGTTCATTTATGGAGTCCTTTAATCCCTCAAGACAACCCTATGAGATTGTTACTATTTTCATGTCCATTTCACTGTAAAAAGAACACGCAGCACAGGGAGGTTAAAAGCTTCGTAATGCCACATTTCCAGGAACTGCTGCACACCAGATTTAAACCCAGGCAATTTAGAGTCTGGGCCCTTAATGATGCTATTCCTTAGAGCTGGCATGATGATCTGAAAGAACGCGTGTAGCCGTATTGTAAGCACACAGTATTTTGATAAGATTTAGGTTAAAATAGTTGTTTCCTTAAATGTTGATTTTCCCAGCTGACAGTGTGATAATTAATCCTTTATACTTCTCTTCTCTACCTTAACTCCCCATAATTTTTACCCCACTGGCCCCACTGCTGTCTCAGCCCCTGGACACAAGAGCCATTGGCACGCACAGTCATCCCAGAGTGGACCTCCCTTGTACCCCAGTTTGTAACTTCCGTAGGTCCCGCCTTTCCGGATTCTTCTTACTGACGTAGCAGCTTCCTGTAGGCAACAGAGTTCAGAGGAACATGTCCCTCCCCTCTCCCCTATTTGTAGAGCCTCGGCCTCTGATGAAACGGGCACTTGTAAGTACTGTTGACAAGTGTTGCTGAAATTCCTTTGACCAATAGGGCCAGGAATATGTTAAGAGACCCTCACATTTGAGTCTGTGATGCCTTGTCCTGTTAAAGCCAAAGTCTGGAGATCACAGGCTCCTCGTTTCCTGCAACTCGCTGATCCCGTCACCAAAATCATCAGCTCATTCGGCTCAGGTGAGCACCACGCTGTAGTGGCGTTCCACTGAGTGGCAGCAACGTGAGGCAGATAACAGGACTTCTAAGACACCACTCCCAGGAGATCATTATGGGAGTTTGCTGTCCTTGACAAGCCCAGGAAGAAGAGCGGCATTAAATCCCATAAAGAAGGCAGAACTGTTGAGGCTTGGGGAAGCACACGCTACACGTGAGTGCTGGGAACTCGTGATAAAGCCAAGAAATAATGAAGTAACAACTGGTGGGCCATCAGGAGAAGGGTGGACCCTCCCCTTGCCTCACCTAGCTAATTCAGGGCAGCTGGCAGTTTATCTAGAGATCATTTTCAGATCGCACACTGCCTTGCTGTTCCAAATGTGGCCCATGCACCAGCTGCACGGACATCACTAGGGAACATGTTAGAAATGAAGACTCAGGCCCTTTCCCAGCCCTCCACCCAGCCCCCCAAATCAGAATCTGTGTGAGGAGTTCATGGTTCCTGAGTGCAGGATGTACCGAGTAGCTCTGGTAGAGGGTTCCTCGCTCAGGTGAACATGGGCTGGCCTGACTTAGCTTTAAATTAACTCTATTTTTAAAAAAATATATATTTATTCATTTTAGAGAGAGAGAGCGAGAGCATGCCTGCGCATGCGGTGGGACTGGGTTGCAGAAAGAAAGGGAGGGAAAGAAAACCAAGCCCTCTCCATACCGAGCTCAGAGCCTGATGCAGGGCTTGATCTCACCATCGTGAGAACACGACCTGAGCCAAAACCAAGAGTCAGATGCCTGACTGACTGCGCCACCCAGGTGCCCCAAATGAACTCCATTTTAAAAATTCAAATACGCAGGGCACCTGGGTGGCTCAGTGGGTTAAGCCTCTGCCTTCGGCCCAGGTCATGTTCTCAGGGTACTGGGATCGAGCCCCACGTCAGGCGCTCTGCTCAATGGGGAGCCTGATTCCTCCTCTCTCTCTCTCTCTGCCTGCCTCTCTGCGTACTTGTGATCTCTATCTGTCGAATAAATAAATAAAATCTAAAAAAAAAATAAAATAAAAATTCAAATACGGGTGCGTGGGTGGCTCAGTGGGTTAAAACCTCTGCCTTCGGCTCAGGTCATGGTCTCAGGGTCCTGGGATGGAGACCTACATCCGGCTCGCTGCCCAGAAGGAAGCCTGCTTCCCCCTCCCCACTTTTCTCTGCCTGCCTCTCTGCCTACTTGTGATCTCCGTCTGTCTAATAAATTTTTTAAAAATCTTTAAAAAAATTAAAGAATTAAAAAAATAAAAATTCAAATGAGTAAGTAAGTAGATATGACAATATAAAAGCAAAATAAGGAAAGAGAAACTTTTTTTTAACTGTTCTTAATATAAATGTAGTGACACCACAGCAGAGACAGCAGGAGATCTATACGGAAGCACAACGGGCATATTCCGTCCACACTCTGATCCGCCCTCCACTTTCCTACATCTTGCTCTGTGCCCAGGGAGGCTGACCTGAATGAGAGCGAGGAAGAAAGGAGTGAGACTTCTCCTGGGCTGGCCTCAGGCTGGCCAGGTCCCTCTGTGGGGGTCACACTTTTCTCCAAACAGCCCTTCCAGTCTCGGGGTTCCAGGGACGGCCCCCGCTCCTCCCCCTCAGGGCTACGGCTGGTGACCACACCTTGCTGTCCTTAGCCTCTGTATCCTGCACTATTCCCCCCCGCACCGTTTTAGAAAGCCCTCGGTAAATTGTACAAAATTCAGTTGGAGCACATAACCTGTTTTCTGCTGGGACGTTGATTGATGGATAAGGACAAAAACTATTGGTTCAAAGAAAGAAAGGAGAATGGAAAGCAATAAGCTATCACAGGGGAGGAGATTTAAAACAAAAAATGAGCCAGGGGAAAGAAGCTGCAACCAATTTCACCAAGGGCTGATGCCCCATCACACTTAGACCGTAAACAAAGCGACGTGCTCTGAACTTGTTTCAAGAAACAGCTTATCTTTCATCTGTTAAGAAATCCTAATGCTCGGAATGGGATTTCTGCCGCACTTCGGTCCAGATTCTCTACTTATCCGGTGTATACTGGCTGTGTCTTGTGACAGCAATGGCCCTTAGGCGCTCCTCCAACTCGCACCCTTAAACAGCCTACGGAGATAAGGCATCTCCTGCAGATGTCCCCTCTCCTTTTCTTCTCCTCAAAGTGTGAAGTTGATTAGATAACTTGCTGGTTTCCCTGTAAGATCTATCCTTTCGCAACCGACCTAGTCAGATTCCCCCATTCCTTTGCAAAGCATGACCCCTCTTTTCCAGAAGCTTCCAGAAGGAGATCTGATCAAATTTCTTTCTGACCTCCTTATATCACAGAATGTCAAGTGCACACATACATCAGCGTACCTGCAGAACAAAATGTGACTCTAACTGAGTAGAATCTGGCCCAAGACACTCCAGAGGGCCCACTTCTACAAGAAGTCAGCACAACCACACCAGGCACACAAAAAGCCTTCCCGGCAGCGCGCCATCCATCACTGCCACTCATGTGTCAAGCCTCTGTCTGCCACGTCCTCACTCTGTCCCTCGGTCTACACTCTTCTCTCCAACCACCTGCTCCTAAGTAACTCCACATCACCCAGCCTCCAAGGCCCTCACGGTCTCATCTTTTTGGCAAAGTCTTTCTTGCAGCCTTAAAACACAAAAATTTCTCCCTTACCCAACTCCTCTGGAGCTTGCTTTCTTTTAAGTCAGAACCAGGGCATTTCCTGGAAACAGAGTACATGAGCAAACACATGGGGAAGGATAGACAGGGCAAGGGCATGCAAGTCTGACCTAAGAGCCTCGGTGGAAGCTGTTCTGATTTACTCATTTTTAAAAATTAATTAGTTAAGTCCTATCCCATATCCCTCCTTTATTCCACAAGAGTCCCTCCCTCCTCCTTACTTCCTTCATGCCTCTGATTTTTTAGAGAAACTTGGCCTGTAGCATGAGCCTACATACGAACCACATTCTGGACACGGCTGATGGGTCTCGATGGTGCGTTTTCACCGACTCCCTCACGTTCGTCTTTGCAAAGTGTAGTGAAATACATACCATGAAGTTTACCGTCTTCACTATTTTTGAAGTAGGCGGTTCAATGGCATTCAGTACATTCCCACTGGTGCATGAGCCTCCCCAACATCCATCTGCAGAACTTTTTTCATCTTCCCCAACTGAACCTCGGTGCCCGCTGAACAGTAACGGCCCACACTCCTCCCTCCTTCCCCTTCACCCCTGGCAGCCTCCACTCTACTTTCTGTCTTAACATTCCGATTGTTCCAGGTACAGCCCATGAGGGCAATCACACGGTATTTCGCCTTTTGGGTCTGCCTTATTTCACTTAGCACCATGTTTCCAAGGTTCAGCAATGCTGTGTCACGTGTCAGAAATTTCTTCCTTTTTAAGCCTGAATAATATTCTGTTGGCTGCAGGAAGCACATTTTGTTTATCCATTCATCTGCTGATGGACACTTGGGTTGTTTCTACCTTTTGGCTACTGCGAATAATGGATGGTGTCATTTTCTGTGGTTGAGAAGGTAGAGAGAAGATGTACGGGGGCGCCTGGGTGGCTCAGTGGGTTATGCCTCTGCCTTCGGCTTGGGTCATGATCTCAGGGTCCTGGGATGGAGGCCTGCGTCAGGCTCTCTGCTCAGCAGGGAGCCTGTTTCCCTGCTCTCTCTCTGCCTGCCTCGCTGTCTACTTGTGATCTCTATCTGTCACATAATTAAATCAAATCTTAAAAAAGAAAGAAAGAAGATGTATGGAAGGTAAAGGGAGAAATGTGCCTCTGGTTGGGGCATGTTAACTTTGAGCACCTGCGAAATATACAAATGCTCATGTTCAGTATATAGATAGAAACATGGCTCTTGAGCTCAGGAAAACATGTGGGTTGGAGGTGTAGCTTTACCAGCTGAAGGCATGGAGGTTGCAATGGAAATCGAGAGAGTGAATGAGATCACCGATGGAGAAAAAGCAGAGCATAAAGCAGAAGGCAAAGTGCTGAGTCCTGAGGAACTCTGATTTTGTGGGGAGGGAGAAGAGGGTGAGCTAGAAAATGAGACAGAACAGCATGCAGAAAAATAGCAGGAAATTCAGCAGAGCGTGTGGGTATTTGATTCTGGAGAACTTCTGGAATAGACAGAGAATGTCAGGCCTCATCCGTTTGGTAAAAACTAAGATTGAGAATAGATAACATTGAAAATCATTAAATTATGAGTATTGATTTTTCAAATGTGGTATGCTACATTTAAAACTATCTACTGGTAGCTTGCAGAAAATGAGTAGTAAATCTAAGAAAGCCATTTGTTCAAGAAAGAGTTGATGAAAATAAATACTAGGAAGGTGTGTATAAAATCATTGATGTTACATTTGTGACAAACTGTTAAGATGTTTGAGAGAGAGGCACCTGGGTGGCTCAGTGGGTTAAAGTCTCTGTCTTAGGCTCAGGTCATGATCCCAGCGTCCTGGGATCAAGCCCCACATTAGGTTTTCTGCTCAGCAGGGAATCTGCTTCCCTTCCTCTCTCTCTGCCTGCCTCTCTCCTTACTTGTGATCCCTGTATGTCAAATAAATAAGTAAATAAATAAAATCTTAAAAAAAAAAAAAAAAGATGTTTGAGAGACACCTGATAGAGTGTTCAAAGTGGTTGTAATTGAGAGAAATCCTGTCTTGTGTCTTTCTCACACACACACACACACACAATCCCAAGCGACAGACAACTTAACTGCACTGGATGTATGAAATACTCTACAATGGCATTTAAAACCCCCGTCTTTAGCTTAAAAATCATCGTGGAGCAAGATACATAAGATGTAAATTAGATTTCAGGACAAGCTCTCTGTGACTGGAAATTGTTACAAATATTCACAATTGTTAGATGTTGATTCCAATCGAGAGACCATGGAATAGCTTTTCTTAGCATTGTTCAAAAGCAAAAATGGGCTCTCATCTGTCTGGAATGGTCTAAGTGGGAACATGCCTCCAGATAAAGCAGACAGACTGGAAGATCCCTCATGGGTCCTTCCTTTCATAGGATGTGATTCTCTCCACCGTTTCACAGCTTTGGGTAGAAGAGCTTTCATCTACCCAACTACAGTCCACTAGAATAGACAGCCCAGCCCAGCCAAGTTTCTCAGATTCACTGTCTCTTCCACTTCCTTGAAAAGCTCAGCTGAAGGCATCTTTCATCTTTAATTACACTCCTGAATATTTTCCTCTTATATCACTTATTACCATTCACTTAATTTGCCCTGCTTTCGCCATCCTTTCCCTACCTTAGTTATCTACCTATGAAACACATTAATCTCCAGTTCTTTCTCACTGAAATACGGTATTTTGACAACTCAAAGTTGGTGGGTAAATATGAGCCATACATGACATGAGCAAAGGTGATTAATAGAGATTTTACAAGGTCAGAATTTTATTGCTTTTGGCCAAAGGCCATCACAAGACTTTTAGAGGAAAGATAACCTATAAAGAGACCTTTAGAATGTTACGAAGATCAAACGAGGACTAAGTTAAAATGAGTTTCTAAGTGTAAAAATAGGTAACATTTCAAAGTTAATTTATTAAAACGAGTCATAAGACCAGCACATCGTGATACCATTAGGGCTACGGTGTCTAACACAGCATTGGCTCTGATGCTGAGGTGGCCAGTGAGTAAAAGAGGATAAAAAATTATGCACATGTCCCTGACATTCAAATCTCCCTTTTCCAGTGATGTTTGAGAACAAATATTAGTTTCGTCTTGCAAAAACAAAAAACAAAACCCTGCTTAGAATTATTTCTAGATACAAAAGAGGAGGGATTAGAGGTATAGGGAACACCCAGCAGCTGTAGGGTTCTGACCTTTAGCCATCTATGACAATGACTTTAGTCACCTACTCTTCACAATGATCCTATGAGAAGGAGAACTCATCAGCTCCATTCTCTACAAAAGGAAACAAAGTTTCACATAGGTTAGATAGCTCTGCTAGGTGTACGCTGGTAAATGGCAGTGCTAGAGTCTGGACCCAAGACTGCTGAACCCCAAAGCCTGAGCAGTTGCACCACAGTGCACTTTACAGAAAAGGAAATGAGAAAGATCCACGATTCCAGGTTGCTTCTAATACAGGCTCAACAGACCAGGAAATAAGCCGGTATCTTGCCTTTAATTATGAAGTAGGCATGATTTAGAAACAGATTGCTGTGAAAGCCTGGCTGACTTTAAGAAAGGTGAGATCGATCAAGCAAAGTGAAATTCTTTGTAACCCTCTTATAACACTTGAAAACATCAGTTTCTATAAAAGCTTGCTTTTTAGGGACAAGGGGTAAGTTATTTTATTTAAAGACCCTGCAACGAGAAGATGGGGTGGTAGGAAGAGCACGAGTTCATTCATTCTCCTTGCCAGGCATTGCTAGGCATCAGCTCCCTGAACAGGCACAACCATCTCATGATGTTATACTGGTGAAGCCGAGTCTCAGAAAAGTTCAGTTTCTTGATCAATGTCATTAGGTAACAGACCCAAGTCCCAGATCTAAAGCTAATTCCAAGACAAAGTTACTCCACAGTAATGCCTTTGTAAGGAACAGCACTAAAGACATCTAAGGCAGTACCTGTCAGACTTCAATGTGCACGTGAATCACCTGGGATCTTGTTAAAATACATGTCTGTTTCACTGGGTCTAAGGTGGAGTCTCAGATTCTGCATGTCTAATAAGCTCCCAGGTGATGCTGACAGCTGCTGGCCTGCAGACCACTCTTCAGAGCTAGAATGATCTAAATATTTACAAAGCCAACCCAACCAGCATGTGCCGACACATGGTACTCTTCCGCTAGACGGCTTCAGTGGAAACTCTGCTTTCTAAAATATTCAATGATTGCTATGCATGACGGATGATAATTTTCTCAGCTACAGCTGCTAGGCTAGATAGAGAGTGAGAGTCCTAAGAGTGAGATGGGCGGTGGTGGTTAGGTGACTGTGTGTGCATGACCCCATGCCCTCACCTCAGTTCTGCAGATGTTTGAACAATGGCTCCCCAAAAGAAGGATTCTACAGCAGCAGTAAGTAGTCCCCATGTGCGAGGGACAGTTCTGGAAGGTCTCCTACAATCTTGGAGGCTGCAGCAGTTCTCATTCTCAAATGGCCACAATGCCATCCGCAAGCCCCGCATCCATTAGGGTGGCAGCACTCAGCCAAGAAGGAGCCAAACACCTGGCAACTAGGAGGTGTTTGATGCAAAGTTGTTTCACACCCTTAGCCACATTCCAGTGCTCTGCTTTGCATTTCACTCCCCCCCACCACCCAGCTCCTTCTCTCCTTTCAATGTTTCAGATGGTCTCCTAATAGGAGCTGCATGGCAAGTGACCCTCGTCTGTGTCTGCAATCTGAAATCAAGGCTGACGTCCATGGAAAGTTTCGCTATTTCAGTGGAAACCAACTTTACAGCAAATTGCTCGGGTTACCACTGGGGTCACTCAGGTGTTTGCATAGTCTGAGGTAATTGCTTTATTTCAGCAGGAAAAAAAAAAAAAGATACTTATCACCGTGTTCTTACAGCTGACAGTGGCTTTTGTGTAGGGAATCTTTCACACCAAAGGAAGAGGATTATGCTATAGCATTGCTGGGGAGGAAAAATTTTATTCTACCCTTCAAGATTCTTCGAAATGGTATAAGAAACAAATTGAGGGGAGCCCAAGTGGCTCAGTTGGTTAAGTGTCTGCCTTCGGCTCAGGTCATGATCTCAGGGCTCAATCCCTAAACAGGGAGCCGGCTTCTCCTTCTCCCTCTGCCCCCTCCTTCACTGTGCTCTCTCTCTCTTTCTCTCTTTCTTCCAAATACATAAATAATTTTTTTTTTAAAGAATCAAATTGACTTGAGACAGGCTAACAGGAGAAAATCAAACAGAAGTTAGTAACATGTACACCTCTTGTACACATGGGAGACCCAGGGAAACTGAATAACTCCTGAAATGGCTGAAGCCATCATCGTGATTAGCATCTTTAGCTAAAGACAAAAGAAGATATTTGGGTTGGGAGTCAGTTATAGGAAGTTATCAGGAAAAACACAGGAAACACAGGTAAGGTTATAAGTCCATCACCTTCCCCACTATCAAAACTTCTAGAGATCGACTCATCCCCCTTTTCCTGGTTTAGGTAGTAGGGGAGACACCTTTATAAACGGAGGGTTCCCTTACACATGTAAATGTCTCTTACAGAAGGGTAGTTTCTACCAGTTTTAAGAGCTTCTCTTGTGTCTGCTATTTCTTCAAAATAACTAGCTTAAATAATCAATATACCAAAGAGACCTATCTTGGGTTGACAGGATTTGCCCCCCGACAGCCCCTCACACTAGCTGCTGCTACAACCGCTCACTCCTCCTTGCCACACCTCTCCTGTGGGCCAGCTGAGGCCCCTCACCGGGGACAAGTTCCTAAAGGACACTGGGCATTCAGTCCATGTCCAGCAGGGGTGAGTGCCACCCCAGCAACAACCAGACTGGGACAATGCCTCCTAGACAGATGTGGGTAATGAGGTCTAATGGGGGAAATGGCTCCAAACTGTGCTTGATCAGTACTGCCCTAATGAGTGGATTTCACTTCCTCGCTGCCATAATGAGCGGATTTCACTCCCTCCCAAGCATCTCTTTTCTCTTCATCTCGCATCCCTAATACTCTTGGGTTTGAGATTTAGCCTGGGAAGGAGGTAGAGGAGAAAAGCATGAGGTGCAGCCATCCCCAGATTCTAAAAAGATGGCTGCATTACCTTTAATCTCTACATTTAGCCAATCCTGGGGCAGAATCCTTTTCTTTTTTCCCTTTTTCAAGTCCGTCTGTTATCATGCCCAGTGCTCTTCTCATTAATTTTTTCCCTACATCATCTCCTGCTCCTCCCTCTGCAATGACCTCTCTCCCCTGAGACTTGTTGTGAAGCTTCTCTTTCATATTTCTTGTAAGGCAGTCTTTGTAGAGCTCACTTTAACTAGCCCACCAAATTCTTTCTCAACCCCATACAAAGCATCCTGCAAAAACAGGCAGGCAAGCACAGACAGAGCCGGCGTGCACGAGGCCAGCAGCCCTCCCCACGCTCCAGCTTTCTCTGCACACATTCCCAGTGATCACCTGGAAACTGCCTCTTTATCACAAGGAGTCCCGGCTCAGAGCAGCATGGGGCTGTCAATTCGCCACAGGAGACAATAACTCATAACCCCTGCACTTGCTCCAAATCAGGCCATAAACACGTAAGGTTGTTTCCAGCTTCTACATGGCAGGAAAAAGGCCATTTCCCCCTCAGAAGTGAAAAGAAAAAAAAAAAAAAAGAAGTCACGTATCATGTTAGGACATTCAAGGGCCAGTGATTAAAGTCTTATAGCAACCCAGAGCCAGAGACAGCTGCGTCATGCCTGCTGCTGTCCACGTCCTGGAGCTGGTCCTTCCCCGTGGGGAGCACACGGGACAATCCCTGCTGGGGAAAACAGCTTCTCAATACCGTCATCCTCTCGACCTTAGATTTGTTCTCTTCCTTACCTTCCCCCATTACCATCTCGTTTCCTTTGGATGTGCCAGTCCAGTGTTAGCCTTCTTTCGGTCTTTGGTTTTTCTGTCTTTCCCCTTCTGGTGCACCTCCTTGGTTTAACTTCACTTCTTCGCTCTCACTTATATGGGCTGGAACCGCTGCCCTGGTTCCAGAAGCTGGGTTCTGCCCTGACTCCAGTTTTCGGGCCCTCTCAAACATGCCCCATTCTCTCAGTTCCAGCTAGCAGATTCATCCATTGTTGACCCCATGCCTCGCCCTAGCAGATGACACAGAAAAACCCCACCCAATCTCAGTAAATCATCAGTGGGGGGGGAAAGGGAGTGAGGAGTTTCCCACAGAAAAATAAAGAGTTCAATTTAAAAAGGCATACCTACACAGCAGTGCATAAACCTGATTGATACGAAAATTGAGATAGTAAACTAGAGATAGTAAAATCGGTCATATAAATAAGCGTAGCAGGAATTTAGATAAACCCATCGGGGAATGAGCCCCAAAGGATCCATGCAAAGAAATGACTGCTGGGAGGAGACAAGAGAGCCCTGCCTACCCATTGAGCTAAACACCATTCAAGGCCAACACGTCACCTGACAGAACACGGAGGGAGTATAGCTTAGCGATTTACGTGTGCACACTTTGGAGTCAGGTTGCCTGGGTTGGCTCCTTCCTTTTTCAGTTACTAGCTGGGAGAGTGTGGGCAAGTCACCTTCACTATTTTTGAGCCTCGGTTTCCTTATCCATCACATGAAGGCAGCGATACCCACCATAAAGTTGGTGAACTAACTAAAGGACAATAATGCGTACCAAGTGCCTAGTTAGCTTAGTGCCTGATACACAGTAGCTTCTTAATTGGTGTTTGCTTGAAATGCTTTTTTTTTTTTTTAAGATTTTATTTATTTATTTGACAGACAAGAGATCACAAGTAGGCAGAGAGGCAGGCAGAGAGAAGAAGGGAAGCAGGCTCCCTGCTGAGCAGAGAGCCCGATGAGCGGCTCTATCCCAGGACCCCGGGATCATGACCTGAGCAGAAGGCAGAGGCTTTAACCCACTGAGCCACCCAGGCGCCCCCTGAGATCCTTCATTTTTCCTGTCAGAGCAGAATCTTGAGTTACGTGGGGAACAGATCTTCATGACATGACTCGCTCACCGATACTTGTTTTTTAATTAAACTTTTAATTTGAGATAACCGTACATTCACATGCAGTTGTAAAAAAAGAAAATAATAAAGAGAGATGGCATGTGTTCTTTACTCAGTTTCCCCAATGGTAACATTTTGCAAAACTATAGTATAATATCCAATATCACAGACGAGATATTGACACTGATCGAATCTCTAGTCTTCTTCAGAATTCTAGTTTTACTTGGGCTCATTTGCATATATGTAGGCATGTCTTGATCTTACGCAAGTTTATTGCATGTGTAGGCTCATGTATCGCGCCCCCCCCATAGTCGAGCTCCACAACATACCACAAACACACCTCTTTTCTTAATTTTTTAAACAGCCTCATTTGGGTAACCCAAGTCACAATGCCCATGTTGCCTTTCTTCTGGCTCCTGGTGCGCCTGATCGTTTCGGCCGGCTCTTTATCCTGCAGGGTATGTCGCTCCAGCACAGAAGGAGAGCACCTGAGTGTTAGAGAAGCAAGGACGTGGAAGGGAAGGAGGAGAGTAGAGTGAGCAGGAGGAGGAGGCAGGGGAGAAGAGGGGGTGTAAGAAGAAGGGCAGAGGAGAAGGGAGCAGGAGAAGGGAGGGGGGAGGAGGAGGAGGAGGAAGAAGAGGCAAGAGAGGGGAAGGGCAGAGAAGGAGGTGATGAGGGTGAGGAGAAGGAGAGGCGGGAGTTTAAGACGCCCTTTGTATGTCCCACAGACCAGGAGCAGCACCCCATCTTCCCGGCCTCGGTGCTCACCCATTTCCCCCACAGGGAAATTTCTGGGAAACAGGTCAGCTGTGATTTGCTCTAAACAGAATCTGTTCTGAATCATACTGAGGTGTGGTTGTAAACACGAGCCCACAGGAGTTATTAAACCAGGTCCTCCAAGCCTAGACCCTGTTCGAATTGAAAATTAAGCAGAAAGACACACAAGAGGAAACCCAGGTGCAATTACACCTTTTGTGATATTTAAGTTCAGGCTCAAATGACTGATACGATTATAAAAAGAAAGTGTACTCATTATATAAAACTTGGCGAGTACATAAAAATATAAAGAGAAAAAAATAATCACTCATGATCCCATCACCATTAATATTTCTGGGGTAGAATATTCCCTCAGGTCTTTTTGTATGCAAATGCATCTATATGGGCAATGTTTAATTTTACAAATTTTGTATCACACTACACAGAGATTTGTATCCTGGATTTTCCCTTGAACGTGTTACTGGGTTTCCTTCTTTTTTTTTTTTTTTTTAGATTTTATTTGTTTATTTGAGAGAAAGAGAGAGAGACTGAGAGAACGAGTGGGAGGAGGGGCAGAGGGAGAAGCAGACCCCCTGCAGGGCAGGGAGCCTGACCTGGGGCTCCAACCCCGGACCCTGGGAGCATGACCTGAGCCGAAGGCAGACGCTTAATCGACTGAGCCACCCAGGCGCGAGCCACCCAGGCCACCTCCTCCATGTTTCCGGATATGTAAACCACAGCCCAGGATGAATTCAGAGACACACCATCGTTGATGCACCCGCTTCCCTGCCCTTAGAGATGTGGTCCACTTCTTCTCAGTGTAACACGGTGGTCTCTAGATCCTGAACGGAGGAGGGACCCTGAAATGTAGAGAATCCTCTGCTTTGCTCACATTTCTGCTAACTTCGTGTTTCTATTGCAGTCATTTTATGCCAGCACTCTGACAACATAAGACAAGCTCTTCAACTTCAAGAAAGGGATTTTTAAAAAATTTGCTTCTGTTTGACTGTATTATTTGGTTAAGAAAAAAGAAAGAAAGAAAAAATGCTTTCCCATTTGTTTCAATGCCAGCTCTAGCCCTTGGTAGCCTAAAGAATAATCACATGAAATCCCATGAGATCCCTCCTCATATGGACTGATACCACTGCCGTGGTAAGTTCCAGGCACGTTCACTTGGGCAGGACAATTTAATTGGGGAATACTTTCCGTGGGAATCTTCTAGAGGACAAGGTAAAAGACCCAATAACCTTCCCAAGTACTGTAATGTCTAGGATGCCCAACATCCCCTAAGCGCTTCCATCCCTCTTGTACTACGTGGCCATCACCGGGCAATGGGGACAGAGGCACAGGCATGGTGATGTCACTGCCTCTTCCCCTTCACAGCATCTACAGAAAGCAGCCCTCTTTCTGTACAAAAAAAAAACCTAGACTGCCAAAATGATCATTATTAGTAAGACTAAACGTCATCTTTATGCACTGTGTTTGACATTATCACATTTAAATTGAGCTCCGATGTATTATTGTACATGTAGATGAAAGCTCATGTCTTCTCTTTTCTCAGAATCAAAATACTTCTCCTGTATTATGGAAACAACCAAGGGTTGATTGTTAAATCTTTACCTAACAGCTTCCTTCCCACTGGCTCACACACATACTTCCCTTCATAACAAATACAATGTCTTTCAGCAACTCTGATTTCCCCTGAAACAAAGCCCTGTTCTTTCTTTCCCTTCACTGCCAGGCTTCTTAAAAAAGCCATCTACATTTGTGCTCCATTTTCTCATCCAACACTTTTAACTTCCTGTAGGGTCTTCTGCCTCCACCATTCCACTGAAATCACTAGCACTCTTTTTTTTTTTTTTTTTTTTTAAATTACTAATACTCTGGGCTGTCCAATCCAGTAGGCTTTTACTGGCCTTCACCTTACTTCATTTTCAAAAAAACTGGGTTCTTTGCTCACATTCGCAATCAGAAAACACTCTTCTCTGACTTCTTTGACCCCTGTTCTCCTAATTTTAGCCCTAACTTCCCCACCAGTTCTCAAGCTTTTGACCTTCCTACGCGTTGAATGCAAGCCTTCCTTGGATTCTGTCACCTGTCCTTCAGCTTGCTCTGGGTTCCCTCCGCAGGAAGCATAAGCCCCTGATCCTTGAACTTCACTTACTACCTGTCTCTTCAGGACTCCCACATCTTTTCCTCCAGTCCTCCTGGCCCACAGTGAGCTCCGCTCCCCTAGTGAACTCCTCAAGGGCACCTCAAATTCAGCCTTTCCAAGAGCAAAGCAGTCATCTCCCACTACTCATCCACTCCCCTCACTGACCCCCACCAGAGGCCACTCCTACCCTTGGAGGTCTGAGCCTTAGTTGGTGGCAATCCCGGCCCGTCACTGCTGTTTAAACATACAGATGCCACATCCAACCCTCAACCTCCCACGTCCGGTTCTCCTTTCTTGGTGTTTCTCGACTTCAGTCTCACAGCATTCTCTCGAGCTTATGGAAAAACTTTCTACACCTTGAATCTCCTGCCTGAAATCCTTCTCATTTTCTTAATTTCCTATCAGCCCCAGACATAAAATCCTCAAACCCTAGTAGAATCCCATTCAACAGTCATCTATCAGGGACCTACTGTGTGCCAGGCAGCAGGTCAAGCCCTTGGGAGGCGTGAACAACGCAGACAAAAAGCCCACCTCGGGCAGCACATAGACAGTAAGAACAAACATTAATAGCATCAAGCTATTCCTCATATCTTTCCCAGCTACTCACTTCTCGCCCTCCTCACCATAAAAATAAAATCCAAACTTCTAAGCACGATGACGTTGAAGATCCAAAATCAGGTGTCCTATTTCCAGGGGTCCCACACGGTACCCCGTTTCTCACGGGCCATTACCATCCGCCACACACCGTACGCCACCCCAGCTCCTGGCCTCGCTCCGGCTGCCTCCTCACCCGTCCTGCCCTTCTCCTCTTTATCTACAAAACCACTCACTCTTGGAAATTTCCACATAAATGTTACTTCCTCTATAAAGCTTTTCTGTCCCGAAAACCCTGGACACCCATCAAAATGAATCATTTCTTCTCTGCATCTTTATAGCATGTTTATTTGTCCTATCAATCATGTTACACTTACAAAATGTGTTATGTGTGAGGCGTAGTGCTAGGAACACACACACACGAACACAGCGATTCCTTCTTTCTGCTCTGCATCATATTAATTTATATACATCCCTGCCCTCCCTCCACAAACACAGTAAATTGTAAGATTCTTGCGAATAGGGCTTAGTTGTTTGTTCTTTCTTTTTTTTCCCCCAATATTTCTATCCCCACCACGTTGCTCTGGACATGGCTGTTGAATGAATGAATAAAAGATTCTATATGAGTGGTAATAATTGAGTACAATAATGACAATCTGATTATTTAGTGAATCTAGGTAATAAGAAGAATCTTCTTCGTATAAAAGTGCAATCAGTTGAGGCAATTTTCTTCTTTCAGGATGATGGGTGTTACTTTTCAATTATCACCAATTAATATGCATGGAGTGTTCACAGGACGACTGGCACTGATCCGAGGGGGCTCTGTGGAACATTACCGAGGTGGGCCTTCCTCTCCAGTGCTCTGAAAGAAGTAATTTATCTTTACACTCTTGACGTCGATATGCAAATTAGTATGTCCCCAGGAGCATAAAGAAGCCAGCTAGTTAGAGTAAAGACCACTTAGCTAGTTCAGACCAGGTACATGCCTCTTCAAAAAAGCATATTACATGAAGAGTCTTAAGAAGAAAGTATGCTAATCCCAAACAAAAGATTTTTCAAATATTTAATTATAAGCTTTAAAAATCAGCCCTGACCCACCTCTGAGCACCCCCACCCCCACCGCAATGACATCTGATTTGCCTGTATTGTATTTCCACATAATGTTGGAAATTCATGTGTCTCTTAAGGCAAGCATACAGGTCAAAGTCCCAGGAGGGCTGGTGTAACACTGTCAATCCCCAGACTTTACATCAACGGCAATGGCAAGGCTGCAGCTAGAGCCTTCAGCAGCTGCTGGCAGAAGCTCCAGAACCAGCAGGATGTCCTGGGGGGCGGGGAGTCTCAGGGACATGTCAAGAAACAAAACCATAATGTGCTTTATTTTCCACTTCATAGATGTTATTCCCAAGGGGATTGCCTGCTCCTCACATCTCCACCTGGAAAACTCCCACTCACTCCTTTTTTTTTTAATTCTTTAATGTCCTCTTCGTTGGAAAGCCTTCCCAATCTCTGTCAAAGCCAGCTACACCCTCCTCTACACCAGTGAAACAGCAACCCAGAAAGTTTCTGTGGCACAGAGCTCACGGTGTGGTCACCGGCCCCCCAACATCCAAGCCAGCAGCCTCAACAATGTCAAAGACTAGATCTGATTCCCCGTCTGATTCCCCATCCCCAGAACCTAACCAGTGTCCACAGTAAATGCTAAATAAATGCACAGAATTCATGTCTAAGGTCAAAGAAGAAAGACCACATTTGCTGCTGAATGAATACACAGGTTCCTGCCTACCTCTCTGTGTATCTAGCTCAGGCTAATAATCCAGGAAACAAAACTTCTCCTCTTCCATTTTCTGGTTCAGCAACACTAGGTCCAGAATGGGCCGTCACAGTTTTGCAGGCTGTAAGGGGTTGCCATGGAAACAAGGTTCTGGATGGAAGCTCTGGCTGAAGAGTCCTTCTCCACTCAAAAGAAGCTACAGAAATGCAAAGGGGATTTTGGTTCCCCTCCCCTCCTTCTTTTCTCCCAAACCTTTCCTTTGAGCAACATGAAAGCTGACACCAGCTAAGTCCTGGGATCCAGGTCTCCTAGAATTCCACATACCCCTGGAATGGCGGGGCTCACACAGAACAATGTGGATTTAGCTCCGGGACTATTTTTACTGCCTTCGTTGCCTTTCCTTTTGCCTTTTGCTGTTATTACTGCTCCCCCTTCACTTTGCCTCATTCTCAATATCACAGAGAACTGCTCCAAGCGTGTCCCTTAACAGCCCGCCTCTTCTTGATGACTGTCAACAGCAGAGGCCTTCCCTCCGTCCTAAAATAGCAGGGCAAGAAATAGGGCTGATGTGGGGGAAGCTGTTGAAAGAGGCTGTTGTCTCCCCTCTCCTCCCCTCACCACCACCCAACACAGAGCCAGGTGCCTTGCTCCGACTGCCAGAGTCACGGTCAAACAGCTGATAAATAATCCAGGAAACAGCTCTCTGTTCTGTGTGGCATCAGGAAGCAGGAACGTTTTGCTGAGGGTTATTTGCTGCACTCTACAATAGAAAGGGCAGCAAAGTGGCCTCCGAGCTGGAAAACAGAGCCGCGGAGCAGCTCCCATCTGATCTCACGCTGGAAAGCCCCCTTCCAAGTATGTTTGTGTGATTACTTGATATTTCACTGAAGTATTAGAATGCACAGCTGCCACAAGGAGACTCAATTTAAAACACCCTCTACTACGCTGGGGAGATTGAAACATTGGGACATTTTACACAAAAAGAGCATAGAAAACGAGCATGGAGAAGGCTGATGGGTGCCCTGAGCCCCACTGGTTCTGGACTCGCCGGCTGCCATCTTTTCACAAAGGGCTCCCTCCTCACCTCAGGCATCCCAAAGGGCTTTTCTTGATCTGGCTTCACACAAAGCTCAAAATCCAAGGCAAAACCCTGACAGAAATTTACTTCCACAATCAAATTGAAAAGACCTTCCTAAGGCTAGTTCCCAAGAGTTATTTAATTCTCTGGGCTTCTGGGTTTCTTTTTCCTTTTTCTAAATAAGCGTCTTCTTTTGATGCAATATTCATGACTCCCAGACACAAGGAGTGGCCTCCATTGCAAAAAAGACGGCACTTTCTTCTATAATGAGTTTCAGCCCTTCCTATCTCACGTACACCGGCTGTGTCTCGAGGTTTTTCTGGATGCGTCGGTATTTGCCTCAGCTTTCCTGCAAGTAAGTCCAGCTGTTGGCAAGAAGGCTTCAGCCAGACGATGTGCCCGTCCGGCCGCTTGGGATGCAGATGCCGTCCAGGCACAGGATCCTGACTATGTCTCCAGAATCCTGAGCAAAGGCGTCTCTCTCTTCCGAACTTAGCTCAGGAGATCTAATGCCAAGATCTCCTCTGGTCGTCCCACGTCTTGGGCCTCACGCTGCTACAGACCGAGCTTCGGAAACAGAGGTGACTTGCACGTGTAGAACACTTTCATCCCAGAAGACTCTAAAGACTTGTGTTTTTGGTTTTTTTTTTTTTTAGATTTTTAAAAATTTTTTTTTAAATTTGTTGTGGGGGGTGAGCACAGGCAGAGGCAGAGGGAGAAGCAGGCTCCCTGCCAAGCAAGGAGCCCGATGTGGGACTCGATCCCAGGACGCTGGGATCATAACCTGAGCTGAAGGCAGCCACTTAACCAACTGAGCCACCCAGGCATCCCAAAGACTTGTGATTTTAAAACCCCGTTTCTGCTTTTATTTATGATTGCAGCCTTGCCAGGGCCAGAACGTCCAAGCTGACCTTCTGCAAACGATGGGTGAGCTTTATGAGGTTAAAAGTTTTCAGATTTTGATGGGGACTCCGAGTCAGGACCACCAGACATCATCATACTCTCGCTGAGGTGAGAACGCTGCGTGCCTTATAGGAAGGACACCAAGTAAAAGAATCTATGCCCCCGGAACCGAGACCAGTGATGCTGACCAAGGGATACGCATTCCATTTCCTCAGCAGGGAAATGCAAGGATGGCCCTCGTCGACATCAAGGCAGGGAGAGAGTATCCAAGGAGGCACGTGGGCCTCGAGAGCAAAGGGAGGAGGTTGTGTGCCCTTAGCAGTCCTGCCCATCGATGGTGTGTGATGGTGGGCAAGTCGCTCTTTTCTATGAGCCTCAAGTTTCTCATCTCTCCGCTCATATGCTTTATGGGGTTTGGGCTGAAAACGAAGGGAGATAGCATTTTACAACCCTCTACGTTTTTTTGTTTTTGTTTTTGTTTTTTTTAAGTGACCTGTAAGAATTCGCTTTTCTACCTCCATCTCCTTCCCTTCTGCCAACTCCTTCTGCCTTCTGTGAGCTCCATCATTACACATGACTCACGGATCTAAGAGGCCCTGAAATTAGGAAAAAGAGAGGTTTATGGGTGTCTCCGTGTGCCCCACTGTCTTGCCTGGGTTTCAGAGCGGAAGGCCCAGCTTTGCCCCTGGAGGGAGGGCGAATGTGTCAAGTGTCAGAGCTAGAGGCATACTGGAGGGAGAACCAGAGCGGCGGCGGCGACGGTGGGAGGGAAGACTCAGGGATATCGTCAACAGGGTCAAAGCAGGTGCAAACGAGAGGCCCTCTTGACCCACGTAGCACAGAGCTGGCAGCTTCATTTCTTGGCTCGAGCGGAGGCATCGACGCCGAGGGAAGGAAGTACTGCAGCTAGCTGAAACACTTTGGGGTTACCGGGTTACAAAAAGAGATCGATGGGGACCCTACTGTTACCTGCCAAATCCCATTCTCCTCCTGCCAAAGTGGTTTTTCAAATAAGCTGCAACAAGGAGGTAGCGAGGCTAAGCCCCGCGCCACCGAGGGCCGGAGACGAAGCCCGGCGTGTTAACGTGGGCCGGCAGAGGCTTGGGGCCCCAGGGAGACGGGACCGGAAGGGACGAGAGCCACGCTTCCCCTGCTCTTCCAGAGGCCTAGCACGATGCCACGGAAACGGAATTCGGAGAGTGGAACCGTTTTTGCTTCCTGTCAACTTGATTAGGCATAGTATCTGGGGACATGTTAGCAGAGCCGTGACAGCTCCCAAGTATGTGACTGGTGCTGGAGTGCCGCAGCCAGGAAGGGCCTCGATCTGCCAGGCCAACAAGGCCAGAGAGAGGACTTGGAAGGAGCAAAACGGGGGAGCTGCCGTATCTCCCCTTCCCGTCCACCCTCCTTAGCCAGCCCACCGCCCCACACCCAGCTCAGATTCCTGCTGGCAAGGCTGGGCCTCCACTCCCGAGTGGCTGATGTGACCACCCATGTCACCACTCAGGGACACGCATTTGGCCACCCGATTCTTTCTACTTCACAGGGGCCAGAATTCTGTCCAGACATTACCTAACTCATCAAACTCACTGCATTCCCACAAGGGAGGTGATGGGAATTACCCTCCTTATTTCAAAGAACTGGAGGCAGAAATGCCCAAGATCTAAAAGGTCTTCGGAGCCACTTGCCATAAATTACGGAAAAGGCTGAGAGAGAAGATCCCCCGAGAGAGTGAGTTAGACTCAAAACACTGCACTGCACAGCCTCTTCTGGAACCTTCTTCCCTCGGGGGATCATCATGGCCAAAGCACCCCCGGAGCACCAGCTTCAAGGCCAGGGCACCTCTCAACAGCCCAGGGAACATAAGCCACACGCAGCAGGACTTGCCCACAGGGTTGGTCACCAGTCAGGGTGAAGAAGTCCAATCTCCTGCCAGGTCTCAGAATGGGAGTCTCAGAAACCAGTAAACGCTGAGTAGAATCCACTAACAGCAGGCCCTCACCGTACAGGGTCTGGCTTCATTCCACCAGTCAATGGAAAACACGGGAGGTCAACACAAACATTTCCAAAGTGTTCATTTAAAAGGGGAGAAATTCACCAAATAATAATCCTTATTGGACTTTTATTTCTACTAATGACAAGTAAGACCCAACAACTGTCCGCCATCTTTTGTGGTTTACTGAGTTCTTGCAAAAGCACCAGAATATTGGCTTCTCATCAGAATCCGACGGAAGAAGACGGGTAGGTACTACCTTCCCCTTTTTGAAGATGAGGAGGACAGCAGAGGCTCCAAAATATATAACCATAAGCTAAAAATCCCCCAAAAGGACAATCGCAGGTCACAAAACATGCACTCTCAGTTCCCGCTCCACGTCCTACGCCCATCCCATCCCTGTGGGCTCCAGGTGACCCACGGGCTCCTTCTTCCTCTCTGTGAGGAGTTCCGGGTTCTCCACGGCAGATTTTCTCGACAGACCACAGCCACTCAGCTCCAGCTGCATCCACCCATCCTGGCTCTGTGAGCTCATTACATTTTGGCCGGTGGCACAGTAAGCAGCTGGCAAAGCCAAGGCTCTGGGAGGCCTCGGGATCGACTTGTGAGCTCACCCCAGGCAGGGAGCCGAGTTCAGTGGCTGATCAGTGAGGAGAAGTAAACGAATTAAGCCCCAGAGTTGCAAGTCTATTTCCATCTTGCCTAGGAAAGGACAGGTCCATTGTGTAAAAGGTTTGATTTAAGGGCATTTAATTTTGTTCTCTCCGATGGGGGTGTTTTCGAGGAAGCCTTTCAGCTGCACATCTGATTATGGTAAGACTTTGGGAGCCGCTTCCCACTGGGGGGCTGGCCTCTCCCTCCCGTGGACACCACAGTGCTCTTTCTAAGAAGCACGGGGCTCGTGTTCCCTGCTCCAATGAATGCCTTAGCTTAAAGCAGGGAGCAAGGGAACCCCAACTCTCCTCCCTGGCCTGTGTGTTTATGTGATTTCAGCTCACCCTCCCAAGAAGCATCTAGAAGGCTGACGGAAGTGCAGGGGCATGTTCCAAGCCAAACTATTCAAGTTGCTCTTTTTTTTTTTTTTTTTAAGATTTTATTTATTTATTTAACATAGAGAGAAACACAGCAAGAGAGGGAACACAAGCAGGGGGAGTGGGAGGGAGAAGTAGGCTTCCCACGAAGCAGGGAGTCTGATGCAGGACTTGATCCCAGACCCCAGGATCATGACCTGAGTTCAAGGCAGACACTTAACAACCGCGCCACCCAGATGCCCCTGTTCAAATCATTCTTATTCCAAGTCTTTTCTCTGCCTCCTGCTGCCAATGAATCCCTTCCCTCAAAATTCTCTCCAAGAGAGAGGGGGGTGCCTAGGTGGTTCAGTCGGTTAGCCTCTGCCTTCAGCTCAGGTCATGATCTCTGTGTCCTAGGATTGAGCTCTGCATCATCAGGCTCTCTGCTCAGCAGGGAACCTGCTTCTCTCTCTGGCCCCTCTTCTACCCCCTTCTACCCCCACTTCCAGCTTGGGCTCTCTCTTGTTATTTCTGTTCCCAATAAATAAATAAAATCTTAAAAAAAAAAAAAAATCCTCTCCAGGAGAGAGAAAACAAAGACCCTGGAGACCCCACCACAGGTTTGGTGAGGGTATGCGTGGGTGGTGGATCTTGGTTCAGCTAAACTCTGCTGCATCATCTCGGATTGGAGCTTGGGGCATCGTGCTGATAGATTTCTGTACCTGATGTATATGGCCTGAAGCATTCTGCTAACAGCTACCACAGAAGCCACTGCCCAGAGGAACGAGAGGACAAGATAGGGAAGGCAAATCCTTTTTTAATATCAGGTAGGAGATTAAGTTCTCTTTATTATCAATTAGGAGGTCTTTAGGATTCACTGGCATGTTTTGATAGAGGAGGAGGAGGAGTGGGAGAGAGTTAGCACCACTAAAAGGGGCAGTAACTTTTATTACTCTCAGTGAAAATTAAAGACAGCTTTCATTATCCAACATCAACGAGGAAGTGTTTTCACAGGGGGCTACGGAGAGCTGCCCACTGTTCCTGAGTCTGGACAGCAGGACACACACGCACTTCTTTCACCTGCCCGCCTATCACTCAGCAGGTGTTGGTCCAGCGTCACCCAGGCGCCTGGAATTGTGCTACAAACCAGGGAACCTGAAAGTATAGGAGACCACACTCCGGGGCTTTAAAGGGTTTAAAATCTAGTTTGAGCGACGTGACCCGTGTACAAACAAAGTGATTAGCAACCAATTCAAGAAGGCATAAAGCTGAGTATTTATGATAAAGACAATAAATGTCAAATGATTTAAAGCCATGAAAGGCCACGAGGAATGAAGTGGTCAGCGAAGGTTTTGCAGAGAAATGGGAATTGGCCTAAGCCTTTCAGTGCACAGATTTGGATAAACAGAGAGAGAAGGAAACCCAAGTATAGATATTAACTAAGGCAAAGAACAAGAGTTCTGAATGAGGATGAAGAAACTAATGTATCTCATTATATTTGTGTTTCAAATGACTCTGCAAAGATCCAGTAGATTGATTGCCCATTTAATTCCCCACTGGTTTGGAGAGCAGATTGCAATGCTAACAGACTGGGTACTCGGTTGGAGAAAGCCCTACAGTGAACACAAGTCCCTCTCCGGGAAAGAGGGATGCCCAGGTAGATTTGGAGACAAGGATTCTGTTGCCCCTCCCCCACACTTCCCGCAAGAAAGCAAAGTGCCTGAAATTACCAGGGATATTAATGATAAAAATAGGCAGGTAAAACACTCTCTATTGGCTCAGACCAATGATCCATTCAGAGCAGGATTCGGTGATTGAAAATGATACCGAGCATATCAAAGGAAGGACATTTCTGTCTTTTTGATCTCAATCTCAAAAGGTTAGGGTTAGTACCCAAAACACCCTAATTTCCTCTTAGTAGCCGATTGTGGCTCCATAAAATATGAACTTCCTCAAATTCTTCGTCAACCAATTTGTATTTCCCTTTTTTCTTTTTAAAAAAATTTTATTTATTTATTTATGAGAGAGAAAGCATGAGAGGAGAGAGGTCAGCGAGAGATGCAGACTCCCCGCTGAGCAGAGAGCCTGATGTGGGACTCGATCCCAGGATTCCGGGATCATGACCCAAGCGGAAGGCAGTGGCCCAACCAACTGAGCCACACAGGCACCCCCAAATTTGTACTTTCTAACAGTATCACTGCTGAAGGTGATACATTCTGTGTGTTTGCTGCCCACTCAATTTAGTGATAATAACATCCCCTTCATTTCTCCCAAATTAAATCTCTCCTTCAAGCTTCAAAGAATGGCCCTTATTTGTAATAGTCCAAGATATTGTGAACAAATCTATATTCATTTAGTTAGAACTTCTCATGGCCCTTGCCTCTTTAAAGAATGTTGGAGGGGCGCCTAGGTGGTTCAGTGGGTTAAAGCCTCTGCCTTCGGCTCAGGTCATGATCTCAGGGTCCTGGGATCGAGCCTCACATCGGGCTCTCTGCTCAGCAAGGAGCCTGCTTCCTCCTCTCTCTCTCTCTCTCTCTCTCTCTGCTTCTCTGCCTATTTGTGATCTCTGACTGTCAAATAAATAAAATCTTTTTTAAAAATAAATAAATAAAAAATTTTTTAAAAAAGAAAGCAAGAAAAAGAAAAAGAAAGTTGGACTTAGCCTTACATGAAAATTTGTTGTTGGTTCTCCATGACCTCTTCAGGTGCTTTCTCGGCTCTATTTCTTGGTGGTAGTACTTCTTTAACTCTCCCTCCCCTCCCCCTCCTCTTCCTCCTCCTCCTATCAGATTGGCTCTTGAGCTCTGTCTGATCCCCTTGGTCTCACAGGTCTCCAGGACCCTCAGCTGTCTCTGGGACTGATGAACTGACATCAGCCAATGTGGGGCTAGCGAGTAACTGCATGGGAGTGACAGACCTTCCCCCTTGGTTGGAGACACCCAACTGGACAATCAGCTGGACCCCTTGAGTCTGGGCTTCACCAGCAACTTCGGGATCAGATGCATCACCATTCGTTGGGGTTTTAGATCTGACTCGCTGAGTGGCCACTGCAGCGGTCAGTCAGTACAATCCAGAAACACAGAGGAGGAAACTTCTCTGGTGCACACTTGCACCAGGACCAGGGGAAGAGCAGGAGCCAGGCAGCTGAATGATCTGTCCTTCCCCACATCCCTGGACTACTGCAAAGTGTGTTGGTATGGCTCTGTCCACAGATTTCCCATTCGGCAGAGCCAAATGTCTCTATCGAGTGACCTGCTATGTCTTCTTGCAGGTGTCACGAAGCAAGGCCATTACCATAATGCAGCATCAAGAAACTTTTCCCATCCTTCCCTCTCACTGCCCTTTCTCTTTGCTTTTGTGGCCCATGCCTTGCAAATACATCATCAAAACTTACTCCTTAGGTGCCAGTTTCCAGGGAAACTGGGCCAAGGTAATCATCAAGAATACCATTAAAGGCTTGTTAAGGATCTAGTGATACCAGAATAAAAAAGACAACGTGACTGGAAATCCGAGACATAAATGGGAAAAAGTACATAACACTTTAAAGCCGACATATGTTCCATGCCGAATGAATAACACAAACAACAAGCGACGGAGGCATTAACAAGGGTAAACAGTTGCTGGGACCCCCAGACAACCGTCGGGCAGGTAGGTCACGGTCATCCGGGGGGCAAAGAACGAAGCTTTAGTTCTTGACAAAAGTTCTTTTAACTCCCTCATCTAATCTCCTGCAATATTTCTGAAATTTATTTCTGTTGGCCTGACATTCCTGTGCGTGGAAATGTCGATGCACACTAAAGAGATTTCATTATGGCCTCTCTCTTCTATAAAAATATTAAAATGTTAAATTAAAAATTTTGAAGTAGTGGTTTCTAGAAGACCCCTCGGTTAATGATTTTTATTCCGAGAAGCACCCATTTATCGCTTTCCTTGACATCGAAGCCCGTTCCTCACCGTCGTCACTGCATTTTCCGCTCTTCTACCCACACCCAGGGCCTTCTCCACATCCAAACAGCTTCAGCATGTCTGACCCACTGTGTCTGGGTTCAAAGCCCAAGATCCTAACCACTAGACCATTCTCCAACCGTGGCTGTGGTTTTGTAGACCTACCATGACTCTCTCTGAACAAGTGCTTTACCTCTTTCTGGCAATGGAACGGTGATATGAGGGCCTGGGAGTCGGGGGGAGGGTCACTTCTGCATTTCCTTGGGTGTCTCTGATAGTAAACAGGCCTTCCCGTGAGCCCCGTTCCTCCTCCAAGGATCCATCTGACACAACTGGCCCTGATTTTTACAATTTCACTCTCAAGTTCTTTCAAAACTGCTGGATGGATGGCATCCCATTTTGATGATTTATTTAAACAGTTTGTCAGGTCAACCACATCCTGTATGCATATGATTCAAAACATAAATGTTTGCTGTCGATGCAATTTTTCATGTCAACTTATGCACCAACAGAAAATGACCTTTTTTCCCAGAAAGATGCAATTTCTTTACAAATAGTAACTCGCAGTGCCCTGGTGAAGCGATCATCAGATTATGATAAAATAATAATAATAATATAACAAAAATAATATAAATGTAACCTTCCTGAACAGCAGCAAAGGTTTGGGGGCCTTCATTATTTCTTAGTTATAACCCTACAGGGACTTAAAGATTATTCACAAAAATTCTTGTCATTAGATGAATCTGAGCAAAAAATACCTTTCTGAAGAGGAGTCATAATTTAAAGTACAGTATTAAAGAAGAAAACAGGAAGGCACCCATTTCTTTCTTTCTTTTTTTTTTTAAGATTTTATTTATTTATTTGACAGAGAGATCGCAAGTAGGCAGAGAGGCAGGCAGAGAGAGATTGAGAAGCAGGCCCCCTGCTGAGCAGAGAGCCCGATTTGGGGCTTGATCCCAGAACCTTGAGATCATGACCTGAGCTGAAGGCAGAGGCTTAATCCACTGAGCAACCCAGGAGCCCGGAAGGCACCCATTTCACACCCCCTGTGGAGATTCTTTCTTACCTCTGCAAGCTCTACTCACCCCAAACCTTCCTACTACACACGAGAAGGATTCTATGCCTGGAAACGACCTTTCTCTGGTGAATTCAAAGACCGCAAACCACACACAAAATAATATTTAATTTAATCAAAACTCTAAAGTCTAACATTATTAGAGAGTTCAAATGTTTACCCTCACATCCTCCATACATTGTTTCCCACAGCCAAACAAGTTCCTTTTTAAAAAACCACAGTTTTAAAAAATTACTCTTACCCTCAAGCTGAGGAAGTCACAGCACCGCTGCTATTTCTGAAGTTCTGCATACCATTGGGACACACAGGCACCAAATACGAGCTCTATAAGCAACTCCCCAACTGAAGTCTAGAAGAACCAGCTGTGATACCATGCCTTCCCTTCTGTGATTTCGACTGTGTATGCTCTTTGGGTATTAGACAAGAATCTAGAAGAGTAATCCCCTGTGGGGGCAAACAGTTGTTTAATTTTATCCAATGGATTGAAGAGAAATTGGAGAAGTTGGTAGAACTAGCAACCCAACCCAGCAACATCTGGATCAGCCACAGGCCTTAGGACATAGTAATCCATTGTCTCTGCTCTGAATAGGATATGAGGGTTGGAATTTCTTATCGGCATGAAATAGGAATATGATAAATAGTCAAAAAAGAAGTATGCTTTTAAGATTAGAGAATCGGACTCTGATGGTCAAAGGTGCGGATGAGCTCCAAGGAAGGATGGTGCCATCATGAGGATTACGTGGGCTTTAAGCCCAGGTCAGGGAGCTCAGTGACATCAGTGGATGGAGACGCCAGGTTTCATCAGATGGTGGGATCACTCTTCTGGGGCAAACACAGCAACGAATAAGCTTCAGACAATGTAAAAATTTCTCAAGAAACATGTATAAAGGATAAAGGTAAAAATTCCAGGGCTGTTTAATCATTAAGTTCCCAGAACAAGTCGCTCTGAATTCCAACTAAGAAATTCTTATCCCGGGTGTTAAGGACCAGACATGAATGGTTGAGATGATTATAGCATCAAGGTCAAACTAAAATCAGTTTAAGGGCAGAAGACTAGTTTAGGGAAGAGGAACATGCAGCAGCTTCCACAGGACCCCGGGAACCCACCGAGAAGGTGGCAGGCTGTAAGGATCTATGTTGCTCCCAGACTAGAGGCACTGCCTACCCAAGTCTTCCTAAGCCCGGGACTCAGAATGTCTCTGTAAAGTGTGCACCTGAGGAAAAAACGGAGTAAAGGAAAGAACAGGAAAATAGTGAGAAGAACTTAACACCACCAACAAAGCACCTGCCATTACTGGAGCCCGAAGGAGGTGCTAAAGGCCTTTTCTGGTCTCTTCTTTGCTCCTTGGGTCTCTTCATGATAGCAAGAGTCCTACGAACCTGAACACTATTATCTGTGTTTCACAAATGAGGGACGAGTCTCACAAAGATTAACAACTTGTTCCAAGGTCACCGCGCTTGTGAATAGAAAATCTTCTTCGTGGCTAAAGCTTACTTTGTAAATTCATCTACTTTTTCCAATTCATTTGATCATGTGTTTTTCTACTGTCTGGTCTGGTTGAAGTTCCTTATTCCAAACAGTTATCTCACCTCGTTTAATAGAGAAGATGCGGGATAAACCTTGTTCCACGTTGGACCGGGTGGTCTGTGTGACGCTGGTGCTAAGGTTAGGTAGGCCATCCCTCCCTCGGCGGGCACACCCCCCCACCCCAGCCCTACGGCGCGCCAATAAGGAGACTTTCAATGGATAGCATAAAAGCAAAACTAGTCCTTGTCCCCAGGAAGGAGCTGGAGTAGCAGAGAAAGAGGCAAGGCACCCACATCAGGCCGACACTCTTAAAATCGTCCCTGCAGTTCTTCCTTTCTCATGATTTAGGGCTGGGGAAATACCACGTGTCATCTCCCCACTGAGAAGCAAACTCCACAGGCCCCCCGATGCTGCTCCTGCTCTGTCAGGAGCGCTGAGGTCCCTGAGCTGGGAGCTGGCTTTCTGCATCCACCAAAGTTAGCCCGGATGGGGGCCACGCCTTTCAGGTAATGCTCTAAAACCCCGAGATGTAGCTCATTAGGGACCCTGGCTCGTTAAGGCCCATCACACACTGTCAAGGGTAATTAAATCAGGGATTAGTGTCACCCAGAGACTCTGGCATGAGCTCGGTCCACGTTCAAGTGTTTGACACTGAGTGGTGAAGGCAGACAAGGTTACTGCTAGCTCCTAGCAGGGAGGCTCCTCTCTGAGGCTTTTGGGGGCTGGCCATTAGGTCCCTTGAGCAGGAGAAAGCTTTATATTTTAGTTTCCCTAACAGGGATTTTTTTTTTTTTTCCCCTCTACTCTGAGCTCCAGTTTTCACTTATTGGATTTTTAAATTAAAGTGCATGGCACTTGAAACGAACGGAGGGTTTTGGAGGGGAGAGGGGTCAAGGGTTGGGGGAGCCTGGTGGTGGGTATTAAGGAGGGCACGGATTGCATGGAGCACGGGGTGTGGTGCATAAACAAGGAATCTTGGAACACTGACAAAAATAAAATTACAATAAATAAATAAAGTAGGTAAGTAAGTAAGTACATGGCACTTTTCACTCTTCAGATCCTATTAAAAAACACATTCCCCTCAATTCACTGAAAGCTGCTCTTGTCCGTCCTCCAGATGGATGGAGCTGCCTAAGTGGCCCTCGAAGTCTCTGTTACCTCACTATCTGCCCGGGGAACAGTGAAATGTGCCTCTCACATACTTCTTGTGGAAGTATAAATTAACACAACCTTTCTGGAAAGCAATTTGTGTTATACGTTCCAAGAACTTTAAAAATGCTCATACCTATTTCACTGAGTGTGTAATTATACTTCTGGGAATCTAGCAGAAGAAAATAATCAGAAGGATAAAAGAATTGTGTTATACCATGGATGATAGCTGACATATTACATATAAAAGAAAACAAACTGGCAATGTCAATATTATTCACTAGAATGCTGAACATCCATACATTAGACTACCACTGTTCATTTTATTCAACAAATACCTATTTGCTGGGCACTGAGAATTTAATAGGAAACCATCTACACCCATCCACTTCCTTCTCAGGGTTTATAAAATTGTTTTTAGATTCTGATAATATGGGTATTTGTTGATATTAAAATTTCCAGAGAAAGCCCAAGGTTGAAATTATATATACAATAGTGTTTCAAGCAGGTAAAAACTATGCTTAAAAAGAAGGAAACACACCTACGTGTCAATGGGGTTACCTCCCGTTGCTGGAAGTTGAGTGATTTTTTTTTTCCTTCTTGATGCTTTCTTATTTTTTCTGACACAAACACTGTGAACACGTATTGCCCTTATAATTGAAGGAGGCGGGGAAGGAATTGCACTTCTGAAAACATCTGAACGAATGACGATAAACACGGTCCATCCCCCTCCTTTCTCCCTGAGTAGGAAATGTGAATCGTACCTCGGCTAAAAAGAGCACTCAGTCTTCTGCCATCCAGGCTCCCCCTCACGACCTTCCACTGGGACTTAATAATCACCAAGCGGAGAAGAGGACCAGGCAAGGGAAGTTGCCCGAGAGGAAAGGGGATGGTCTGCCTTCCCCATCCTGTGGCTTCCACCAGATGGCTTTAAGACCCTGGGGCGAAAGCCCAGCCCACCCTCCAAACCACAACACCTCCTGAGCCCACTCACCAGGCAGAAAGCACCATAGCTCCACAGCAGGGGCTCAGTTCCTCATTAAGATCCTACATTCAACAGAACATCCCAAACAGTAGTCTGGAAGCAAACACCCAGAATCCTGCCAGGGCATGAACTCAAGCCAGGAGACAGCTGGGGCCCCGGACTCCAAAGGCCCAGATGGAAAAACAAAGCTCATGTAATTCCTCTCTGCCTCCTACTCCGCATTGGTACACATCCTAGTACTTGCTTCACACACGGCCTGTGGCCTGTGTCGTAAACACACGGGCAACTGTTCACGGAAGCCCTGGAATCACAAAGGAGTGTTTATGCAGATCCCAAGAAGGAATATTCAGACCCAGAATGAGAAAGGGGTAAAAAAGACAAAGACAAAGGAGATGCTCCAGGGGTGTGGGTCTGCCGCTCTGGGTCACTGGGCTTGGGTCAGATTCTCCAGGAGAAGGATCCTTTTGGGTTAGCTCAGAAAACACAAATGATCATGCCATGTACTGTTAAAGATGAAATTCTAAAGTGGTCCTGACGTCCTAGAGTTACGAACATGTGTCGGATATTGTTTTGATCACACGGACTACCTTAGCTGTCAGCTGAGGTCTGCGCAAAGATACCCCGAAGCATTGACCTAAATAGCGGTCAGAAGAGGAGAAGCTATGAATCAACTATGTGCTAGGCACTTTGCTGTAGCCAGACTTCCCTGTGGTCAAAAGAAAAGCTATGCTCAAGGAAGTTAAGTAGCTCGACAGCAATCACCCGCAGACAGAATTCAGGAGGGTCTGTCTGGGGCGCCTGGGAGGCTCAATTGCTTAAGTTTCTGCCGTTGGCCTAGATCATGATCCTGGGGTCCTGGGATCAAGCCTGGGATCAAGTCAGACTCCCGACTCAGAGGGGAGTCTGCTTCTCCCACTGCCTCTGCCTCCCCCCGCCCCGAATTCATGCTATTTCTCTCAAATAAATATATAAAATCTTGAAGAAAATAATTTTAAAAAATAAGTTTTGGGGCACCTGGGGGGCTCGTGGGTTAAAGCCTCTGCCTTCGGCTCAGGTCATGATCCAAGATCCTGGGATTGAGCCCCACATCAGGCTCTCTGCTCAGCGAGGAGCCTGTTTCCCTTCCTCTCTCTCTGCCTGCCTCTCTGCCTACTTGTGATCTCTCTCTCTGTCAAATAAATAAATAAAATCTTTTAAAAATAAATAAATAAAAATAAAATCTTGGGGGGAAAAAAAAGAGGGTCTGTCTGGATACAAAGCCCAATCTCTTTCCACAACATTCTGTTACCTCAAAAATATGTTAGGATTTTTTTTTTTTTTTTGAGACAGAATCAATTCTCCTGTACCTCACAAAACACATGGTACAAACCCCATGTGCCATGTAAGCATAAATGCCTTATAATCCCAAATTCCTCATCATTGCCTTTCTTTTCCATCTAATTGGTGCTGAGTACAGCAAGAATAGAGACAATCAAAGCATGACCATGGCACGGGAATGGGGCCATATATTGTAGTTCATATTACTTGTCCAATGAATCCTACTGGAACAAAAAGAGGCCATGATTCTACCTACACTCCAGCTAATGCAAAGGCTAAAACATTTCCCAATAATATGCAGGCCAGCATTCCTACTTTTCCAAAAGGGTGGGGATGAATGAGTTCAAGGTTGGCCCTGTAAAGGTCCAAATTATTTTTATTTCTGAGATGGGGAAACTGAAGCCCAGGAACAGTCCTCATTTGCCTTTGTGTATATGTTAATTCATTCATACGTTGATCCGTTCAACAAACTTCTCCGAGTACCAATTCTGTATCAGATGCTAGGGAAACAAAACCACCCGCACCTAAGACCATGCTGTGGCCACAGTGTGCGTTGGAAGCACATACTGACGGCAGAGGACAGCGGCAGAAAGGAGGGCGCTGATCTCTGGATCCACAAATCCTAGTCTGCTGCACCCATACCTACAAAATTCATCATTCCATGTACGTAGTTGGCCTCTGAGCTTCCAAGGAGCACCGAGATCCACAGATTACTAATGGATTGCAAACATAAGAATGTCATTTCATCAACACTAAATGGGTTACATTTTCATTTCACTGAGTGCCTTCTTGCTTCCGAAACACAGGCCCGGGAACACAATAGCACCTAACTGACCTCTCTACTACTCATTATCCACTCCTGCTCCATCTCGCGGGTCTAATCAGCTCTTACAGTTCTGATCTTGTTAGAGAACACTGGTCTCCCATCCCTGGAGTCCTGCCTAATATACTACTGGGAACAACCGCACTGGAGTGGAGAATCACAAGGTGTCTGGATTTCAACCAGACAACCTGATTCTATTCTGGAAGTGGGTCCACTTCCCACCAGCCCACAGGAGTGAATTTAGGCCAACACTTTCTTATGTTTCAGTCTTGCTATTATTCAAAACTGAATGAAAGAGCTAACTTCCTTAATAATTTAAAAAGGATCTGATGTCTGCAAAAAAATCCTCAAATAAAAATCTTGTGAGAAACAATGGATTTTTATTACTTCAAATATTGATTTTTTTCCCCTAAAGTTTTAAAAATGTCTTCCTCGGCTGCTACTATGGAATGCAAAGAGAAAATGTTAAGAATGACTACGGGAGGGAGAGGAAACTTTAGCAACAATAACCATCCATGAAAAGAGGTATGATCATTATTTTTGAATAAGTCGTGAGAAATGCCTTAGGAATTCCCAGAGGGATGTCCAAAGCTAACCACAGTGGTTAGTTATAACAACGACCTGAAAAGCAGCGGGATGCCAGGAAGACATTACAGCAGATGAATAATGAAGGGGTTCGAGTGAGCCAAGGGGATAGTCTCTGTCCTCTCCTTTCTTCCCCTCTCCTTGTTGTCTTCCAATGCAATTACGACTAGAAGTGCCACTCCTGGGATGCTAAGAGCACCTCTGAACACTGCGGGGGGGGACACACGGGGTGCCAGAGAGATGTGCTTACTACCACAGGGTGCTGATTTTGCTTTGTTGCTCGAGTCTCAGCAGCGAAGAATGCCGGGTGACATTAAGCTCTGTGTATCTCATCACATCAGCAGTGGCTCTGAGCCAGCTTGATGGGTGCTGGGATTCATTGGTGACCAAGGTGAGAGAGCCCAGCTCAAGGAGGTGTCCTCATTCAAGGAAGATGGCCCATGTAGCCTGCCCATACCCCATCACCACTCCCCAGGTATCTTCTATCCATCCAGCTCTGCCTCCTGCATTCCCCAGATTCATTCCCCAGTGGTGGCAGGCAATGGGAACAGCGATATGAGCCGTGGTAACCATCGGCACCCAATGGCTGAGGCATAGAGGCAACAACACCTTCAGCAGGATTCCCAGCGACCACAGCCCACTTGCTTCCCAAAAGAGAAATCCAAGACCCAGCAACAGTATGTGATTTCCCAAAGGTTGGGCAGTGAGGCCAGCTGAGCTGTGCCCCTGACTGTCCTGGAGTCCCCAGGTCTCTTTCCCATCATTTCCATCCTTGTGAAATACGGGCTTGGACTAAATGAACTTTATAACACTCTCCACCTTTAACATTTCTCCAACTTTGCCATTCCAAGCGTGACTGTGGCCCAGCGGCCCCTGTGTTTATAGACAGCATCACCCTTTGTGAAAGGGTAGTGTCATGCCTCCCCCACCCCCGGCAGGACTTACATATCCTCTGGAAGGGAATGATAGCCCCCATGTGATTCAAAGGCACATTCAGGTTTCCTTTTTCACAAGCATCATTCAAGAATATTTTATCACAGACATAGAGAGAGGCGCCTGGGTGGCTCAGTGGGTTAAAGCCTCTGCCTTCAGCTCAGGTCATGATCTCAGGGTCCTGGGATCGAGCCCCACATCGGGCTCTCTGCTCAGCAGGGAGCCCACTTCCTCCTCTCTCTCTCTGCCTACTTGTGATCTCTGTCTGTCAAGTAAATAAATTCTTAAAATCTTTAAAAAAAAAATTTTTTTAAAAAGAGAATCATCCATCCTAACATTTGAGATTCTAACACACATTCTAAAATTTGAGAATTACAAAATAAAGCTAAACAAAAGCCAGGCTCTCCTCTCGAAGAAAGCATCACTGCTGTCCATGAAGAGGGCCTGACACTGAGCTAACATTTGTCATCAAGTTCAACCTCATCCAACTCAAGGGTTTTGGCTCACGATTTCAGCTCACAGAAAGGACAACTCCGGACCTCAGAAGCCACCACTGCAGTCCCTGTGGCTGTCCTCATGCCCAGGGTTCACTCTTAACACAACTCCACTGAATTGCCTGAGGGCCTTTAGTCTTCCTGCACTTGGTTCAACAGAATGGTCTGTAGATGTTTCAGAGTGTGCTATGAGGTATCAAACTGTGGTTTGGGGCAGATGTCCCTTCCTCAGCGTGCTTGTAAGATGGTAACACAAGGAAATCTGCAGTCATGGAGTACTGTTCACTACCCAGAAGGGTTTGTTAGTGGAACGAAACACATATTTCTCTTTCTTGTTATGTTCAGCAGGACCCCTGGTCTGTACTCACCCGGTGCCTGGAGCAATCATCACTCGGTGATGGGGAGCAGAATGCCTCTAGAACATTGCCAAACGTTCCCTGGAAAGTGGGGTTCGAATCACTGTTGGCTGAGAACCACTGGGTTAGAAAATCCCAGGGTGGACAACCAAGAAAGCCAAAGGAAAAAAATCAATGGAAATGCAATTGAAAAGAGCCACTACAGGAATGGAATGCTCAACAATTATATGACTGGGTGAAATAAACAAAGAGGTGTAAGTCAAGGGGCTGGTTGAGCTGGGAGGAAGACTTTGGGAGAGATCCATGGTTCAGAAAGGGGAAAACAAAGGAGGCCAGGCTAGCTCTAGCTCCAGCAACATCGCTCATGCAAGAGCAGAAGTCTTCATCACAGGCTTCTTCTCAGTTGTAGAAATGACGAAGATGGAAATATATACAATACAAAGAAAAGTCTGACAAAAGGGGTTGTTACAGTGAGGCAATATCACTTTGACGCATTAATTCTTTTTTTTTTTTTTAAGATTTTATTTATTTATTTGACAGACAGAGATCACAAGGAGGCAGAGAGGCAGGCAGAGAGAGGAGGAAGCAGGCTCCCTGCTGAGCAGAGAGCCCAACGCGGGGCTCAATCCCAGAACCCCGGGATCATGACCTGAGCTAAAGGCAGAGGCTTTAACCCACTGAACCACCCAGGCGCCCCGAAGCATTAATTCTTGGAGGCAGGTCTGCTGCTTACAGATTCATAAAAATCTACAGCTTGGATGAGTGTTATATTCCCCTACTCCAACGCCATCATTCTATACAAAAGGCAGAGAATAAAATGCACCCATCCAAGGTCACAGTTACCTAGAGGCAGAGCTGAAACACAAACCTTCAGTGTCTGTGAAGGCTCAGGTTCAGGGTTCACTGCCTTTGGTTGCCCAGCACCCAGAGCTAGGCCTGGAGAATACTGAGAACCAAGGATAAAACTGAACCTGAGTCTCTGCCTCTTGGTCTAATACTCATTCTACCATGCCACTCTGCCTGTTGTGATTTATGAGGATTTTTAGAGTGTGGAAAATCTGTTAATGAAAAGCTAACTAAAATAGCATCTAGTATATTGAAAAATATAAAATGTGCATCCCTGGTGTCAGAATGGATTAAAAGAAAAAAAAAAAAAAGACCCATCAATATGCTGCTTACAGGAGACTCATTTTAGACCCAAAGACACCTCCAAATTGAAAGTGAAGGGTGAAGAATCATCTCTCATGCTAGTGGATATCAAAAAAAAGCTAGAGTGGGGTGCCTGCATGGCTCAGTGAGTTAAGCCTCTGCCTTTAGCTAAGGTCATGATCTCAGGGTCCTGGGATCGAATCCCACATCAGGCTCTCTGCTCAGCAGGGAGCCTGCTTCCCCTTTCTCTCTGCCTACTTGTGATCTCTCTCTCTCTCTCTGTCAAATAAATAAATAAAAATCTTAAAAAAAAAAAAAAGCTGGAGTAGCCATACTTGTATCAGACAAACTAGATTTTTTTTTTAATTTTTTTTTAAAGATTTTATTTATTTATCAGAGAGAGAGAGGAGGAGAGAGCGAGCACAGGCAGACAGAATGGCAGGCAGAGGCAGAGGGAGAATCAGGCTCCCTGCTGAGCAAGGAGCCCGATGTGGGACTCAATCCCAGGACGCTAGGATCATGACCTGAGCCGAAGGCAGCTGCTCAACCAACTGAGCCACCCAGGTGTCCCCGACAAACTAGATTTTAAACCAAAGATTGTAATAAGAGATGAAAAAGGACACTATATCATAATAAAGAGGTCCATCCAACAAGAAGATCTAACAATTGTAAATATTTATGCCCCCAACTTGGGAGCAACCAAATATTTAAGTCAATTAATAACTAACTTAAAGAAACTCACTGGTAATAATACAATAATAGTATGGGACTTTAACACCCCACTCACAGTAACGGACAAATCATCTAAGCAGAAGATCAACAAGGACCAGATGGGCTTCACAGACAGAACTGAATCATTTCATCCTAAAGCAGCACAATACACATTCTTTTCGAGTGCACATAGAACATACTCCAGAATAGATCACATTCTGGGGCACAAATCAGGCCTCAGCCAGTACAAAAAGACCGAGATCATACGATGCTTATTTTCAGATCCCAGTGCTATGAAACTTGAAGTCAACCACAAGAAAAAAGCTGGAAAGACCGCAAATACATGGGAGTTAAAATGTGCATTCCTGGGTCTCAGAATAGAAAACAAGGTGGATAGGGTTTAGAATGAGGTTAAGATGCCATCACCCAAGGAAGAGGGGAACTACCCTTCAGTGTACCAATGACAAGGAATAGAATCAGAACCTTCCAGAGGCTGGAAGGGGGCCTACTGTACTCACTTCCCTGCCAGTCCCTGCCAGCCACCAGAACAAGGTCCAGATCTCAGTCCAGCCAACTCTCCCTAGGAGAAGTGGAGGCCAAGCCTTTGGGGGAAGAAGAAGGATGCTGTTTCTGTGCCAATACACCCTATCACTTTAAAAATACTAGGTTTGATCTATGTCAAAGGTTGACCTTAGAGTCAGCGGACTGGGATGACAGAAATCTCCTGCTTGCTTATGCTGGACATCTCTTCTCATGGGACAAAATTTCTTAAACCACCGGTGGTGGTTTGGGGTAACACTGGCTAGAAACTCATTCACATTCAACTACGATCAGTTAATCAAAGAGTATTAATTATGTAAGATCCTTCGTTGTTTCCGTGGCAAAGTGGAGGCAAAACTATTGAGGAATCCGGTTGCTGGGGAGGGGGAAGGAAGAGGGAAGGCACAGACAGAAGAGGGTATGAATCACAGTGAAAGCACTTGGGCATTTCTGCTGAGCCAACATGGCTCCCTCTTCAACTGGACTGGGACAAATAGCTCTGTCCCGAGGTGGTTTTGTCATGCTAATGCCGCCAGACAGCTCTGCTCCCTGAGATTTAAAAGAGGTTTTTGTGAGCTTGTTTGCACCAAGATAAGCTTCCTTAGGAAGCTTGCATTAATCAGGATACCAGCACTCCCTGGAGCTACCTGAGGAAAGGCGGTTGGGGATGGTTGGGGATGGTTGGGGATGGTGCAGCCTGGTAGAGTCCAAGGGGGTGGCAAGAAGAGGCATCTCTGCAGTCCCAAACACTGTGCCAGCTTCTCCATGGAAGTGATTTCCTGTACTCGTAGGAGAAAAGTATTATCTATCCCATGCAGAGGACAGGGCCGATGTCTCAGGGCTTTGAAAAAACTTGGCTGTGGTCATTCCATGTGTAAGTGGCAGATTCTCTGACACCAAAGTTCAAGTTTTCCACTTGGCCTCAGGGAAGAGCCAGGAAACAAAGAACAGTCCATTGAAAATCCCTTCCTGCTGTGAGTCAACAAGGGAGCTCAGGATGTAGTAGTCAGTCTCACCAGATGAGGACCTGGGTGTTTATTCTGTAATTACGTGGGTGTTTATTCTGTAATTACGTGGGTGTTTATTCTGTAATTACGTATTAATTGAGCATCTGTGAGTTGTGCAGCATTGTTTGGGGCTCTAACAAAGCCGAGGGCTCTAACAAAAGACACTTAAGAAATAGTACCTCCCATACGTGAGTTTACCTTCTAGCTGGAAGGAGAAACAAACACAGAGCGAACAGTTAAGTAATATTTTAAAAATGCAGCTATAGACCAGAACTGGAGGATTTGGATCTTCTTGAGACAGGGCAATCACGGGAGGCCTCTAGCCAAGAGAGGGACTCATGCTATTCTTTGCAGAAGGACTGGTATTGCAGGAGGTAGAAGGAAGAGTACATTCCAAAGGAAAGACATGATAGGAACCAAATCAGGACGATGCATCTGCCCTAAACAGAAGCTCATGCCTCGAATCAGGAGGGCACTCAGGACTCAGTGAGGAGGAGAGAGCCTTGCTGGAGCAGAGATAGTGTGGAAATGATCAAGAATCTTAAAGATCAGAGAATCTGTTAGAAGTGAATTAAGAGGGGTGCCTGGGTAGTTCAGTCAGTCAAGCATCTGCCTTCAGCTTAGGTCATGCTCTCAAGGGTCCTGGGATCGAGTCCCACATCGGGCTCCTTGCTCAGCAAGGAGTCTGCTTGTCTCTCTCCCTCTCTTTCTGTCCCCTCCCCACTTGTGTTCTCTCTCTCAAATAAATAAATTTAATTGAATTTAAAAAAGAATGATTAAGAATCTAGTGAGTTTCTAGGATTTACCTGACAGCAATTATTATTCCAATTTTACAAGAAGACTCAAAGTAAACAGAAATCCTAGGCCTTGTCTACTGGTCTACTTGTCTACTACTTCTTGACTTGTCTAAGCCCAAAGACCATGTCTACTTGGAGAGCCCCAAGAGGGTGTGACACAGGCAGGAAAACCTCCACTCATCCTCTCGTTTCCTTTCAAGGGCCCCTCTGAGAAAACGTTCCCAGGAGGATGAGTCACAGACCTCTGCTCCATCCAAGTATCCCATGTACTCTCACTGCTTTCTTTATCAAGGTATTTTTATCACCTACAAAATAACCCACGTTAGGAAAGTTTTCCATATATGGCTGAGAAGAAGGAAGACAGTAGCCTCAAAAGTAAGTCAAATCTCCCTAGCCACCAAATGAGAGCATCCCTGAAACACGGCCATTTGAACTTAAAAAAAAGAAAAAAGAAAAAAAAAGAATGTTTTTTTACAATTGCTCCAGTCAGGGAGAGTCTTGAGAAATAAACATTTGACTTCACAGCCACCGTCAGCATGCAATTGAATGAATGAATGAATTTTATCATGGCGCTGATGCTAGAGGCAGTTGTGACATCGTAAGAAATATGCCTTGGGTCTCTGCCCCTGGTTCCTGACAAAAGGCTCCTAAAAACCCTGTAGTTTTCTGAGGGATGAGGGTAACAGGAGTGCCTTACACAGAGCTCCAAAATCCCCTCGATTTTCCTGGGTGATGGAGCATCTTCTGTTCAGATGAGTCTCTTGTATGTTAATGGGCCACTAGGAAGACCACACCATGATTGGATGCTTGGAACTTTCAGCCTCAATCCCGTCCTCTGGGAAAGGGAGAAGGACTGGACACTCAGGAATCAATTATGTTTATGCAGTGGCACTTCCATAAGACATCGTCAAACTAGGAGATCTGGAGAGCTTCTGGGCTGGTGACCACAATCCCCTGTGCCAGGAAGATGGCACACCCCACATGGGAACAGATGCTCCTGTCCACACCTTATCCCAGATACCTCTTCTTCTGGCTGCTCATGTGTTTCCTTTATTGAATTCTCTACAATAAGCAGGCAAATGTGTTCCTGCACCTTCTGTGAGCTATTAGAGCAAACCATCAAATGAGCCCCAAGGAAGGGCTCGTAGGAACCCCAATTTATCGCGGGTCAGTCAGAAGTATGCGTGACAACCTGGGACTTGTGACTGGCATCCAAAGTGGAGGAGGGGGGAGGTCAGTCTTGAGGGACGAAGTCCTTAAGCTCTGAAATCTGCACGAACCCCAGGTAGTTAGTGTCATAGGTAAATTGGAAGACACCCAGTTAGTGTGCAGAGAGTCAGAGAATTGGTTGATGTGAGAGACGCCCCCCACCCACCCACACACATCTGGTGTCCAGATTATTGTGAATAGAGGAAAGAAGCAATGTTTACCTTTTAGCACTCGACTCAGTGAAAGCGTGTTTCAGAAGAATGAAAGTGACACTACCAGAAAACATCTGTCAAGAATCAGCCATGCGCCACACCTGGGTGGCTCAGTTAAGCGGCTGCCTTCGGATCAGGTCATGATCCCAGGGTCCTGGGATCAAGTCCCGAATAGGGCTCCTTGCTCAGCAGGGAGCCTGCTTCTCTTTCTGCCTCTGCGTGCCACTCTGCCTGTTTATGCGCACGCTCTCTCTCTCTCTCTCTCTCTCTGACAAACAAATAAATAAATAAATAAAATCTTAGAAAAAAAATCGGCCGTGGCTGAGCGGATGTTATACCTTTCCCTTGTGAATATGTACAAGACCTTCTACCCCTGGATCATGTGGGCATTATCTGTCCCCTCCAAGTGTTCCCTCAATTCAGCCCCAAGCCTCCTGGAACAGGGTGGACACCTTACACGTGCTTTATGGAGAAAGGAATGAAAGAATCTCCCAAGCACAGTGTGACCCAACTGACCGCTTGCTGGGGAAACAAGGCTGACCTCCTTCGCCAGCACAGATCAGCGCACAGACAGAGAGCATTTTGAAAAGAGCACAGTAGGCTCTATTTTCCCCCAGTGAAAGTGTGTAGTCCTCATCCTTACGTGGATTCATTGGGAATCTCATGCATGTATTCGCTAACCATAATTCACCACCATTCTTTACAACCCATTCCTTATGAGAGTTCTCTCCTCTAGGTCAAGCTAGCTCTCTTCAAGGGGCAGAGAGTGAAATCAAGAAATCAAGGCACACACCAAGATGAGAAGGACTTTGGATGCAAAATATGTGAGACTTCGCAGAACTCAGACTAAGAGCACAGGCTTTGGGCTCAGGTAGGCTGAAGAATGAATTGTTCGTTCACTTTCTAGCTGCCTGATCTGGAGGAAACGACTTGCCTTATGAAGTCTTCACTTCTACACTGATCCAAAGCACTTACTTCACAGAACAGCTGTGCTGCTTGAGATCACGGAGGTGGAGTACTTAGCACAGGACTGGACACACAGTGTGTGTGGGGTGACTGGGAACCTCCCTTCCCCCCAGATTCACACTTCCCTATGTAAGAAGTCTCTACTCGGCTTGCAGGGCTGGTGCTTCTGCCCTTCTACCCCTTGCAGGGAGAGAGGAAACACATCTGAGTGCTGAGTGGAGGGAAAGATCTGAGCTGGCCTGCTCAGCCCCTCCCCTCCTCTCTCTGTGTTTTTGATGTCTACATGCCTGGAGAAAGTGTACCTTCTACTCTCTTCTCTATACTCAGTGGGGGCTTAGCAGGGCCAGATCTCTTTCCCAGGAGGCATGACATTTAGTTTATTTTTTAAAGACTTTATTTATTTATTATTTGAGAGAGAGAACATGAGAGAGGGGGAGGGTCAGAGGGAGAAGGAGACTCCCTGCAAAGCAGGGAGCCCGATGCAAGACTCGATCCTGGGACTCCAGGATCATGACCTTAGCCAAAGGCAGTTGCTTAACCAACTGAGCCACCCAGGAACTCCGACATTTAGTTTAAAAGAATGGTGGGCAAGCCTTTTGACCATAGCTGAGTCGTCTCCCAGCATAGTTTTATCAGTCACAAAGGTGATATTCTCATTTCCGACCGTCTATCTCTTGTCTCTGCCTCTCAATCGGTCCTGAACGTGGGTGACATTCATTGGGTTCACTCAACCCCAACAGTAAGTATCTCACAAACATCACATGGAGCAAGACCAGAGCATGGCTGTGTGCTCTGCCGTCTCACCTGACTATATGAGGTCAGGTTCGTTTGTATCACTATCAAGCGGTTAGCGGGACATTACACTGTGTAGCGGCTTCCACCTGCCAAGTTAGCATGAACATGGTAGCCAATTTGCTGGGTGCCCTTCAAGCATCCAGGGGGCAGTATTAGCATCCACCAGTATAACCAAGGCCACAGGGGACTGACTGTGCATCATTATACCAAGAATCTTAGCTCTAGTGTTCATATATACATACTCTGGTCACAGCTCCCTTTGGTCATACTTATTCTCTAGTTATTGTTGTTTAAAGCAATAAAAATAATAATTACACAATGCCAGTAAACTTAAAAATTCGAGGCAAGGAGGTCGGCATGTGGCTCCACGGCCACACTGCTGTTGTATTTTTTTTTTTAATTATGCTTGTAGGGGTGCCTGGGTGGCTCAGTGGGTTAAAGTCTCTGCCTTCAGCTCAGGTCATGATCCCAGAGTCCCGGGATCTAGCCCCGCATCGGGTTCTCCGGTCAGTGGGGAGCCTGCTCCCCCCCCACCCCCGCCTGCCTCTGCCTACTTGTGACCTCTGTCTGTCAAATAAATAAATAAAATCTTTAAAAAAATAAATAAATAAAATTATGCTTGTGGGGCACCTGGGTGGCTCAATCAGTTAAGCATCTGCCTTCAGCTCAGGTCATGATCCTGGGGTTCTGGGATCGAGCCCCGTGTTGGGTTCCCTGCTCACCGAGGAGTCTGCTTTCCTCTCTCTCCTTCTGCCCCTCCCTCCCACTCGTGCTCTTTCTCGCTCTCACTCTCTCAAATAAATGAATAAAATCTCTAAAAAAATAAAAAATAAAATAAAATTATGCTTGTAGTGCCAACAGTTGTTACATGGTAAACAAACATAGGAAATGAAATAAAAGAATAAGAAAACATATGAAGAAACAAAAGCCAAGGAAAAAATAAAGGATTAAGTTAACTACCGTTCATGCACTTGACATTTAGAAACTGAAATCCTTCTGTTCTTTCAGAGTACCCCAGGACTTGGTATTACTTTGCAGTATCAGACAATATGGAATGGTGTGGAAAGCCAAGCAAATACAGGGAAAAATACAGAAGCCTCAAGTATCACCTACCAATCCAATACTCCTCGGTACAACATTGTCACTCTTCACATCCATGATCTTATATAAAAAATAAAACAGGGATAACAAACAAAAGCATCTGAAACTCAGTGGGACTAAGACTTAGGCTAAGAAACACCTTTTTAAGTATTCCTTTTAACAAAAAGCACTTTTGTACTATTGGTAGGCCATTATTTTCTTGTAGCAAATTCCTGACTTCTATGAACACAATGAGACTGGGGGACCTTAACTTTAGTCCCACGTCTCACCAAGTTTTCACTCACCGACAGTGAAAACGTGCACGGGAAACCAGGATTCTTTGACCCGGGAGGAAAGAGCTAAGAAATTAAAAAAGGAGGGCTGAGTTCGAAGAGTCACAAGTTATTTAAAGTGATTTTGACTCCTGAGGGAGTTAGAAAAGCTGAACTTTACAAGACGGATGTGGTCAGCAAATTCCCTTCCGGATGAAACACAGGTTTTCCTAGTCTTCTGCACACCCCTCATGGCTATCTAAACTGCTCAAATAGCTACCCTGCTCCAGAGTTCCCAGTAATCACCTCCGCACAGAACCTGGCAGAAAGTAAAACTGCCAAGCGGCTCCGTGATTTACGTGGTGACCTGAAGATGAAAGCGATTTTTGCATTTATATTGGGGAAAACCCATTAACTGGATAATTTACATTTCCCTCTCAAATCTCCCTTTAGTACGCACCTTTCCAAGTTTTTGTCAATGTCCAGTCTGAGGGAGAACATTAACTTCCATCATCACCTCCATAATCATCAATCTGCGTGGTAATGTCAGGATCACGGGGAAGTCAACTTTCCTACGGACAGGGGCAGGGACGTTATTCTAGGCTTGACCATCATCAACGTACTGGATGGAGAATGCAAATCATTCGAGAGAGGCACTCTGGAGCAGTCAAACCTGCCCTAGGAAACCAGCTTCCAAGAGGCACCAACCGAAGTAGGAAGGAGAAGGAGGTAAATTCTTAAAATTTCCGAATTATGCATTTATTCTGACAGACATTCTCACATGACACTCATTCAAGTCATACTTTCATAACTTAATTGTGCCATGTCCACGGGCCATCAGAAATTTTACTTTACTTTTAAATTGACTTCTGCCTAATATGAACCTTTACGAAAAAAATCCATGAAATTAATTTGGTGTATCTGTTATTTTCTAATATAGGTTTAAATCTTATATTTTTTTTCAAATGACAGCCCATGTACTACCTAGAAGTATTCTCATACCAAGGCTAATTTCTTAGTTGGGGTCATTCATGACAACTGGGCAAAATGTTAATGAAGGTTAGCTCAGTGAAGGGTAGAAGAAGCACTATCTGCTCTATTTTGCAACATTTTTGTAAGGCTAGCATGTCAAATATTAAGTTACCATTTATGGGGCAAGAGCATCCTTGAACCAGGTCCCACAGGTAAACAAAAATCTCAAGTTTCTTTGCCTTTAGATTTAGCTAGAACTTTATCAAGTCTCTGTAGAAATTATGGTTATTACATGTTTCCACAGACTATAACTTGCTGATGATGCCATCAGGAATTCTAGAATATGCTCTCTATGTGAGATGACTGGACCAAATATGAAGAGTATTTAAGGTTAAGACCAAAGCAGGTTGGGAGCAGGGAGAGGAGCCTAATGACTTAGTGTTATCTCTGAGCTGGTGTAGAGGAAATCTGGTCCAATTGGGAGGTATTTGGGAAGGTTATTTCTGATCTCTCACTGCACGCAGGACTCCACATGGGATACAATGAGAAGCCATCTCCTTCCCACAAAGACACTTTAAATTAGAAAAGACTTTCCCCAGTTGGTACGCCATAGCCTACTGGCACTTGCAAATGTATTGCAGGTGTGGTGCGATGTTCACCTCCAACCCCTGAGGTAACTGAGGGGGCAAGTCACAGTCCCTAAACCAATCACCTCCAACCACGAAAAGACATGCAATGTGCTCCAAAGAGACCCAGAAAGATGGTCATTTTCAGAGACCTCCTGCCATGGAAATGTGTGTGAAGAAGCACTGACCATGAGGCTTTCCAAGTGCCTTACATCCTCAACCCCCCAAGTGTCTAATTCCCAGGATCGCATCGTCCAGGACCAAGATTTGAGAAACTCTGATTATTCCCTCAGATTCTTTTAACTGTCACTTTGGAGATGTCAACCTTCAGCTCTGTTCCTGTGGTGGTCAATGAAGGCAAATATGCCCTTGGATTTAGAGTCTCTGTCTTAACCTACCTCAAATTCTTCCAAGTGGGTCTAGAACAACAGGCATACCCCTTACCTTTAATCTCAGAACCCTTAGGAAAGAAACCAAAATTGTTTTAAATGTCACTGTTTTGCAACTGGTCTCTCCCTTGACCTTTAAGTTATGGTTGACAGTGCGCCCACCTTCCAGGCTCCCTGTATACCTCATCCAAGGTCCTGAAGAAAATGACTGAAGGAAAGCACTTCTGTCAACCAGCGCCAGGAGACACCATGACTCTGAGATTCCTCATCACCCACTTTTTCTTTCTGACTATTGGAAATTCTCCCACGTGGGCTGACGGGCATGGGGGCTACCCACAGCACCACTACTTGGTAGAGTTTATTATCATGTGTCTATAAAGCTCTGTCCCCGGGAGGAACTACAAAGACCTCTTAACAATTCAGTAACTACAGGGACACCTGGTTGGCTCAGTGGGTTAAAGGCTCTGACTTCGGCTCATGTCATGATCCCAGGGTCCTGGGATCCAGCCCCACATCGGGCTCTCTGCCCAGCAGGGAGCCTGCTTCCTTTCCTCTCTCTCTGCCTGCCTCTCTGCCTACTTGTGATCTCTGTCTGTCAAATAAATAAATAAAATCTTAAAAACAACAACAACAACAACAATTCAGTAACTACAAACAGAGCTCCATTAGAATGAGGAGCCCTTCAGGCATTCATTATTCATTTGCTCATTCATTCACCAAGGACTGCGTATCAGAGACAAACCAGTGCTAGGACCACAGGCCAGAAACAGGTGGACAAACTAATATGTTGCCCTGTGGGAAGTGTTGGCAGGTAAAGAACTCTCCTAGGCATCTCAGCGTCAGCTCCTGGCTGAGGTGCCACGTGAGCCAGATCAGCCATTCTCAAGCCTCTGGGTCTCAGCAAACATTTTTCTTCTTAAAAATTATAGGAACCGGGGCGCCAGGGTGGCTCAGTGGGTTAAAGCCTCTGCCTTCGGCTCAGGTCATGATCCCAGGGTCCTGGGAATGAGCCCCGCATCCGGCTCTCTGCTCAGCAGGCAGCCTGATTCCTCCTCTCTCTCTCTGCCTGCCTGTCTGCCTACTTGTGATGTCTGTCTGTCAAACAAATAAATTTTTAAAAAATTATAGGAACCAAAAAAAAAAACAAAAGAGAAGTAAAAAATAAAATTATAGGAACCACAATGATATTTTGTGGTTCTATGTGGGCTCTGCCTATCAGCGGTTACCATATTTGAAGCCAGAACTCAGAAATGTTGTAAATAATTATTAATTCATCTAAAAACAATAATAAGAAATCCATTACATGTTAACAAAAATCATGTATTTTATGAAAAAAAAAACAATATTTTTATGATACAAGAAAGGTGAGAGGAGTCATATCATTACACATGTTTCAAAATTCTTTTAAATACCCAGCTACAGTAAAGGACAGTCGGGTTCTTTCTCATCTCTGCTTCTGCATTAAATATACTGCAGAATACTTTAGCTGAAGCATATGAAGAAAATCTCCCAGAGTGATGAATCTAGAAAGGGAGGAGTCTTTTAATAGCTATTTCAGGAAATTGTGGATTTTTTTTTTTTTTGATAGCACACCAAAGCTCAGTAAGTATTAACTTCCTAAAGGTGAACGACGATGTGGAAACAGAAATCACACATGGAAGGTTCTGTATGCTCTTCGTTAAAATCTATCGTCCACACTGAAATCTGAATGTGCTTTTCTAGTCATGCACAGTTTTAAAACATCATGCACTGGTCGTTTCGAAAATAGTGGCTCGTGGATTTCCACACTTCTTCCAAATGTTGGCACAGTTCGTTATACCACTGCAAAAGCTCTCATTCATGAATAGCATTACTGGTCTCATGAGTCAAGTCTATAAGTATTGAAAAGCTGTCAAGCTCGTTGTGGCATTCACAAGTTGTTATAATATTCCATGGTTTTTTTTTTTTTTTCTCTTGAAAGCTTGTGTTATCCTTGGCTACAAATGTTGTCAGTTATTTTCCAAGCTCACTTTGTTCATTTTCAAGAAAATGTCGGCCAAATTCCCAAGTCTGAATAAATACAGTTCGCCTGTTCAGTCAAGCAAAAATTGTGGTCTACGACAGAAGCAGATAGTTGGGCTTGCAACTCAAACACTCGCAGGTCAGTTTCTAGAGGAAGTCGTGTGTGTGCCTCCCATTTCTGTCAGTTAGAATATCAAGAGAACATGTGCTTGAGGGCCAACATCTAGAAAATTAGTAACTGTGATTGCTTCATCTAGGATAGCCCCAAGTAACACTGGATTTGTGACACAACTGTTGAGTGTGGTGAAAAGCCAGACGGCTACCAGTATGGTCTGGCATGCCTGCCCGGATTCCCACTGAGACACCTGCAGCTTTTCCCACCACTGCTTTTGCGTCAGTGCAAATATCAACTCGGTGAAAAAGACAAATAAGGTCTTTTTTTTTTTTTTAAAGATTTTATTTATTTATTTATTTGTCAGATTGAGAGAGAGAGAGAGCGCGAGCCCAGGCAGGCAGAGGCAGAGGGAGAAACAGGCTCCCCGGCAAGCAAGGAGCCCAATGTGGGACTCGATCCCAGGACTTTGGAATCATGACCTGAGCCGAAGGCAGCTGCTCAACCAACTGAGCCACCCAGGCATCCCCAAATAAGGACTTAATATTACAAAAATAGTTTTCGCTTCAAAGAGCCAATAAAGGGGTCTCATCATCCATGGACATTTGATGGGACACTTTAAGAACCCACTGAGCTAAACGCCATGTCTCCTCAGGAAGCAGCCTGGTGAAGGTCAGTGCAACCAAGCTTGATGTGTTTTCACGAAATACATGTTCCAGGCCAAACAAGCAAGACTGTACCAGAAGAGGAGGATACTGAGATGATTAAGAAACTGCCTGCCTGTGGGGCGCCTGGGTGGCTCAGTCAGTTCAGTGTTCAACCCTGGTTTTGGCTTGGGTCATGATCTCAAGGTTGTGAGATCGAGCCCTCCATAGGGCTCCTCACTCTGCAGGAAGCCTGCTTGGGATTCTCTCTCTCCTGCTCCCTCTGCCCTTCCCCCAGCTTGCATGTGTGTGTGCACACACACACAGGCTTTCTCTCTCTCTCTCTCTCTGAGGAATTTATGCTTTTGTGGGTTAGGCAATTGGTAAAGAAAATAATTTTAGATTTACAGAGCATTACTAGGGAAGTGTGCACAGGGTGCTAGGAGAACAGAGAAGACAGAGATCACAACCAGGCAGAAGAGGAAGTTGTACCTAAGATGTATACAGAAGAATAAAAGGAACCGGGGGGGCGGTAAAATAGAGAGTCATAGGTCAGCCCTCGTGCTATATGAAGCAGAAGGGACTAAAGCGACTCAGAAGTTTCCTCCTCACTCTCTCTCTTTCCATGCTGTCTAGAGTTGAGGACGGCCTCAGCTCCAGAATGGGCTGATTCGTTGAGCTGAGCAGCTACTGCATCCCTCTTGGCACAGAGACTGGGCCAGGGACCGGCAGGCCTAAGTCAACTCACACCAACGAACTGCAAGGTGTGGCTTGCAGGAGGCTGCTGGGAGAGAGCAGCCTCCTTCCTCTGGTGCAAGCTCTCTGAAGTAATCCTGACTCTTCCTCTGGACATATCCCATCCCAGTGTGGTGCCTGCAACCACTACAGCTGTTTTATGACCAGTCTGATGACGCAGACCACACACGGAGGAGGCCAAAGCCATGAACTAAGGAGACATGAAGTCGCAGCCCTGGTGCTGCTTTCACTGACCTGAGCCAACAAATCCCTTTTCTCATTCAGTTCAAGTTAAATTTCCTCTTAGTTATTATAATGGAAGAATCCCGAACTAACATGAGGTCAATCTGACACTGTAGCAGGCAGGTAGGAACCAAAGCAGGGAGCACCTTTCATGTCTTGCTAAGAACCGTGAGCAGGTCCTGGGAGCCAAGACGGTATTATAAGCTGGAAAACAATAAAGCTTCTGAAGGTGCCACCAGCTGATACGGAAAGGACCCTTTTGTCTTTATGCTCCGGCCACGCTGGCTTTCTTCCAGTCTTCCAAGGTCCCTTTCTCCCTTTGCGTTACCCAAGAAAAGGAGGAGACAATGTCGAGGAGGAGCAGCGGTGGCAACGGAACGGTGGCTGGGACCATTAAGACGAGGACAGAAGAGTGGTCCCTGGATGTCACATGGTCCCCGGTGCAATGAAGCAGTCCAGCAGGCTAAACGCCATTCTGAACAGGGAGACACTGATCAGGTGCTTGCTAAGAGAATATATCACGAAGAGGGCAAATTTTTTTAAGGTAGGGAAGACAAGACTATAGATGGAAGGGAGAGATCTAGGAAAAGGAACGGGCAAGACAAAGGAAAGATCTAGAAGAGTGGAAGGATAGACACAGCGAGGCTCCAGAAGAGGCAGAATTCTTTGTTCTATGAATACGGAATTGTCTTTTTTATTTCTCGCTGCATCCTGAGAGCGTGGTATCATGACCCATACCTGGCAGCTGCCAAAAAAATCCTGGCAGCTGGAAATGAGATGTTAAGAATGAATGTGGAAGTAGGTCTACAAGTTTGAGAGTTGGGGGGTATACAGAAATTATGCCTGATTTTTAGATAAAGAATGAGGCAAGGTCTTATGCTACATGAAAAGATATAGAAATTAGTTTGGGAGATTAACTATCTAAAGATTTGATGGGGCAGGGGTGCCTGAGTGGCTCAGTCGTTAAGCGTCTGCCTTCAGCTCAACTCATGATCCCGGGGTCCTGGGACCAAGCCCTGCATCGGGCTCTCTACTCAGCTGGAAGCCTGCTTCTCCCTCTCCCACTCCCCTTGCTTATGTTTCCTCTCTTGCTGTTGTCTCTCTCTGTCATATAAATAAATAGAATCTTAAAGGAAGAAAAAAAAAGATTTGATGGGGCTCCTGAATGGCTCAGTGGGTTAAAGCCTCTGCCTTTGGCTCAGGTCATGATCTCAGGGCCCTGGGATCTAGCCCCACAATGGGCTCTCTGCTCAGCAGAAAGCCTGCTTCCCTGTCTCTCTCTGCCTGCCTCTGCCTACTTGTAATCTCTCTCTCTCTCTCTCTACCTCTGTCAAATAAATAAATAACATCTTTTTTTTTTTTAAGATGTTATTTATTTGACACAGAGAGAGAGATCACAAGTAGGCAGAGAGGCAGGCAGAGAGGTTGGGGGGAAGTAGGCCCCCCGGCAAAGCAGAGAGCCAGATGCTGGGCTTAACCCCAGGACCCCAAGACCATGACCCAAGCCAAAGGCAGAGAGGCTCAACCCACTGAGCCAACAGGTGCCCCAATAAATAAAATCTTAAAAAAAAAAAAAAAAAAGATAAGTATGGTATCACCAATCTCACCAATCTAGACAAATGGGAGAATTTACTTACAAATCCTTGGCATTCAGTCTGAGGGTTAAAGTAAAGCATGTGGATATGGGGGAACTGATCCAAATTTGGACATTTACTAGTAGATGTTGTATAATAACAAAAAGCAATGAAATTGAGTGTTCTAATAAAAAGGTGCTACAGGAAAAGAAAGAGTAGCCAGAAGCATTCTAATAGACATAAGGAAAATGAAAGGATCAATGAAGGGGTGCCTGGGTGGCTCAGTCAGTGAAGTGTCTGCCTTCGGCTCAGGTCATGCATGGTCTTGGAGTCCTGGGGTCCAGCCCGGCATTGGGCTTCCTACACAGCAGAGAGGCTGTTTCTCTGACTCTCTCTGCCCCTCCCCTGCTCATGCTCTCTCTCTCTTGCTCTATTTCAAATAAATAAATAAAATCTTCTCTTGAAAAAAGGGATCAATGAAATGGTGAATTTCAAGGGTCGTATTATCAGTCAGTGTGTAAGAGAGAGCAAGAAAGAGCTGGGAAGAAGTTTCTGGTACGAGCTGGCCAGTTTCAGAGCGGAAGGACTTGTGTTGTTGTGACCACAGTTACCAGTGAATGAAATGGGGTTTTGAAGGTCAATGAGGTGCTGGGAAGCAAGGAATTTATGAAGTAAGAAATGTGATCTATTGTCTACATCAGGGGTTGGTTAGCGGCAACATGTAGGCCACTTGCTTATTTGTGAAAATGGAAGTTTTAATGGGACAGCCACACCCATTCATTTTCTTATAGTCTGTGTTTGCTTTTCTACCACGAAGATAGAGTTAGGTAGTTGCAACAGACCATATATCCTGAAAAGCCTAAAATATTTGCTATCTTGCCTTTTAAGAATAGGTTTTTGACCAAGTTCTACATGGTTCAGGAAATGTGCTTGGGTGAAGGCAGGAGATGGAACAGAAAAAAACAGAGGGGCAGTACCAAGAATAGGGAGAAGTAGGGGCAGAAGGTGAAGGTGCGTACTTTCAAAAAGGAAGGGTTTTCTGGAAGGAGAGGAGAGAGTATGGGTCTAGAAGGCTGGTTCTTTACTTTTTTGAAGTTCCTGTGACAAAGATTGCCCTTTTTCCCAAAAATCTGTCCTCTCTTTCTTTCTTTCTTTTTCTTTTTTTTTTAAGATTTTATTTATTCATTTGACAGAGATCACAAGTAGGCAGAAAGGCAGGTGGAGGGAGAGGAAGGGAAGCAGGCTCCCCGCTGAGGAGAGAGCCCGACGCGGGGCTCGATCCCAGGACCCTGAGATCATGACCCGAGCCAAATGCAGAGGCTTTAACCCACTGAGCAACTCAGGTGCCTCTCTTTCTTTTTTTAAAGCTCTATTTACTTATTTATTTATTTGAGAGAAAGAGAGAGAAAAGGAGAGAGCAAGAGAGAGCATGAGAGCAGGGAGAAGCAGAGAGAGACTCTCAAACAGGCTCCCCGCTGACCGTGGAGCCTGATGCAGGGCTCCATCCCAGGACTTTGAGATCATGACCTGAGCTGAAACCAAGATCAGACACTTAACTGCCTAAGCCACTCAGACTCTCCCTATTCTCTCTGTCTTTCTGTCTGGAATTTAGGTTGAGCACATGGTCACCCAGCTAAGACTGAAGATTCCGGCATCATTTTCCTGGACTTAGGGCATGTGACAAAGTTCTCACCAAGGGTATGGGAGCAGATGGGATATGAGCAATATTTATCTCACTGGTTTAAACAAAAAGAATATCGTCACCCTGTACTTCCGACCCTCTCCTTCCTATAAGTAGAAACGCATGCTGGTCAACCTGCTGGTCCAGGCAGGAGAGGACGAAACCCAGGGGCAGGGGGAAGAGCAGCTGCCCTTCCAAACTGAACCCCTCCCTTTGGAACTGTCATCTGCGAGAGAATAATTTTTTCTTCTTCAAGTTATTTGTAAAGGTCTCATTGTTCCAGATGATTAACCACTTTCCTACTTACAGTATCCCTTTAAAAATCTGATTAAGCTACAGACTCTCTTTCCAGGAAATTGCACTTACACACAGATTTTATACTTAATGGACTCAGAGCCCATTCATGATGCTGAGGCTAAGAACACTTGGTACGGAAGCATCAGCAAAGAAAAGAGGGAATGGCCACCCCTCCTATGTGCTTAGAGAACTTTACAAGAAAGTGTTCAGAGCACACCTTTCAATAATGTAGTCCGCTTTTTGCCACTGTATCCTTTCAGACTGTATTCCGATTAGTACTAAATGAGAAGAACCAGCCAGAGGACACTGGGAAACAAAAGAGAGGGGACATGGGGAAGAGAAAAAGGTCAAGGCACAGGATGAGATTATAATGGGGAGAAATGAGTGAATTTTAATTTCCAAAACTGAGGAGGAAAGTTAGATACACAGGAGGAACAGGACAATCTGAAGCCACCTGTCAAGGTCACTGGATATGCCCTGACTTGCACTGCACATCTCCGGATGATGCTAATATGTATACAGGTTTTATTGGGAATGCTGTGTCATGGAGCTACATGTTGTGGCAGGTGTACTTAAAGTCTTTCTTCACTATTCAGAGTTCCAAAAGCCACCAAGAAACTAGCAACAGTGAAAGAGTCTCACCAAGCATTTCTATGGCTTATATCCTTAGCTTCACACTCCCTTAACTAAAGGCTGTCAACTTTCAACATAGGTCCCAAAGATGGCACCAAAATATTGCTCTATTTAAGAAAAATAAATAGACTTCCTTTATATGCACTTCCTTTCTTCCATTTTGGTTTTTACACTTTCTACTTCCTGTTCCCTTCTGATGGAGCTCATAACTTGTCCTGAAAACTGAGAACCCTCATGATTACCAGCTTAAATCCCACCATCCTTTAATCTCAACTCAGAATATTTTCTCTGGAAAGAATTTCCCATTATCCTGTCTCATTTAGTAGTTCATTGTTGACTAACAAATCAACCAGTTAGTTCTTACCTCAGCCATTACATTTACCACACTGTGTAGGACAGTAGCTCTGGCTACTGGCTTTATAGATCACTTCAGTGCTATATAAATTAGAGCAAACAGAGAACACTTAAAAATTATATTATAAAGTAAATGTAAAATTGATACCAAATTCTGCCAAAGATTACACACACAGAGAAAGAAAATCTCAGGCTAACTTTACTTAGGAATTCTGGCACAAAATATCCTTAATAAAATATTAGCAAACAGAATCCAGGAACACATTAAAGGAATAATTCACTATTTACCCAGTGAGGGTTGTTTCAGGAATGCAAGGATAGTTCAAGATTAGAAAATCCACTCATACAATTTATCCTTTTAATAAATCTAAGGAGAGGGGCACCTGGGTGGTTCAGTGGGTTAAAGCCTCTGCCTTCGGCTTGGGTCATGATCCTGGGGTCCTGGGATTGAGCCCTGCATTGAGCTTTCTGCTTGGCGGAGAGCCTGCTTCCCCCCCTCTCTCTCTGCCTGCCTCTCTGCCTACTTGTGATCTCCATCTTTGAAATAAAATCAATCAATCGATCAATCAATCTAAGGAGAAAAATAACATGATTATATATACTAAGAAAATTTCAGTATTTTAAATAGTTCATTCTTAGTTTACTTCTCAGTTAAGTGTTGGACTCTTGGTTTTGGCTCAGGTCATGATTTTGGGATCAGGAGTTTGAGCCCCACATCGGGCTCTATAGCTTGGCCCAGAGTCTACCTGAGATTCTTTCCGCTTCCCTATCCCTTCCCCTCTGATCCTCCCCCGTTGGCACGCTCTCTTTCCCGCTCTAAAATAAATACATAAATAAAATCTTCAAAAAGTCACTCTTGATAAAGAAACACTCAATTCTTCCGTAACATGATGTTTGTCAATCTTAACACAAAGCAATTATCATAATGGCAAGACAGTAGTGTTGCTACCATGAAAGTCAGGAAAAGACAAGAAATCACACTATCACATTTTTAGTTGATATTGTACTGTAATTACTACCAGTGTAATTAGGCAGGAAAATAAAAGCAAAGAAATGAAAATTTGAGGGGACAGTATCAATGATCAGTATTTGCCTATGATATGCCTGAGTAACTAAAATATTCAAGAGAACCAACAAACACAACCATAGCTAAAGAATTTAGGACAGTGGCAGCTGAAAATTAACACATTAATATCAAGGTCTTGGATATACACAAATTGTAATCATTTGATATCACAAATTGTAATACAAATTGTATACCTACATTAAAAAATATGCTATATATGTTATATACATATATATAAAATACTCCTTTTGCTATAGTACAGAAAGACAAAATGCCTAGAACTAAATTCAGCAAGAAATGTACAAGACCTTTATGAGGAGAAAGAAGAACCTTTAAAACTGTACTAAAGGGCAAACCAGAAGCCTAAACAAACACACTAAGTTCTTAAGCAGAAAAACTCAACGTCAAAAGAATTTAATTCTTCCTGAGTTAATTAAATTTGTCACAAGATTTTAAACAAAAATACCTAGGTTCTGTTATTGTTTCTTTTTGGTTTTTTGTTTGTTTGTTTTTTTAAGAACTGGACAAGATTCTTTGAATGTCTGTATGAAAAAAGAAATGGTGAGGAGAACTCTGAAGAGGAATAGCAGCTGATGGTGACTAGTCCTACCAAAAATTAAAAACCATACTATAGTATATGGGCACCTGGGTGGCTCGGTAGGTTAAAACCTCTGCCTTCGCCTCAGGTTATGATCTCAGGGTCCTGGGATCGAGCCCCACATTGGGCTCTCTGCTCAGCAGGGAGCATGTTCCCCACCCCCAGCCCCGCCTGTCTCTGCCTACTTGTGATCTCTCTCTCTCTCTGTCAAGTAAATAAATAAAATCCTTAAAAAAGGAAAAAAAAAAAAAAAGAAAACATACTACAGGATAGAGTAGAGCTTCAATAGTTAAAGCAATGTGGACAGGCATATATACATAGATATATATCTATATACATAGATATATATATATTACTAGAACAGAAGTTCAGATAGACCTAAATGTATTGAGGAATTCAGTATGTGATATAGAGGACACCTCTAATCAAAGGGGAAATCACAAACTATTTAATAAATGGCACTGAGACATCTGAGTAACCATCTGGAGAGCTATAGTTGGTACTTCCTACAGTTACATCTGGATAAGGTTATATAGCTCACAGAATGTCAGAATGTTCAAAATATATCAAATATTTAAATGCAAAGAATGAAGCCATTAGACTCTAAGAAGAGAAAATGATGAATCTTTTTATAATCATATAGTGAGGAAAAACTTTCCAAGGTATGGAAGCCAAAAATAAATACTAACTTCCAGAAAATTCCAAAGCTTTTGGAAAGCCAACCAACTACACAAAAACATGGCCAGAATCAAAAGACATACCGTAATCTGGGAGAAAAATTTATTTGTAACCCCTACTACAGTCAAAGGGATAATCTTCCTAGTATTTAAAGTGTTTCTGAAAATATGAAATAACAATGAGATATCACTTTACACTTAGCAAACTGACAAATAGGAGAACACAGAATAAAGACAAGTGTTAGTGGAGGTATTGGTGTTTAGAACCCTCAAATACTTCTGATGGGCGTGCAGATGAGTACAGCCATTCTGAGCACAATTTGACAGTATTAGTCAAAATAAATATATAATCTTTATGAAGCAGCAATTCTACTCCTGCTTATATATCCCTGAAAAATTTTAACCACAGTCCCCAAGGAAACATGCCCAAAGATGATAACTGTGCCATTATTTATAGTGACGAGGATCTAGAGGTGACCCCATATCCATCTTTGAAAAGATTGGTATATGTGGTGGGTGCTAATCACGGAGGGCTCCGTGGCAATCAGAGCCAATGGACTACACCTGTACTACCCAATAAACTTTATGCAGCAATGATGGAAATGTTCGACACAGGAAATATTCAACATGGCAGCTATCAGCCACATAAGGTGACTTAAATGTCAATTAGCCAAATTTTTTTAAAAAGCAAAAAATTTATCTCTTCCTCTGCACTAGCTACATTTCAAGTGCTGAAGGGCCACAAGTAGCTAAGGACTACCATACTGCCTAAGGCAGAGGTAGAACACTGTCATTATTACAGAATGCTCCATTGGACAATGTGGGGCTCTATTTGCACTTAGTAACATGAGTAGGTCTTAAAAAATATAGTGGTGACTGAAAGAAGAATCAGTATGTTGTAGTAGATCACCATTTTGTTAAGGTCAAAATACATGAACACAAGACTATCCATATGTTGTGAGAACACGTACCCCCTAAAAAAGAGAATCATTAGGGAAATAAGAATGGTTGCCTATAGGGAAGGGTAGGTGGGAACTGGGAGTAGCGATAAAGAGAAACAAACAGCTAAATACATGCACTACTGGAAGGAGGAGGTTTTTCATAAGGCCTATGATAAAATGTATTGTAAATTAAGGAGTCTGATTAACTCACACCTCTGCACTGATATTGCAACAGAACAAAAAGAGAGCACACCAAAACCCATATGCTAATATTTATGGTACTTTTATTCATAACTGCCCCAAACTGGAAGCAACCAAATGTTCTTCCACAGGTGAACGGGTCAACAAACTGTGGTATATTCATACAGCGGAGTATTACTCAGCAATAAAAACGAATGAGCTATTAAGCCAAAATAAAGAAATAAAGAAATAAAGAAAAATAAAGAAATAAAGAAAAAAGAAAACAGAAAAGAAAAAAGGGAGAGAGAGCGATGTGGGTGAACTGTAAATGCATAATGCTAGGTGAAAAGAAGCAAGTCTGAAAAGGGTACAGGGTACATACTGTAAGATGCTAGTTGTATAACATTCTAAAGAAGGCAGAACTGTGGCCGCAGTAAAGGTGTGTGGTTGCCAGTTTGGATGTAGGAGGGAAGAGGTGGCTGGGGGAAGGGCAAGGGATTTTGTAGGGCAGGAAAACTACTCTGTGTGATGCTACACTTGTAGATATTTGACCTGACGCATTTCAGTTATTAAAAACCCCAGAACTTCAGAACACAAAGAGCCAATCTTATTGCGTGCAAAAATTAAAAGAAAAATCATTTAGGAGGCTGGGTGATCCTAGGATGGAATGCAGAAGGAGACGAAATACTGAGTGCATCAAAGAAAGATGTATGAAGCAATCTCCCTGGAAGGGAGGGGTGCTGACCTAAGTCATCTGTCTGATCTTTTAAGTCTAAAGAGAACAGGGGCGCCTGGGTGGCTCAGTGGGTTAAGCCTCTGCCTTCAGCTCAGGTCATGATCTCAAGGTTCTGGGAGAGCCCCCACATGGGGCTCTCTGCTCAGCGAGGAGCTTGCTTCCCTGCCCCCCCACCCCCTCTCTGCCTCTCTGCTTCCTTGTGATCTGTCAAATAAATAAATAAAGTCATTTAAAAAAAATAAATAAAATAAAATTTTTAAAAAAGACTAAAGAGAATAGATGCTGTATGTACGCATTGTACTCTGATTGATCAAGTTTTCCCCACTGGGGTATGGGTAAACAATTCCGATACTGTTATAGATGGATAGTGGAATTGAGCAATTAAATAAGAGGATGGACGATAGTGAGAACCAGATTTCTCCCTGCTGTCTGGGGGGAACAAAGGGAGGAGGTTAGAATGATCCACGGATTAAATCACAATAATTAGATAGTGGACTAGAGCCAGATACATCAGCATGAATTCATGCTTGGTTTAATAAGATACAGATGGTTACATATAGAAATATTTATAGATTTGTGTGTACATATGAGTTAGTATACACACATATATTTCCTTGCTCTGTCAGCTGAGAGATCCTAGAAGCAACAACACTCCAGTATAAATAAATATACACAATCCAGTGCCTGGATCTGGATTTCTAACACCATTCTCCAATGAAAAAAAATCGGGGCTAATTAGAGAAAGAGCTGATTCTAGAACTCTGGGGGCAGGGTGGATAGGCAATATACAAAATGAGCTGGAGAAGGAAGTGACAGAGAGTAACAAAATGTTAAAAAAACAAAAGAAACACCCACATTGATGAGGGTATGTCAAAGGAACACAGAAGCCAACTGACAGAGCTCCCCATTAGCCAAAGCTGGAAACATTTCAGCAATAAAATCAATAAAGCAGTACTGGATTATAACCCAAAGGCTAAAACAAGTATTTTTGAGTCCATATGATATAAACAAATGATTAAATAAATACATTAATAAAAGATAAGAGACAACTGTCTCATGTACGATGATTCTAAATAATTTACATAGATACCCCACTCTCTAAATGGTGGACCATAATTTCCCATCTCCTTAGTATAAGCTATACACAGTGACTTCTTTAAAAGAGCACAGCATGGGGTCGCCTGGGTGGCTCAGTGGGTTGGGGCCTCTGCCTTCGGCTCGGGTCATGATCCCGGGGTCCTGGATCGAGCCCCACAACGGGCTCTCTGCTCAAGCAGGGATTCTGCTTCCTCCTCTCTCTCTGCCTGCCTCTCTGCCTCCTTGTGATCTCTATCAAATAAATAAATAAAAATCTTTAAAAAATAAAAATAAAATAAAATAGCACAGCATGAAAAGGGAAAAAGAGTAACGTAAGGTGGAAAATATGATAAATTCTACTTCAGCCAGGTGATCAAGTTCAACAGCAACAATGCTAAGTTATGTTGACCAAATGTGCCCTTGACATTGGACGAAAATGGATTCCTCCCCCAAACTCATAGCCCAAATCTCATCTTGAGGAAAGAAAAACAAAACCCAGCTGAGGGACATCCTGCAAAATAACTGACCAATACTTCTCAAAACTGTTGAGGTCATCAAAAACACAGCCAAGAAGAGTCTAAGGAGACTTGATGACTCAAGGTAAAAACTAAGGAAATCTAAATAAAGGATGGACTTCAGTTAATACTAATATATCAATATTGGTTCTTTAATTGTAATAAATGTATCATACCAATGTAAGATGTAACAGGAAAAAAATGGGTGTGGGGTTTGAGAATGCTGTACTATCTTTGCAATTTTTCTGTAAATCCATTATAAAAAGCTAAGTTTAGGGGCGCCTGGGTGGCTCAGCAGGTTAAAACCTCTGCCTTTGGCTCAGGTCATGATCCCAAGGTCCTAGGATCGCATCCCTGCATCAGACTCTCGGCTCAGCAGGAAGCCTGCTTCTCCCCTCTCTCTGCCTGCCTCTCTGCCTCCTTGTGATCTCTGTCAAATAAATAAATAAAAATCTTTTAAAAAAAAAGAAAAAAGCTACATTTATTTTTTTTAAAAAAAAGGAAGAAAAATAAAAATGAAATGCTGCCAGAAGGTCAGAGCCCCTCTTCCTTTCCTCCCCCTTCCATTATCTTCCATTTCCACCAGAGATAACACCCATCCTTCCTTGTGTTGATTCTTTGCTTCTCATAAAAAATTTACAGCTTTACATATCCTCAAACAATGTGTTGTTATTTTGAATTTTATATAAATGAAACGCTGTATGTATTTTTCAGCTAGTTGTTTATCTTCACTTAACATTACCATTGTAAGATGTATCCATGTTGGTATAATGCGGCTGAAACTCATTTATTTTCAGGGCTGGCTAACATTCCAGGGGATGATTATAACATCTCCTATCTCTCTAGCCTCCTGTTAATGGACATTGGGTTGTTTCCAAGTTTTGCTATGACTAACACTGCTACTACACATATTCATGTGTAGTGCAAAAAATTAATAATGGGGAAACCTCACTAATGTGAAGTGGGGAGGCTAGAACGGGGTCCCCTACCACTCAACATCAATCACAGGGAGAACTGTCAGTTACAAACCCCAACAGAAGAATCATCCCTAGGAAAGAATGATCAATTACAGGTCCCAACAGGAAAAGATGCAACCGAATCTTCTAGAAGAAGTCAACTAGCCTTTACAACTCAGCTGATAACAAATTATCATCACCCTGAATTCTTGCTTTTTTCCAACGGACTTTCATTTAAAACAACCCCTCCTAACTTCTTCCTTCTTCTCGATACAATAACATTTCCCTCCTTTTTTCGTTAGACTTGCCTATGGTTTTGCCATAGCTTATACTTCCTCATCTGCAATTCTCTGCCCTTCCCAAACCCATTTTTTGCTAGTAAAATAACTTTTATTTTAAGGTTAACAGCATGCATATACAAATTCCTGTGTGATAAATACCGAAAAGTGGAATCACTGGGTTGTGAGGCATGCATGTCGTCAACTTTACTATGTAACACCAAACTGCTTGATAAAAGTTGTCATGCATCAATTTAGATTACCATTGGGATAAATATAATTTGTACAAATTGGATTCCTTGGAAACCTTGGAGTCAATAGAGGCACTTCATTATGTTTTCTAAAAGTTTTAAATTATATGTGATTAAAAAATAAAATTATAACTATTACATATTTCTAATAAAAATATGATGATAGATGCCAAATTATGGTACATCAGAAATTGCCATAGACTTTAACTTGTCCTGAGAGATTAACTTGCTCAAAATAGAGCTTGTTCTGCCATCTGCATGCATATATTTGAACTTGGTGTAAAAGTGGAGAAATAAAGACTCGGCGCTCCTGCTGAAAGGATGCCAAGTTCTGTTCCCATAAACTGGCCTTAATCTGAGAAACTACTAGCCTTTTGGGTTTAATTACATTCCTTAAAAAAAAAAGAACCATAAATATATATTTTTTCTATAAAACAAGCCCTCAATCTTTACTCCACAAAGAAAAATAAAGAAATTAAGCTTGTATTTTATTTTTCCTTCAAAAACTCCAATGACGTGCATTCAAACCTATCACTATATTTAGAAGAGCATTTGAAGTGTTGTAAAATTCATCATTCTTGCATTCAAAATGCCTTTGATGTAAAAATCTACATTTCTGTAGACAAACAGTAAATAATAAACCTTTCAATGTTATAAATGAGTGCATTCTGCTAGTATGAGCTGTGTAGGCGTAGAAGACCCTACTTTAAGATTGTTGCCATTCATACCCCGTGTCTTGGATGAGCTGCCACTGTATACAGATCTGCTAACTGTTAACCTAAGCAGCAGAGCACAGAGAGTAAAAGGAAGGAAAAGAAATGAATTTTATATTTATTCTCAAATGGGGAGATGGAGAGATATGTGAAAAAAAATAGGGCTGTTTCGTATTGGGCAAAATCTCGCCTTTTATAGGAAGGTAGAAAATTATGTCCAGTATTAATTATGCTGGAAGCCAATTAAAAAGTTCAGAAACTGCTATTCAAGCAGCTCCCCTGGGCTCTGACAGTGGATTCTAAGCACAAGGCCCCTTAAAACAATAAAGCAGTGGCCTTGGACAAGGAGCAAAAAACCGTAGCATCTTCTGGATGGCTCTATAGAATGGTAGAGCCCTCTTTTGGGATTCTTAGTTTGCATTTCTGTGGGGTCTTTCTAAGAAGACCACTGGACATGTATCTTCCTCCCCATGTATCCCAGGCTGTTTGTCAGGACTGTGGGTGCCATAACACACCAAGGAACATGGCTACCCAAACCCGGGTGCTATAAAGAAGAATTCCCCAATTCTTCTTAGGTAAGCACACCTACTCGGACAAATATTTCTTGATGAAGTTCCTTCTCTTCTTCATTAAAGCCTTTGTGAGAAATCACTCAAGGATATCCAAAAGGCGTTTACATAGAAATCATAAAGGATTTTTCTGTCAAACTAGGTTAGTGTATTTTCCCTAGTCTGACCATTGCCAAGACTTCTTTCATCCAACCATGAAAAAGAACAGATTTTGAGAAATTCCAAGGCATAAAATAGTAGCTAAGAGAAAGGTTTAAATGTAACACTGACCTGAGTTTGAGTGATGGATTCATCCATTCTTAGCTGCATGACTCTGAGTAAATTATTTAACCTCTCCAATCCTTACTTTTCTCCACTGTTGGAATAAGTGGAAAGCCAGGAATTGACACTACATTGGTCTTCAAAGCCTGTTCTCTTAACCACCAGACTGGGCTGCTCCAGACAGTTTAAATAGCACCTTGCATGTGGGAACTCAACATCTCTACAGGCTAATTGATTTATCTTAAGGAGTATCTTCCTCAGTCAAAAGCCAGGATAGCTAAAACTAAGCACCAAAGCTCAAGAGAAACAACTTTCTTCATTAAGTTTTACGCATGCACAAGCTTCTTGGTTGGGTCTGAAACAGGAGCATCCTTTTCAAACAGTCTGATAAATCTGTTCGGTTCACAGCCCAGAAAACCACACTTCAATGCAGAAGCTACATTTCAGGTTAACCAATTGTCTCAAAATCGAATGTGCCTCCAAAGCAAGAAAGTCTACTGTTTTGAAAGCTGAGGTACAAAGTTTTCATTGAGATATAGGAAATTTCCACTAGCAAATTAGGTAACCTTTTATATTCTTCTGAGAGGGTAATACGGCCTTTTAAGGAAAATCCCAATGTGAAATTAACATTGCTATTGTTCAAAATAGGGTGGGGAGGACATTGAGGAAGCAGGGCCCATACGCTTGTTTCAATTCTCCAGAACAGCCATGAACTTTTGCCCTCATCAGTTGCAACTTGTCAATTGCAACCAGACCACCTCCTGGAACACATCCTTCTACTTTGGACTGAAATCCAATGTAACACCTGTTAGCTAAATAGCCAACCCTATAATCTACAGTTTAACTCTGTCCGGGCCAATCATAAGTCTTTCAGAACAAGTTCTGTGACCTTGTGGGTCTTGCTTTTATAAACCTGTACTCTCTGCTTGCTATTTGAGCATTATGTTCTTTTTCCACGGACACTGTGCCTCCTGGATTGAAATCCTTAAGACACCCCCTACCCCCCCAAAGAAAACACTTATGCTTGCTTTTATATTTTATAGCCTCTTCTTCTTGGTCCCCAGGTCCACGAACTTAAAAGCCTTACATTGGAAATTGCTGCTACTTTGGGATATTGTAGCAGTTTGGAACACTTCTGAAAGCAGGTATAGATTATCTGGCTTAGAGTTGTCAGAGAAGTACCATGAAGAGAATGGAAGTATGACAATCTCAAGATAGCAGGCCTTGAGTGAAAACATTCAAATTCAAAACATTTTAAAATTACACGTAGCCAAACAAAGCACAACTGAAAGTCTCATATGGCCCTTGCATCACAATTTGCAAACTTGCTTAAGAGGACAGGAGATACCAGCACCCCCTCCAACACCCCGCAGAATTATCCTACAAGATACTCTGCCAGGACTAATGCTGAGGCCACTTCTGGGAGTCAGGATTCACAGCTTTCTAGGTCAAGTCAGCCTTCCACTCGTTGGCTTCTAGATAGAAAACCATGCTCTACTCTACAGAGCCAGGACCCAACCTACCGCTCTCCTACCACGAGGCCAGTCTCTGCACTCACCATACACACGGCATGCCGTCCCATACGCACTCTCACCTCCACCGTCTAGTCTACGTATCTTTGTTCTATGACTTCAAGTGGCTTCGCCTCCCGCTAGGCCATGCCAAATGGAATCCATCTTTAATTCTGTTCATTTGTGTTTTGATTTTTTTTTTTAAATCCACACAGAGAGCACAGGAATGGGATGACTTTTGTGCCTTGGTAGGAGTGTGGGTAGGCTTCATAGAGACATGATCGGTGTGCAGGGTTTAGAAGAAGAGATGGCTGCCAAGGGGAAAAGAGAATTCTAGGTGGAGGAAACAGCACATGCAAAGTCTCGAGAGAGTCCCAAAAGGCCACAGCAATCTTGCAGGGATGTGAGGCTGGAGAAGCTGGCTGTAGTCAAAAGGATAAGACCCCTGCTTGCCTCACTGAAGTAAGAGAACTTGATCCTTGGAGACAAAAGGAAACCAAAGTACCTGATTTGGGCCAAGGTCCCTAGTCAAGCCTATGGCATCCATGGAGTTGGCTCCTGCCACGCCAGTCATTCCTTCCTTAGAATTCCTACATCCCTTACCGTCCATATTACTTATAACTCCCGCCAATATTTCAGTCTGTGTTTCCACTGACTAGAGAGAACCAGAGGGCAGGGGCCTTTTATTTTTTTAACTTTTCTCTCCTAAGAGTACCTACGAGTGCTGAGCAAGGAAATGATCAATAATTTCCCAGGACTGGTGGATTCATAGTCCTCCGAGGGAATGACTTCAGCAAACTAAGTTCCAGAGATAAGAGTAGGGAAATCTCCAAATTAAAGTCACTACAGCCCTTACTACTGGCCATGAGTGACAGAATCCAAGATCACAAAACTTAACTTGGCGGAGAGCAACTACACACTTGAGTCTACCCTCCATGAACTTGGACTATACCTTTCTGCCAAGTTCTCCTCCCCCACCTAAACTGACAGTGACTCTATTCCCCCTGGGAATACTGGGTCTGAACATGCCCCCAGTGACTGGGGGAAGGCAGTGGCAAGGACACAATCAATGCATTTAGGAAATGCATCTGGCCCTGAAGGGAGAGTGTCTGTTCCTGTATGTAAATGCCAAGTTGCAGGAGGTTACCATAGCAACTCCAGCAGGGTGCTGCAGTGGGCAGCTCTGCACAGAGGTGCAGAAACCCCATTCTTTAACATCTGGTCTTTTGCTGTGCACACTGGATCCTAGCAGGCACATCACGACTTCAGGCCCCAGCTTTGGGATGCTGCAAAAAACGAAGTGGGGTTTTGAAGACCTGCTTAGTCCAATTTCCCTTTTTTTCATGCACCACACACAGCCCTCCTTGTGCATGGTAAACACCATGTGTAGAGCCCCAAACAGGCTCTTTAGAGACCATAATTCCCTATACCCGTTCTTGTATATTACGATGAACAGATTGTACTTGCACATCAGCATGACTTCCACGCAAAATTTACATCCACTGAATAACCCCGTAATTGTACATTTTAATGAGAGGCATATCCACAGTGTCCCCATTCCCAGCCAGCTCCCGGTTTTTATTATGGTATTGGTTATGTTTCTAATGCAAAAATAAGTAATGCCATCAAGTGTGTAGGCTGCACTTAACAGGGTCAACTGAGCCGCACTCCAGGAACTGCAAACCAACTTTTTAAAGGACCAGGCGATTTTTGAAATCGCTTTTCCATAGGGATTGGAAAGCAAGGGTTTACTCACCCACATCTTAATGTTTGCAATGTGAAGAGATCTCTTGTGGACAAAGAGCACCCTGGAGGTGTTAGAGGACATTCCATATGTGGCTCTAACCTACGTATGGCCATGAGGAAGCCGTGTTCCTACAAAGTGAATTCCAATTGGTAGGACATTAAGTAGATGGGACATCTGCCTCCTGGACAGTTTCATTGTTTGTCAGTTTTTGGATGTAGAGAGTAACTATGAATTGGGTTATCCTTGAATTCTCTCATGACAAAATAAGAATGATTTATAACATCACTAAATAAATGGATTGCGTGGTGGACTTGCACAGGAGGGAGAGAGATACCTATGCACCAGGCAAAGTGAGAGACATTTTGGTTAACAAAGTCACATGAACCTGTCCTGCTTTGCAAGGTGCTAGAGCAAAACCACAATATCTTTGCCGACTGGCAGTGAGAGAGGTGGATTAGAAGGTTCCAGGATCTGAAGGAGTTTTGTGGCCTAAGAAAATTAATAGAGGGGTACCGAAAGAGAGAGAAATGTAAACAAATAAAGGAAGGGAGGGGGAGTCTTTTAGCCAGGAAGACCATTCTTTGTGCAGGAAAGCCTTTGCCTACCTTAGGTAGTGTTGGGAACAAAGGAGATACCAACATGAACAGACTACAGTTGGATGATTTCTTTATCCAAGGCATCGCGGTGTGACCCGGGCATGCCGACGTGGCTGGATGAGGATACTGTTGCATGTAAGTGTGAAGGTAGGCTGGACACCAGGAGGAGAGAAAACTTGAGTGTTGTGCAGGAAGGCCAGAGAGAGTGCCAGTACCAGGCGAGAGATACAGGGCCCTCTCCAAGAGTGCAGGCTGGAGATCCAGCGGTGCGGTGTGGCCTGCACATGCCTGTCACGGGGCCGGCATACCTGTTCCTAACTCCCCCCGGAAACGCTGCGCGAGTGGGTGTCCGCGGGGGGGGGGGGGGGAAGGAAAGAACGGGGGAGGGGGGCGGGGGGGGGGGGGGGGGCGGCGGGGGGTGGGTGTGGGGAGCGAGCCGGGGGGGGGGGGGGGGGGGGCGCCGGGCCGCCTCGACCTCCCCCGGGACTCACCCAGCACGAAGTAGGGCAGCTCCGTGTTTTCCAGGTCGTCCACCACGACCATCTCTCCGGGGAAGTCGTTGCGCACCGAGAAGAGGAGCTTGGGTTCGGAGGCCGAGGGGCTGTGCATGATGCTCAGGTCGTTCTCGCGCAGGAAGGGCAGCGCCGACACCGTGATGCTCTTGAGCTTGCACTCCAGCTCCTTGGATGGGTCTACGTCGCCGGCGGCCGTTGCCATCACCGCCGCCGGCCCCCAGCAGCAGGCGAGCAGGGCGCAGAGCCCGGCTAAAGCCATCTTGCGCCCCGGCCGCCTTCCTCCGGCGCCGCGAAGGTGGGGGAGGCGGCGAGCGGGCGGGAGCGAGCGAGCGCGGGAGGCGGGGGCGGCTGCGGAGGGACGTGGAGCCGGGAGAGCCCCGCTCGGAGGAGCCAGACGCCGCGCGCACTGCGCGGGGCTTGCGCGCTGCTTCCCGGAGCGCCCGCGTTCTTTGTTCCTCGCAGCTGCTTCGCTGGGGAAGGGAAGGGGGGGAAGGAGAGAAGGGAAGGAAGGACGTCGGAGGAGAGAGGAAGAGAGCTGAGGATTCTAGGGAATCAGGTCAGCCCCCAGCAGGCTGCCGGTGCTGCTGCCTTTCTCCTCCTTCGCCTCCCCCGGCAGGAGCACGCTTTTGGCTAGGAACTACCTGCACAGCATTTTTTAAAAATCGGTCTTTGCAATGCAAAACCTTCCCTCTCGCATCATCATCCAGATGGTTTGGGAAGGGCATACAGGCGCACACACCTTAAAAGGCGCTTCCTGAGAACAGGTGTGTGTGTGGGGGGTCTCTCTAGATGCAAATGAGCCCCCCATGATTTTGTGGATTAGGTGGTCCCATTCTTGTCTTTTTACCCACTAGTTTTGCATACGTGTGTTGGATAAACGGGTGCTGAGAAAAATGGATGTATGTATTTTTACTCAGCACTAACTTTGCAGAAATATTTAGAGGAAATATTTGGCTTGTAGATATAGACAGATCAAGAGGTAGATGTGAACTGCAAACAAAACCAATGCACGGTGGGCGGTGAAGCAGGAGATCAGAAGTTTTTTTGGCAACTTTATTTTTGCTCTTTGTTTCATTTCTGTTACAAATGTTATCAAAGGTAACCGATATAAAGATGGTGTGGGGAATGCTATAATTGATAGAAAAGGTAAAACTAGCTGGAAGAAGTAGAGAGCCTTTGATTTTAGAGAATCCAGTAAATATAACAGAGATAGGAGAAAATGTGGAAAGGGAACGAAAATTAAAAAAACCTGAAGTGTCTAAGCACCCCTAATAAACCGGAAAGGAATAAGAGTATCCTTGGATACTGGCCAAGTCAGTCCCAGCCCCATCAGAAGTAGATCAGTGTAGACAGTAACAATAACCCATGTAAATTTTGTTTCCACTAGAGCTGGGCAGTGTTGCGGTAACAAAACAATGACAATGTGCAATAAACCATAGCAGAAAAGTGGTTTGTGTGTGCTGGAATCTGATGTTTTATTGAACTTTCTCTCTTATGATTACCAATAATTTATTAAAAAGTTTGTCCTTCCAACATCATTTATTGAATGCTGATTTAAATACCAAGTGCTATCTCATATAGGTAGTTCCTACTCTCTAAGAATTTAATGCACCACACTTTCCAAAGAGGACCCGCACCCCATTTTAGAAAAAATTTCATTCTCATGGCACCTGGTGTTAATTTATTGGCATATGTGAACAGTTGTCCTTCAAAGAAAAAAAGTGCTTTTGCACTTCTCACATATATTTCACAAGGTTACTCTAGTTGAGGAAGATAGAGAAAATGAGCCATGTTTAAGGAGTAGAAGACCTGTTTAATATGAAAACGAGAACAAAAAATGCTTCTACAAGTTGTCTTTTGAATCTGATGTACCTGAGAACTAACCCAAAGGTAGATTACCATGGAGCATTGCAAACCACTGCAAAAAAAAAAATTTTTTTTATAACTGATGACCTTCCTAAAATGCATTCTTATTTCCATTACTCCCCTACGAGGTACTGAAGGAGAGAAAGACCCCAGGGAACTTTTTTTCTTACTTTCCCTAGCATAAAAGGCAGAATTAAATTTCGTTATGCAAAGTTTACCATCGAAAGATTAGAAGAGATGCCAGGAAAACACACTTGTAGAATGTGAGAAAAATGGCACATGACTACTAGATTATCTATTAGCCCAATCTCTCGTTTTACAGATGCTGAAATTAAGGCCAGTGAAAGAGTGAGGTGATTCACCCAAGATCAATAAACTAAGACCTAAACAAGGCTTCTTTGACTAATGCTCTTTCCACTACACAATTACAGCCCATTTAGGTGCACCCATGGATTATCATAAGAATTTATGGATCACAGTCCATTCGGTAAACATTTGGGTACCGACCATATGCTGGACATTAGGCTAGGCATGGACAGGAAAAATTCTCCTGCTTTTGAGTAGCATATAATCTGCAGTTACTTTGAAATCCTTAATTTTCTGAAGTGTGGAGTCATTTTAGAAAACCCAAGTGAACAATTTGGGATTGGTTTTCTTTTTTTAATTTATTTGAGAGAAAGAATGTATATGAGAGAGAGAGAGCACAAGCATGGAGAGCTACAGAGGGAGAGGGTTACCAAACACAGGGCTTCATCCCAGGACCTCGAGACCATAACCCAAGCCAAAGGCAGACGCCCAACAGGCTGAACCATCCAGGTGCCCCGGGATTGATTTTCTCATAAGTCAATATCTAGCATTCTTTGCCTATCTATGGTCATTTTTACATGCTTTCTAATTCAGATTTAAAAGAAAACATGCAGGGGCGCCTGGGTGGCTCAGCGGGCTAAAGCCTCTGCCTTCGGCCCAGGTCATGATCCCAGGGTCCTGGGATCGAGCCCCGCATTGGGCTCTCTGCTCAGTGCAGAGAGCCTGCTTCTCTCTCTCACTCTCTCTGCCTGCCTCTCTGCCCACTTGCGTTCTCTGTCAAATAAATAAATAAAATCTTTAAAAAAAGGAAACATGCATAGATTAAATGGTCATTGAAGAATGTATATGGATTTGGAAATAGTTTGATGTTGTTGACTCAAGACTTTATAGACCTCTTTCTCTATAGGAAGATCAGACAAAAGAACTGTACAAATAAAAAGAGGTCCTATGTTGCCACAGAATTCCTGTAAACACAAATAAAATGTCACAGGGCCTCCTTTTAGGGAATTAAATACCTAGAGATGGGGGAAAGGTTGAAGTTCACAGAAGCTAGAACATCTGTACTGTGTGATGTTTTACATTTAAATGAACTGGGAGAAATTTGTAAGCATCTCAATCATTACCTTTGGGTATAGGCAACATGATATAGTTGCAAATTATAGGTTTGGATCCGAGTCTCAACTCCTTACTTTGCTTATTGGGAAGTGAGATTGAGATTGCACCTTTTTTTTTTTTTTTTTTTTTTTTTTTTTAAGAGAGAGAGAGAGAGTGAGAGCACATACACATGTGTGGGAAAGGGGGTGGGAGGAAAGGGAGAGGGAGAATCTTAAGCAGGCTCCACACCCAGCCCAGAGCCCCACACAGGGCTTAATCTCAAGACCCTGAGATCATGACCTGGGCTAAAATCAAGAATCAGACTCTTAATCGACTAAGCCACCCAGGCACCTGGAGATTAGACCACTCTTATCTTCAGTATCCCTATCAGTGAATGGAGTCTGTGATCTCTGCCCACCCCACAGGCCACAGATTGGTGCAAGTACTTATATTCACTAAGATGCAGTAAAATAGCATGTTCTCTTATCTCTAATCTCTATCCCCTTCCCCTGAAGACACACATATACACACCAATCAAATTAAAACCCATTTTCCATTTCCAGTCCTCCCATGCCATTCTGTCCACCTGTGAGGCACTGCTCTGTGCTCCCCAGGTGGGGAACAGACCAATCTCCAGCTTCATCTACAGGGTGGGTCCTTCTAGCACATCCTTGTCTCATTGCCTCTTCATGGAGCACTAACACACACACATGCTCCACCTTACAAGGCCAAGAGCCACTTCCTGCCACCATGTCTTGTATTTGAGATTCTTAATTTGAAAAATAGAAACAATTATAGAGTAGTTTTCAGAAGAAAATGAGACTATGGAAAAGATCGGACACATTGAGTTAGTGTTATCTAATGATAGCCTTTAACATTATCCCTCTATTCAATTATTTCAGCTAGAAAGTGGGCTTCAGAATCTCCTTCATGAGATTGTTCTCCTTGTAGTAGCCAGAAGCAAATTAAGAGATTTATGCCCTTTGGTGTATACCAAAGATAAATGATTACATGTGTTCTCCAAAAGCAATATACAAGAACATTCATAGCAGGTGTATTTTGAATAGACAGAAGAAGAAGAAGAAGATGGCGCCGCCCCGGAATATTGCACAACGATAAACATGTAGTGACATGGATGAATCTCACTGACGGGAGGATGAGTAAAATCAAGCAGACACAGAAGCATGTATATGCTATTCATGAACTTCAAGAGCAGGTAACATTAATCTTTGATGATGGAAGTCAAAATAGCGGCTATCTCTGGAGAGTGGGGAATTTTGACTGAGAAGGGCAAATAAGCTTCTGGGGTTGGGGGGGTGGAAATGATGTGGGTAGTGGTTACATGGAGGCATAGATGGGCAAAAATTCATCAGACTGTACAGTTGTGGAATTTTTAATGTATACGATACCTCATTAATTTTTTTTAAAGATTTTGTTTACTTGACAGACAAAAATCACAAGTAGGCAGAAAGGCAAGCGCCCGGGGGGGAGGGGGGGTCGCGAAGCAAGCTCCCTGCAGAGCAGAAAGCTCGACATGAGGCTCCATCCTAGGACCCTGGGATCATGACCGGAGCCAAAGGCAGAGGCTCCAACCCACTGAGCCACCCAGGCACCCCAATTTTTTAACATGGCTTAGAACTCCATACCTACAATATGAAGGTCAAGCCTGTATAATAAGATACAGAGGAGGTGAAAGTGACAGATGGGTGGGGCGAAGGGTGTGTATATGAGAAGTAGTTCTAATTTTTCCCCATTCATTCAGAACATCTGGCTCCTTAATGCTTTTTAGCAAATCCTGATGTATACTACTTGGGTATTCATTAAACCTCTGCTTTCTTTTCTTTTTTTTCTACTTTTTTACAAAATAATCTTTGATTTTGCTCTCAAGAAAGCCAAATCAGCACTTCTCTCCTTTTCTATGTATTTCTTCTCTCCGTATTTTCTCCACAACTCAACTTAGTGTGAACTCCCCAAATTCCTTTGCCAGCATCAGCCCCTAGTTCTTCTGTTGATTGGATTTTTCTTCAACTATTACTCTCTTGTGCTCTTGCCCAAATTTAGTGTAGTATGTTAGCTAGCTGGATGTAATTCAGTTGTGCATCCTCATTAGGACATCAAGAATATGTTTCACACTCTTTGATCCAAAGTTAAGATTTTTTTCCTTACCCTTTCCTCCCCCGCCCCTACTCTCAATTCACAGGCTCAGCAACAGCACCTGCTTCACAGAAACAAGGCTGGTCCTGTTCTGATTTCTCTAGTCTTCCTTTAAAAACCAAATGGAGATCAACAGTCCCTCTTCCTGACACACACTGAAGCAAAAAGAGACACACAGAAGGACAGCACCACAGGCAAAACAATTCCCTTTTTTGGAAGCAGGACATTTTTTCCCTTTAATCTCTCCCCAGAAACCCAAAGTTCTCTATGCCTTTGTCTTCACAATCCTCGTTTTGGGGACAGAACGTTTCTTGATTTAGCTGTTGAGAGTCCCTCTCTCCTCTTCTTACTGAGTGCCTGCTATCTTTTTCTTCTCTCTTGTATCCCTGGTGTGTGTGTGTGTGTGTGTGTGTGTGTGTGTGTGTGTACGCGTGCGTGCACTCTGATACAAGTATCTCTCACTTGGGGGCTCATTTCTAATTAAGCAATTCAAGACCAAGAGGCTAACATGCACAAAACAACCGAATAAAACCTCAAATTAGAAGGAAAATGGCTCAAATGGGTCCCTATCTCTGGGAGTTCTAGTTAAGCAAGCAAACAAAATGGTCTGGGACAAATGATTATTGTTAACTCAGGAAGATTAGGAGAGAATGTAATTAGCTCCCAGCTTCTTCCTGTTCGTCAGCCTTCTTAACACCCTCTAACTCCCCAACCGTGAATTTATCCGAGGCTTCGTAATCCGCACCAAAAAGTCCCTGCTGCAAAGCCGGGAGGGTTAACAGAGCCGGTACCCCAGCCAGCCAGCTATCCAAAGGAGACAGCCGGTGAGACTCCGAGCCCGCCCCCTGCCAAGACGCCCAGCCAATGGGCACCCGCGGGGAGTATGGCGCTGTGTCTCATTGGCTGCCGACCTACGTGCATAAGAAAGGAGGAGAGGGGCTGGCAGGGCAGCATTGTTATCTTAAGACACTCATCTGGTGTCTGAGTCTGCAGGTGACACCGCTTAGGTACGGAGCGCGGAGTCGGAGCGGGGACGCGCCGGGCTGCAGCCCTGGGATGGAAGCCGCCTGCCTCGGAAGCTGCTCGCGGCTGCTCCGGCAGCGCCTCCGCTGAGCTCGGAGGTGCCCGTTAACACTTGCCTGGGGACGTGCACCTGCGGTACGGTGCGAGCTCGGGGGCAGGTCTGCAGGCAGCTGGGAGAGCCGTGGAGCCGGAGGAACTGTCTTCGCCTAAGTGCAAGGCACTGATTTTGGGAGAGAGACAGAGACAGAGGCCGGGTGAGTCTTTTCAGAGTTGGAAGGAAAGCAAGATCTTGGGTGTCTTTTCCGTGGAGGGACAGGGGACTTCCCCATCTGGGCTTGGCACTTTCCTTCCCTCTCCACCCTCGTGCGCCCCGGCCTGGCGCCGAAGCCCCACTTCAAGCATGCTTTGGGTGCCGGGGACCCTGGCTGCTCAGCAGGAAGACAGCAGGCAAGTGGTCTAACGCCGCCGGCGGCGGCGGCGGCGGCGGCGGCAGCAGCAACCCCAGCAGCAAAGCGGGGAGCAAGAGAATTTGAAAAGAGACATCCGCTCCCTCTCACACGCTGAGGGGGAGGCATTCGCGTTTCCCCAAATGAGAAGGAGCCACAAGAGATCATGAAGTAAAAACTTTGGAAAGCTGCCACTGGAGATGTTGCACAAAAACCTGGAATGTTTTAGGAGTCTCCTCCCAGTCGGTGGAGGTTTGGGGAGCAGCTGATACCGCAAGGAGGGCTCTTGCAAGGATTCAAGGTAACAGTGCAGGGTTTGGGTGAGATTTCTCTCTCCCCGGTTCGTTATCCTTTGGTGTGTCCCTGGGGGAGGAGATCATTTCGCCCTCCTGCAAACCTCTTGCCCAGGTGCCTGGCAGGGGCAGGCAGAGGGAATGATCCCACGTCTTAGTTTCTGCCTCGGGGAGCTGAGCAGTGGACTTCAGGGTTCATCGAGAGATCGCCCTGTTATTGCCTCCTGGTGTTGCTCGGCTTGGGCACGTTGCCTGACCTATATTGCTTTTGCCTGGTTTAAGTCCTCAAAGTTAGTGCAACTCCCATTAGCCTCAGAAAATTCAATCCGGCTGGGTAATTGCAGAAGATGACGAGGACTTTTGCCTGCTCGGTGGCTGCTGGACTGAACTGTAGGCTGTTGCCCATGTTTGAGAAGGGCCCCCAAGAGCTGAGGGTGTGATACATGATATGTTCATATTCACATGGCCATAGAGCTACATTCACATGCTCCTAGAGCTCTGTGGCGTGTCCATAGAAGCCTGTCTTCTTTCTCCCAGGCACATGCAGCCAAGAGAAAAAAAATTTCCGAAGAGTGAACCCTGTGGGTTGCACATAGACTCCCCAGGGTGGTGGTGGCAGCCTCATTGATCAAGCTGAGCCCGGCAGCACACTGGAGACGCTGGGGAGAAGGGTGCCGTACTGGGAGGAGGGGCATGCTGAGATTCTATAGCGATCCCTCTCGCTGGTTCTGTTATCCTCTGGGTGCCCAGTCCAATACCGTCCGTGATACATGTGTGTGTGTTTCTGTGTATGCCTGGGCTCACAGCTGTATGCAGGAAGCAGGCTGCTGACCAAAAGACCACGCATGTGCAGCTCTCTGCCTAGGCCCCTGGAGTGCTCCTTCCTAGCGGGAGTATGAACTTGGGAGCTGGTGGTCCAGCCTGGAGGACTTTTCTCCTCAACCAGCAGTCCTTCTGCATGGTACCTTTTTATCCAGGGTATATAGACCTAAGCCAAATATTAACTAATAATCAAGGTAATGCACTGTAACATGATTGAAAAGACCCCTCTGTAAAGAACTGTGTGTGTGCTCTTCCTAGCCCTGGGAGCCGGGTGCCCTGAGCGGGAACAAATGTTTTCTTAAAAGGATGGCAATTATAACGAGCAATGCTTATGGCTGGATAATCTGGGTCTTATTCAGCAGGAATAACGAACGATATGTCAGCGTCGACCAATCAGGAGGATAAAAGGGTTATTATAAGTCAAGTATTTCTGCCTCTGTCCTTCTTCAGACATGTGCTTGTGGAAGGGACACTCTTTCCGACCGGGTTCTCTAGAATGCATATAATGCCAGTATTCACCAAGCAGCTAAAGTATTTTACAGAATCCCCTGGGGGGCAGTCTGATGACATCAGGCAAGAACAAAGTGATGCTGGAGTTTGTGTGTTTTCTCTCTTGATTTCACACACTGTGTGTGTGTGTGTGTGCGCGCGCGCGCGTGTGCATGTTATTTGTTTAAAGCAGGACCCTCCAGAGTTCCCTCTCACTCACAGTAAGTTGCTTTGCAGCCCGGGGGACATGACCAAGCAAGGCTGCCACAACGATCCTGAAATCTTATCAATATCGTAGCTGCTGCTTACTCTGGGAAAGGATGCATGCTCTGCTTCTTGAGGAGGGATATGATCTGAGTAGGCGCAGAGCACAGATACCACGAAATGTTTGAGGGAAAGGAAGCGGATGTCAGACCCTGGTCTTCCCTGCTGGGGGGTGGCTGGAGCCCAAGGTTTGGACGGCTGGGCAGCAGCCCTGGAGAAGACAGAAGCATCCTTGACTCTTTCTTCTCCCTCCTCTCCAAAAAAAATAAGAATAAAAATAAATGGGGCCGGCTTTGTCTCCCAGAATGGAGTGATGTGCACTGCAGTGTGGGCACCAGGAAGGAGGAGAGGAAGGAAGGACCGGGGAGGGAGGAGGGATCCTGCTCTGCCAGCACTGGGCCAGGCTCAAGGATGGGGAAGATCATCCTCTGGGTGTTCCGTTCTGGCCTAGTAACAGGTTGTTTACGGAGCAAGGCCAGAGGGCAGAGAACATCCCTGCGTCATCAACTCCTTCTGATCGCCTTTCCCAAGGCACAGGCTGGCCACCGGGGAGCATCACATAAGAAAGATCCCTTCTGAGACATGCTCCAGAATCCCTCCCCAGCTCACAAACAAGAGGTAATCTGGAGGGACTTGAGACAGCTGCGTGGGCACTTTCTGCTGACTGGGATGCTTAGTGCCGAGGTTTCCTGGTTAGTGTTCTGTTTTCCCCACTGTGCAATGCATTTCTGGTGATTCAACTCTTTCCCTTAAATAAGAAGACCTTGTATACATTTTATAATGGCATCCTTTTCCAACAGGCTGAGAGCATTTCAGGGAGCTCATCTAATTAATCCTCTCACAGCTTATTGTCTCATTTGTCTTTGATTACCCTACGAAGTGGAGCCGGAATGGTTTTAGCCTCCTTCTTGGAAAAGAGAGGGCAGAGAACCTTGGAAAGATGAACTGCTGTCTTTGGGGTCCCATGGCGTGGGGTCTGGGGTTCAGCAGTCCTGGACCCCCCGCAGACTCCACCAACTTCTAAGAAATGGTTTCATCTTAGTAACTGAAGTTTCATTGAATTGTTCTGTGCTTTACAGGAATGGGAGGTTACACTGATGTCGGGCTTTTCCTCTGGACCTGACCTAAGGGCTGTGAAGGCTAGAAGTCTTAGAAGCCCTTGCCTTTGCCCTCAGTGATCTTACAGTCTAGTTAGGAAACGAGACTGACATCTGGGAAAAAGGAATGACAACATAGTCTCAACAGCAGTTCAATACAAAAGGTTCACGAGGCTGACCTAATTAATCCACAATTGATTTGTTCAGATAAGGAGAGCTATCAGCATTCCAAGGAGGGAGAATTTGAGTTACACCATGGGGGACAGGGTGAGATTTGCTTGGAGAGGAAGAAATGGAGACCGGATTCCAGCTGACAGAGATACCAACTGAAGCCTAGTTGACAATGCTGGGAACATCCAGGCTTGATGTTGCCTTTGGGTTTACCCTGGGTCATTTCTCCACCTGGATCCTGGAAATACCATACACCTGGGTTAATTATTTGAAGCTAGTATGGGCCTAGAGGAAGCTACTCTGCGACCGTGGATATCTCATTAGGGATTGAAATTCTCCTAGCTTCCCACCCACCCTCAAGTCTAATCCATATATTATGAGAAAAATAGTGCTCAAGGTCAGGAGCTTATCATTATATTACATTATATCAAAAATTTTGGATGAAGATATTGGGAGAAAACCAGGCAAGCTTCAAGAGAACGTGGGAAAATCTTGTATCTTAGAATCAAAAATCTCCTAAGAGGCTTGATTTTCCTCCGTTTCCAGGTTCCCCACCCAAATGTCCCTATTGGGGGTTTAGTAGGAACTGGCAAAATGCCAGAGCCCTTAGGCATTTAGCACAGAGCGGGAGATTTTTATTCTTAAGATTCTTGAGCATGCCCAAGTACCTAACCTCTTGCCTCCCCTCCTCTTTCCCTTTTAATAAAACATATGCTGTAGCTGTCACAAGGGAGGCCACCAAAAGCAGAGGGTAGGGCGTGGTACCGCCTGCAGCCCTACCAGGGGGCACTGTGGCTGCTCCGCTGAGCAGGAGAGGAGAGAGGGAGGCTGCCAGCCCGGCCAGCTTCAAGGAAGGGCCGTGGGCTGCAGACCACCAGGAGATGGCTGTGACCGGCCAGCCACACCATTTGCTCCAGCAGGGATCCCCGTCTCCTAGAGAAAAGGTCATAGCAAACCACAGGTTCTGCGAGAGAACAACCACACTATTCATTGGTCTTCACTTGGTTGGAGACATCTGTCCACCCCACGTCACTGGTAGATTGGGTGGTCCCACGCCACCATGGAGGCGGTGGCTATCAGGCATGAGAGTAAAATGACTTGCCTAAAGTCATGTCCTACTTGCTCTCAGGTCAAGAGGAACATCCCCAGAATCCAGTTCGTTTGATTCCTTCAGAGTTCACTCTGGGGACGGTCCTCAGGGATATTTCCTTTCGGCTAAACATCCTCCCTCAGGCCTTCTTTGTTTTCTGTGTTAAAAGATCATGCAGCTGGACTGAGGGGCTGCCTTTTTCTTTTCTGTTCAGAAGTATCCACTGCCACGTCCAGGCACATGGGCATGTGGTGAATGGTGGTGGGTTAAAGCCTTTTCTCTTTGGGAGTGAAGATAGACTACTCAGTTATGTTTCGGGGGGGGGGGGTAATGGTGGGGGGGGCATCTTCTGGCCAATTAGGATGCAGACTGAGCTCTTTTCAGATCTTTTATATATATATATATATATATATATATATATATGCAGAAGGAGGTAAAGTTGACTAACATCATGGCAGCATGGAATCTTCAACACCCAGTTCTGTCATTCCTTTTCCTGGAACCCACATGGAATGCAAAGATGTCCAGAATGCAGGGCTGAGCAAGGGACTGGGGCAGTTCGAAACCTCAGGTGACTGCTTTCTAATCTGCACTGTCCTCCCAGCATGGCAGCCACTGGCCACATGTGGCTCTTGAGTGCTTGAGATGTGGGCTTTAAGTATCAAATGCCTACTGAATTTTGAAAACTTGGCTGAAAATAAAGAATGCAAAGCATGTCACCAATAATTTTTAATAATGATTACATGCTAACATGATACTGTTCTGGATAGCTTAGGTTCAGCAAAATATGTTTAGTTTCACTCCATTCTTTTTACTTTTTATTTTTTCTTTTTACTTTTTCATGTGGCTATCAGAACAGTTGTAATTACATGTTTCTTTTGGACAGTGCTGGTCCAGGGGCTGGAGAGTAGTGACAGGTAATGTAGACAAAGGGCAGAGGCATTTAAGAGGAGCTAGAGACATGAAGAGAAGGACCATGGAGAGAACAATGCCAAGCAGCCCAGGGAGGCTCTGGATGTGTATTTCTGAAATCTAAAGTCAAGGAGGTCATACGTAGCTTACTTTGATTTATGTTTGAGGGACACCTCATGAATGGTGACAGCCTGCCCAAAGCATTTACAGCTCTTGGTTCACCTGCAAACAATCTGCAGATGAGAGGCCTGGTCATTTTTTTTTTTTTTAAGATTTTATTTACTTATTTGACAGAGATCACAAGTATGCAGAGAGGCAGGCAGAGAGAGAGAGAGCGAGAGGTGGGGGAAGCAGGTTCCCCGCTGAGCAGAGAGCCCGATGCGGGACTCGATCCCAGGACCCTGAGATCATGACCTGAGCCAAAGGCAGAGGCTTGACCCACTGAGCCACCCAGGCGCCCGAGGCCTGGTCATTTTATCCTAATATTTTTGAGTTTCTGCATGATAGTGGGAGTAACCAAGGAAATCATCTTTAGGGTTTCACTCCAAAGTGGGAGGACACAGCAGTTAGGACCAGCTAGGTGTGTTTGCTTTTCAAACCTCCTCCTTCCTGCTCATCACTATGACGTTATCCTCTTTCCTTGTGAGAGCTTTCCTTCAAATCAGATGTGTTGCTTGTGTGGTGGGGAGAAAGAAAAGTCGCTGCTCTGGGTTAAAGATTATTTTGTGGACCTATTGGTAAGAAGAAAGGGAGGAAGGCATCAAGATTGAATTGTGTTTAATAATTACGTATTTAAGCATTATAATTCACTCATTATTCTTCTTATTATTCATTGCAATGCGGTTTGGCCACAACTTGAATTCCTCATAATTTCTCAGCATCTTAGAATTTACCAAATGTTTTACAAGTTTTCTCTCATCTGATTTTCGGTAGAACCTTGTGGAGTAGTTACTATTTTCATTCAAAGTTTTTCATGATCTGCCCCCAAATTATTTATTTTCTAATCCTTCTCTTGTAGGCACTTCTTCAGTCTTGATTAGTCAAACTGGGCTTACTATTCTCCATTGTTAACTCGGTAAAGGAGGGCATATTACCTCTTTGAGCCTCAGATCCTTCATTTAGAAAATAAGAAGTAATAATGCCCCATCTCTCCAAGTGTTGTTCTGAATGTTAGACAAGATAAACTGTATTAGGTTCCAAACACAGTTCTAGGTACACGGTAGGTGCTCGGCAAATGTCAACCCCCTTTCCTAGCACAGGCCTTGGCTTTGATCATCCCAAGATTAAAATGGCCAAAGGGGAACTCATTGTTTACCAATTTCACACATAAAACAATGCCCCTCTCCAAATTCCCTGCTTTGATTAAAGGCTCACCCAACCCCCCAGAGGCATAATTAAGAAATCCGGGTTGTCCTGGGCTCCACTTTCTCTCACACAGCCCACCACATCCAATCAAATCAATCCCCAAGGCCCGACAAGGTCTACCTCCTTGTGGTTTCTCAAAGCCACCCCCCTCCGCCACCTGCTGCCACCCCCACCACCGCTCTTTCATCAGCGCCCAGTCTTCTCACCTGGAGCTCCCCAACGCTCCTGTCTCCCTGTTTCCTCTCTTAAAGCCTAGACAGTCCAGTCTCCCTCCCTGCAGCTAGGGTGATCCTTCAAAATGATCAACTTGATTATGCTTCTCCCCTTGTTGTAATTCTCCAATGGCTCCCCACTGCCGTCAGAATAAAACCCAAATGTCTCAGGGTGACAAACAGGAGACCCTTCCTAAGGGTCTAGCTGCCTCCCCAAGCCTCTCTCCCAAGTTGCCCTTCTGACTCCGGCTGCCTGAACTCCCTCTGTGCCCCATGGAATTTGCTGCTGTTTCTCCTGCCCTATCCTGCTTCTCCAGGGTTACAGACCTTCAAGACTGTAGACACTTCGCTGACACTCTGAGAAGGAATTAATTGCCTCCTCCTCGGTACTCCTACACATCTAACTCAGACTGTTTTTGCACTGTACCCGCCACTGTAATGATTTGTTTATATGGCCATCTCCTGCACTCAAAGGTAGGGTTGAGATGGGGTTTCAAAGACAGGTTTCTCGGGAAATATTTATTAAGTATATTTTTAGGTATATGTACCAGGTACTCAGGCACTGGAGATTCAGCAGTAAACAAGAGATTAAAAACTGTGCCATCAAGTTGCTTACATTCTAGAGGGAAGATAGATAGGATGAGAATCGTAACAATGATCTTTATTAAGATTGCTGATAATAGCTAACAGTTTAATAGTACTACGGGCCAGGCTTTGCTGAAGGCTTGACATACATTATCTCATTGACTTTACCTAATGATCCTATAATTTCCCATTTTAATCAATCCTATCTTCCCATTTTATAGATGATGACTTAGAGGCCCAGTGAGGTTAAATAATTTGTCCAAGGTCACACAGTTAATCTATGAGGTAGCTGGTATTCTAACCCTGTTTAGATTCTGAACCCATATTGTTTATTACTGTGGTGTCCAGAAAAAAAAATAGACATGTAAACAAGTAAATAAAATTGTTTCAGGTGCTGATAATGAAGATTATTAAAATAGGGTATTAGAAGAGAGCGAGGTGAGTGAGGTGATGGACAGGGAAGGTCTCTTTGAGGAGAAAACATTTAAATTGAGACCTGATTGTCATTTGAGGAAGGTAGAAATCCCAAGGTAGGGATGAATCTGGGAGAAGAGAAATCATAGGCTGTGTGGTGGGCAAAGGTCTAGCTGTTGTGATGTCCCCTGCTGGTGGTAGACTCTCAGTTCTGAGCCATCTCAGGGATCAACAGATTGTCCAAATGTTCCCCAAACCCTCTGCCATCAGTCCAGTTGTCCTTTCTGTTCTTTCGGTTTAAAACATTGCTCACAAGGCATCTGGTTTGCTGCTCTCCAGCAAGGTAGAAGGTGCAGGGACACACACACGCACACGCACACACGTATCCCTGCTCTGCTGAACCACTTTATTTCACTTCTCTCCTGTGAATGACGTGTCACTCAGAACCCTAGTGAAATGACAGGCGCAGGCAGAACAAAAAAAGACTGGAGACAACCCAGAGGCATGAGCGAAAGGGGAAAAGAAAATTATTTTTTAACAAGACGAAAAAGTGACTTGGACTGGCCAGAGAAAGGGGATTTTGGTCAGGGAGGGGCCTCTGGGGTGGGGGGTTACTCTCTTTCCTGACCTGGGTGGTAGTTTCTGCAATAATTTTTCATATGAATGTTTATATATGTAAACACACATATATACATAAGCATGCACATGCATATATAGTCACACACAGCACACCACACACACACACACACACACACACGCACACACACATCTTCTCTATGAATCTTTCTCATAATAAAGCTAAAAAAGTGGGTGGGACAAGCTCATACCTATTTCATATACATCCAAAGCCTGCTTTATGGTAAACATTGTATTGGGCTTATTTTCACTTATATTGTCTCATTTAATTTTTATTACAACCTTTACAAGTTAGTGTCATTCCTGTTTGAAGACAGAAATGAAGAAGACAAAGCACAGGGGGGTTGCCGTTGAGACCCATGGCTCTTGCCCCCCACACCATGCCCTCTGCTTTCTACACAGGAAAGCTCTAAGAGTCAGCAAGGTGGGGAGAACAGGTCCCTGATTTCTGGGTCAGACAAACTTGGGCTTCAATCTAATCTGGGTCTCTGAGCTTCCGTATCTCCATCCAGTAGAATGGTGACAGTAACCCCCTTACCTTGTACAAATACCATGCTGATTCAACGTAAGAACTGAAAAATATCCACAAAGTGCCTGCCACACAATGGGCATTCCCAAAATGCCAGCTACTATGTTTGTGTCCTGGAATAGTCAAGCTCATCAGACACTGACTTTCGTGGAGAGCAATGATGGCATTTAGCTGCGGTCAGTAAGAGTCGGCTGCTAGCTTCAACCCATGCCGTCAGATGCCAGTGAGTCAGGAACTTCCTGGCAATTGTACCATATGCCAGGCACCATGCTAAGTGCTTTCCAGGCACTGTCTCATTTAATCATCTAACAACCCTCTGAGAAGGGTTGTTCTTTTCTGTTTGTAGATGAGGACATTAAAGTTCAGAGAGATGAAACAGCTACTCCAAGGTCACAGGACCTGGAAGTGACAGAGCTCACACTTGAACCAAGGTCTGTCAGATCCCAGAACTCGTGCTCCTTGATACTGGGCTTTGCAAAGTTGTCACTGTCTTAGGTCATGTCCAGGGACAAGGGCATCTTTGTGGTCAAGGTAAGGGTAACTGCTCCAAGGTCTGGGCTCAGTCAGTTGGGAGTGGGATGGAAGCACTCTTAAGCCTTCATAGGCTTTGTGGGACAGGCCAAGAGAGTTCGTGCACGTTCAAAAATGCTGCCAAGTTTCAAGTGCAATCCTTACATATAGTGGGCACTTTGTATGTGTGGGCTGAATATTTCAAGTACCTCTGTTTCTGGATATAGGTATGCTCCATTTTCGAAAGAGCAAGCTTTTAAAACAAAGTGAGTTGAGTGTCCTTAGGCTTGGAGGAAAAGTTTTCCCTGATTTGCACAAGGATATATAAGCAGTGGTTTTTAACCCTTACAAAAAGAGTAGGAGGGGTGCCTGGGTGGCTCAGTTAAGCTTCTGCCTTCGGCTCACGTCATGATCCTGGAGTCCCAGAATTGAGCCCAGGGAAATGGGCTTCCTATTCAACAGGGAGCCTGCTTCTCCCTCTCCCTCTCCTTCTGCCCCGCCCCCAGCTCCTGCTCTCACTCTCTCTCTCTCTCTCATAAAAAAAAAAATCTATAAATAAATAAATAAATAAATAAATAAGGAGGAGAAGACTCTAATCAAATAAACCCTTAACCTAAAAACCCAATATATGAAACAGATAAAAGCAGACCTCCCTGACTGGAGGAGGCCTGGGCCCTGGAGCTCCCCCACCTGTCACTTCCCTTTTCTCATCTGCAAGCAGTCCCTGAGGCCCCTCCTTGGAATCTAATGACTGTTCAAAGAAAGCACACTGAAAACCGCCACGCTCCAGAATTCCTTTAAAAAGCAAGACTTGGATTCATTTAAAATAATGGGTGACATATTGAAATTGATTTTAAAATATGAGACTCTCAGCAGCCCCAACACACCCGTGAATTCCGGTGAGCCAGGGACACATGACTGTTGTTCATTCTTGTTCTCGACTGCAGATGCTTGAAATTCTGTGCATGTGAATTACATGCCTGCTGTGTGTCAGGCACGGGACTGGACACTGTTACTGGCGAGCAGCTCTTAATTTTAAATCCCTACAAAGTAGATATTATTGTTCCCATTTTGGAGATGAGAAAAATGAAGTGCAGAGAGGTTAAGTCAATTACCCACGATCTCACAGATAGTGAGTGAGAGTAGTTGAGTTGGGCTTCTAACCCAAGTCAGGAGTAGAGAGCCAGAGTATTGCCACCAACATCTACAGCCTCTTCAAGCATGGATCTAGGAGTAATATTGCCTCTCTCTCGCTCTCAAAGGTTGTTTTTTTGGTTTTGTTTTGTTTTGTTTTTGTTTTTGTTTTCCTTTTTCACTTTCCCCAATACTCCTCAGTTGTGAGAATTTACAGAAAATCTCTCTCTGGGCCGTCTGGCCTTCAATGAGTGCTATCATAGTGCACTGAGGTCTCCGGGGACCGAGGATGTGGTCTTTCCTCACAGTCCCTTTCTGTCCTCATCTCCAACCTCAGGGAGGCTCTACCTAGCGGGGTTCAGTCCCAGGGGCAGGGGAGACCTTGGTGATGCCCAGGAGCCCATTCTGTACTTCCTTGCCAGGCCTCCTGCAGGGGGCAGAGCCCCAGGCTGCTGGGCTCAAGGGGTGTGGGAGTTTCCTGCTCAGCTGTGGTCTGGTAGCCTGGAGTTGGGGCTTACTGCAAGAGTGTGGGGTGGGGCTGTGCGAGGAAGTCCTTGGAATACCCTTGAGGTATGGGAATGCTTAGGCACTCAGCAAGGAACGCGGGGGCAGTTAATTTCTGCCTCCCCCTCACTGGTGTTCAGCCATTGAGCGTGCGCTATAAATAAGCCATCAGGCAGAAGCAGGGGAGGTGGGTGAGCAGTGTTCCGGTGGGGGGATGGGGTCCTGGAGGCCCCGGCACGCGCCTCTCTCCCCTTCCGCAATCTCTGTCCTTTGGGATTTGAGCCCTGCGGGATAACCAGCAAGGTCAACATCCTTCCGATGCTTCGGGGCACTGGAGACCCCTAGAGGCGAAAGGCTGCATTACAGGCCCGCTGGCCTTGGAAGCGCGAGCAGGATTCTGGCCTGGAGCTTGCGGAGAGGGGCTAGTTCTTTTCTCCCAAAACCCTAGCGGGGAAGCACAGTCCTGCAGACTCCATAAGGGCAAGGGAGGGAGGATAGGAGGGGGTGGTGGTTGGGAGTGTGTGTGTGTGTGTGTGTGTCTCTCTCGGGTGATGGTGGTGGTAGCAGCTGTACTGTGCCCCCACCCTTCCCTGCCCCTCCCATTCTCCCTTTCCAAGCCCTCCCCTCCTCAGCCCCTGCAGCGACCCGTCAGCCCTCCCCGCCGCACCCCACCACCTCCATCAGAATCCTATCTTTCCCTCAGGGCCCTTCACACCTCTCAGTAACCTGATCAACTAATTTGTACTGAAGTATTAATGACTAATAATGATTTAATGTGCTGCCCTCTCAATTAACACTTGAGCACTTAGATTCACATATTTTAACTGAAGTAGGAGATTGGTGTGTTTCCCTGTTGAGGAAGGGAACTGTAGGCCCCTCCAAAGGAGCCATACAGACAGCTGCCTATTCAGTACATATGCTGTTTTGCCCCTGATCTTAACAATGTTAGGGACATCACGCAGCCACTCCAGCAGGATTTCCCAAAGAAGGCCCGCTCTCATCCACAGTTTTTAAACACAGCACTTTGTGCTGGTGGTGGGCACACATGGAAGAGGCTGTCCCTCCTGCCTCTTCTTCCACAGCTAAGATGTACTAGCTGTGTAACTGCGAAGTTACCTAACCACACAAACCTCAGTTTCCACATCTATAAAATGGAAACAGTGAAACTCATGTCCTGGGATTGTTTTGAGTCAGAAATGGAATAATGGAGAACTGGCACTTCCCATAATGTCTGGTGCATACAGAGTGCTCAGTAAATGACAGCTTTTTTCTTAATCATCTTAATTTTATTTTTATCATTTTTGCCCTATCTCAAACGTTCAGTGCAGGGCAGCATACAAACGCTGTATTTATTATTTAGAAGTGGGTGAAGCAATCCAGCCTCCTAGGTGTGGTTGATTTGGTAATGAACTAGATTTCTTTCCAGGTGACATCACTCCAGAGATTTTTTGGGTGTTTTGTTCTGTTTTTACTCTGCTTGGTTTCTTTAAATGTATGTCACAAATGCAGTGAGCAAAATGGATTTGGCAGTGACTTAAAAAGACTTAATGCATTTTGAAAAGAAAAAAAAAAAAGGCCACAACAAAAACTGGTTTGTTTCTGTGATATATGGTTCATGTGATATGACAAAAATCCATTTTTATGCTTAGGAAAATTGGCTAATTTTAAAACAGTCGACACATGCCATATGCATAGAGAGCAATGATGGATTTTGCCCAGGCAAACAACAGAAGAACACAGGGCCAGTGATATCTCTGTTAGGGCTTTAGTCAGTTAAATCCCTATTTGGTGGCAGCCCATTCCACGTTAGGAGACCGAAATGACAAATGGACTCCTTATGGCCTCAGGTGCTAGAGTCAGACATTTTATCATAAAGATACCACCAGGCTTGGAACACACACACACTGTGTTTTCATGAAATGAGCAAGAACAGACTTGGGAATCCACCTGGACAGCAAGCTTTATGTGCAAGAGAGCAAAGAGTTTTAAAGCTGTTATCTGCACAGAAGGTGAGGCTTGTGCAAAGGACGTTGAACTGCTTGGCCACCCTTACTTGGTGAGCTTTGCCTGGTGGTTCCTCCTGTGGGAGACATGGATGCTTTCTGGACTTCAGTTACTATTTATAGCACTTGGCAGCATCCTCTCCTGCACCCGCTGAAGGGGGAATCCTGTCTATTTTCCATTACTGCTCTTTAGGGCAAAAAGATTGCATGTGAAAATAAGAAGCTCCAGAGGTTGCACCTGAAATAAAAAGTGATCATGGCAAGTTTAAGATGGAGGCAAGCTCTCTGTTATCTTGATGTCCCTCCCGTAAGTCCCTCCACTTTTAGCCAGGTTCCCAGCCCTAGGACAGGCTAATGACATGCTTTCTATTTGACTCAAAAAAAGCCATTGACTTTTTTAAAAATTGTATTTTATTTTATTTTATTTCTTTCAAGGCAATATTTAATTAGTGACTGCGGAGGGAAAAAGCTGAACAGCTTAGAGAAGGTTTATGGTTCAGGTCTGCAACACTCAGCAACTTGGCATTCTAATCCTGTTATTTCTCACCTTAAACTGAACAGAGTCAGCAGGGTTGGGCTTTTTTTTCTCTTCCCATAATTCATCTAGGTATTAGGTTTCCCCCTCCCTACTTCCTGCTCTCATCCATTGCTTTATCTGACTTCTTTGTCCTGTTCTCTCCTAAATTTCTTTCTGGATATCAAAAACAGAACAATATCTTGGTGGTTCATTTGTTGCTGAGCCATTTAGAAGTGAATTTAGTTTTCTTCCTTCTAATTTTGATTCCCAGAAGAAGCCCCCTGTTTCCCATGAGAACTTTACTCCTAAGGTGACCACCCAGAGAAACTGAGCCATGTCCCTGGTTCTCTTCTCAGTTTCAGACTATAAACATTTTCTAGCCAGGATCCCAGACTTTTATCTAGTACAGGGGGAACTTTTCATGTTTATGCAATTAAACCTCACCCTCTACCCCCACAGTATCCATTTTTCATTAAATAAAATATGGTTTTTCTGGGAAGTTAACAAGTATCCTTCCTATTACGAAAAATTTAGTATTCAGGATTTCAAATGTATAGAATTCCAAAATCAGGGAAGGGTTTTCTTTAATGCAGTGCTTCTCAAAATTTAATGTGTACCTGGGGAGCTTGTTAAAATGCAGAATTTTCAGCTCCTCCTTTAGAGACTCTGATTCTATAAGTCTTGTATAAAATTCATGGAACTGTGTTTCAATAAGTAGATGATATAAAAACCACACTTGGAGAAACAGCATTTGAAGGCAAGCTGAATTAAATGTTACCCAATTCAGTTTGGTAGAATATTATTGTCCCTGAAGTTGTTAATGGGTGTTATGAAGAACACAAGGTCTGTGCTTGGAAGAGTTGGGGACATGACACTTTTTTTCCCACCCACCTGCTCATACACAGTTGGGAGGCCGACAGTGCACTTAGTAGGTTAGAGGTTCTGGAAAGTTCTGCAATAAAGAAACATACTTCCACTTCACTTAGCCAAATATTTCCAAGATGTCTTGGACCTTAAAACTTTTAATTCTTTAATTTTGTGGCTTAACACCTCTTCAGTTTGGATGAATTCTGTATGGAAAGCGTTGTCATGAGGGAGAGAGCAGCATCTACTGGACAAGGGGGAACCTGCAACCCAGCTCGACTATTAACCACATTTTCAGAGGAAAGAAGGAACAAAATGAGTGTGGCTCATTTTGGAGCCACATCTGGAGGAGTCTCTGGCCAGTGGAAGTGGCTGTAATCTGGAGAAACGTTTGTTATAACAGCCCTCATTTGTTAAGCATTCAGGATTTACTCGGCTGTTAAACATTTTTAATAGGTATTAGCGCATTTACTTCTCAGAATAACCCTGTGAGTCCGATGCTTCATCCCCATTTCACTGAGGAGGAAACTGAGAGGCTAATATTGGCTCAAGAAGGAGCCGAGTGTGATCCAAGCCCGGTCAGTCTGCCTCAAGAGCCTGTCCTGTTAACTGCTCTATCAGACACCCTCACCTGCGGTAGGAAGGTTCTGGAAATTTCCACCAGGGAGGAATGACAGCTCCAGCTACCTCAGTGCCTCAGGATTCTCTTTCTGCAAGAGGGCCTGGGATCACTGCCCCTTATGCATCAGAGAATTTATTATTATGACCGCCCGAACCTCTGGAAGATTTTGCTGTACTTAAACACAAAATATGCTTAGCAAAACAACCTGACAAGGATGATTCATGGAGAGCAATTAGGTGCGGAATCCTGTGCCTACCAAAGAAATGGAGGGGGCCGAGGATCTGGCCATCCTGCTGACACCTTGATAGGGAATGCGGTAGCCTGGTCCTTGTCACTGTAGCCTAGTCACAACCCCTTCATGTTTCTGAGCGTTGGAGGAGCCCCTGCAGGGCCAGCTGGCCTGGGCGACACAATCCCAATTTCAGCTTTTGGCCAGTTACTTTGTCGCCTTGGCCCTCTGTTTCCTAATCTTAATTTGAAAAGAGAAGGCAGACTAATGACACCTGCCTTGTAAGGAACGAATGTGTATATATGTATATATGTGTGTATTTATATCCATAATGCTTACAGTGCTTGACACAGGGAAGTTGTCTTCTACCTTTTGTGCCTTCCAGGCCTGAGGATGACTCTGTGCCAGTAGACCTTTCTTGTCATCTCTTTTAAAGGTGTTAATGAGGAGATAACTGGAGGTCAAAGTTGTAGCCCTGGGAGTGAGAGGGAATTGAGAAAAATACATCGTGGCTCCCAGATCCTGGATCTCTTCCGAAATGCATGTGGGATGTGGGTCACTGGGACTTACCATCCAGCCAGGAGTTTGGGTGACATTAATTTCCTTCTCTATAAGAATATGAATAATACTAGTTATAGACCTGTCCCACCGGGGACTTGGTGTCTTCTTCATTAATGAAAGCGGAGAAGGGTCACATGCCAATGGTGGAGAATTTCCCAAGCCTGATTTCCAAAGAGCTAACATGTGCTGAGCAACCTTTCAGAGCCTCTACAGAGGTAAACCATACAGTTGCCCCCTTTAAGATCAGGAAGCTGAAATTTAGGCAGGTTTGCTGTTAGCCTGTGGTCACACAAGCAGGAGAAGGAGAGTCTGAACCCAGATCCGATCTGTCTGCCTACCTTCCCAGTACTTCCTTCCAGCCATGTGGAAGGGGTGTGAGAAGAAGGAAGGCAGGAGGGACAATGGAGGACTGGCTCTTCAGTGACAGAAGCTTGGAAGGAACTGCCTACAGTCACATCAGGAACCTTGGAAATAAGCCTTCCTAGCACCTCCTCTTAGATTCCAAATTTTGTGGCTCTCCTAAGTCAGCCATTTCCTGCTATAGTATTTCATGCCCATCCCTTAGCAGAAAATGCTTTTGTGCCTCCAGAATGATGGTCCAGTGCCAGCCTCAGAAGCTCATCGAGTGAGCTGGTCTGTCATTGGCTATTTCCAAGGTCTGTCTTTGAGCTTGGTCCTGTGGACCCGGAAGCCCCTTGGCAATAGAGCTCAGTGGAAAAGCCCTCCTTCTCAAACTGAGGATGTACACTCACCAGAATAAGTTCTTCTCATGTCATTTTCCTTTGGATCAGGTCTCTGCTGAGCCCAGGATCAGGACCAGGGCAGGGACTGAGTATTCCATTCCTGGGGGCTTCCCATGAAGCCTGGATGATCAGCTGTGAGGAGGAGAAGGAGAAGGAGAAGGAGAGGAGAGGACTTTAACCAAAGCAGACCTCTTGAAGGCTTCCCAAAGCACTTGCATGGGGAGAGCCCGGCTTTTCTGCTCATAGGATGAAAATTTCTTTTCCACTTATTTGATCATATAGCAAGTGGTGGAAATCATAGACTCTGGGAAGGTTGGTCATGGATTTATCAGTGTTGACCGAAGCTGAGTGGGGTGTACAGAAGGGTTCATAGAATGATTCTTTCCACTTTCATGTATGTTCAGGAAAGTTCCATTATTAAAAAGATAAAATAGATCAAGGATTTGGAGAGAGAGAATCTTGATCAGGACTTGCAGCACAACCTCTTTCTTGCTGTGATGATTTAAATTTTCTGAGCCTTTGTTTTCTTATCAATATAATGGAGGTACTATCTGTCTAAAAGGATTATTATAGAAAATAAGTGAAATAATGAACTTAGTACAGTGACAGGCCCATAAAAATTGCTCAATGAACAGCTATCTTTGTTCCTATATTCTTTTTTTTAAGATTTTATTTACTTATTTGGCAGACAGAGATCACAAGTAGGCCTAGAGGCAGACAGAGGGGGAGAGGGAGAAGCAGGCTCCCTGCTGAGCAGAGAGCCCGATGCAGGGCTCAGTCCCAGGACCCTGAGATCATGGCTTGAGCCGAAGGCAGAGGCTTAACCCACGGAGCCACCCAGGTACCCCTTTGTTGCTATTTTCTTGTTTATCTTTGTTGTTAGTATCATTTTGTGAGCTCCTTACATCAGGTACTGTACCTTATTGAGCTTCCCATTCATTCTATCTAGTTCAATTCCAAGTTCATGTAATAAGAGTAACAAATATTTATGGAGCTTCTCCAAGGAGCCAGGCATTTTCTAGGAGGCAGAGATAGAGCAACAAACCAAATAGACAAAAAATTATATCCTAGCCCTTATGGAGCTTATATTTTTGTGGGAGGAGACAGAAAATAAGCAAGAGTCATTATGAATAAGTGAGTTGTATTTTTTGTTGGATGGTAGTAAGTGCTATGAGAAAAAATACAGCAGGGGATATTGGAACACAGGAGGAGTGTTGCACAATTACGTGGGACGGTGGGAACAGGACTTGGTAACAAGGTAACATTTGAACGAAGGCCACAAGAGGGTGGGAAAGTGAGTCACTTGGCTATTGGAAGAATTTTCTCCACGGTGGGAATTCAATATATTTTGTTTAATAGCTCTCTGAGACCTATTTAACTCTTACATCACTTCCTAACTTCCAAGGTATGCATGTTTTATCTCTCAGTAGGCTCCCTGAGAGGTTAGACAACGTACTATCTTTATGTTTGTGCTAAATCTCAGAACTCCCTACTCAGTGCCATGCATAGGTTAAGAACTCAGTCATTGTTTATAGAAAATAAAGCCATACCTATCTTTCCTGAGAGTTCCCTCTAATGCAAACAGAAACTGCGGCATTTAGGATTACAGTAAAACTCACTCCCTTTACCTGTACCTTAAAAAAAAAAAAAAAGATTATTTATTTATTTGAGAGAGAGAGTGCACATGCTAAAAGTGGTGGGGGGCAGAGGGAGAGGGACAAGCAGACTCTCCACCGAGCAGGGAGCCTAATGCAGGACTCTTGATCCCAGGGCCCTGAGATCATGACCTGAGCGGAATGAAGAGTCAAAAGCTTAACTGACTAAGCCACCCAGGTGTCCTCACCTGTACCTTTGTAAAACACTCTTTCCTAAGTTTTATTCGTTTGATGTTTTCAATTAAGCTAACTCAGAACAAAGCACACACTAATTGTAGCAAAATCTGTAGCTCAGAAGAATTTCTGGAAAGGTGAAAAAGACTATGGTGTAGGAGGACAAGGGACAGACATGACTGATGTTCAGCACAGTGCTAGCTGTGACAAAACATTGTAAAAGTCTTAATGCAAATTAAGAATCGCAGTTACACATTATGTGACCTTAATTGAAAGCAATAGTTCCCAATTAAATTTGATTCCACACATCCAAACAAATGACCAAAAACTCCTATTAAGGAAGCTGAAAAACGAAGATACCTGAAAAAAGTAATTTTCTTATGATACAGTCAGCAAGATTTTCTGCCATGGAGTTATTTCCCAAGGTCCATTTAGTAATCAGGTTCTTTAGTAACCAGACCTTCCAGAATAGGATCCAAGACCGTTCTGCCTCTGGTCAAGCACCTGTCCACAGTAAATGGTATAGAGAGATGGCACAGTGATTAATTTGGTTGCCCCTGATGTCTTCCTGAGAAGAACCACAGCCAAAATGGTAAATTACCTTTAGGATGGTAAATTACGTTCAGGCTTGTTGCAGATCCAACAGACAAAGATACTGATCTGTCCTCCTTCACACAGACCTGCCTCGTCTGGTGCTGAAGAATCCTTGGGGTTTTGTTTTTTTTTCCTTCAAACAACTTTATCAATATAAATTATTCTCAAATTGGGACCTACACAACACTGATCATTAGTTTAAACAGAGGCCTCTGTGTTGAGATGTTTTGTCCTCATAGAGCCTGATGAAGTAACATGTTGTGTAACTGCCAATCTCCAGAGAGACCCCCCCAGAAGCAGGTTGTCTATCTCCTGTCTCCTACGGCAGTCTCATGAATAAACCATCTTAACGTGAAGTCGTGTGCGTAAATAACCGACGCTAGGCTTGTGAGGGAAAACGAAAGGAGAGTGTGTGGGACACTGATCACACCATCAATGGTGCCTCAGCCAAGATTTGGGAGGTCTCCTTGGAGCTTGGTAACAGGTGGTTCTCCCATAAGTTTCAAATGAACAGAAATTCTGTTACATTTTAATGTCCCCTTTCCAGACCTCAGTTGACGATGAATAGGACTGATACAATTCTAAGCTTCCCCAGAAATTTCCAATCTTTTACTCTTCTGTAAGGCTGAATCCCAACTGGAAGGACTAGGATAAGTTTCCTTTGGACATGAACATGGATTTTTAAGCTTGGGGATGGGAGGGGGGGGGGCAGATCCCAGGTCTTTTGAATCTTTCCATTGAGACACCACAGAAACAGTATGGAGAGGAACTTCTCTCATTTCTGATTGTGTCTCCTCGCTCCCTCTTCCTCACTAGACTGGAGTTATGTGGCATTTAAAATAATGTCCTTTTAAGTTGTTTACCCATCTGTCCTAGATCAGTCTCCATCCCTCAGTCTTCTCCACCACATGTATTTCAAGTTTAGCTCTTTCTGCTTATGTCACACTTCTCTCCAATCTTTTTCCCTTGTTCTTTGTCAGCCAGCAAAAATCTCTGTCTTTCCATCTCCAGAACAGCCTACACGCCATCTGTCGAGGTTGGCAGGCTCCTGTTTTCTCCTCTCTTTCTTCCCCTGGTGGGAGTCAGTCAGGAAAAGCATGTGGATCCCCTCTGAAGCAGCTATAAGCAGACCAGACCCTCTGAGGGTTCCTTGTTCACTAATGAACCGTAGTTTTACGGGATGCGGAGTGAGCTTTGGAGTTTCAGTCTGTCTGCTTGGACCCAGGGTGTGGTTAGAACTCTAGGGTCAGAAGACCTGGTGTCAGCTCTGGGCCCCCCTAGTTATATGATCATGAGTGAGTCACTTACCAGATCAAAGCTTCTTCATACAGGCAATGTTGGTGACCACTGCATCTCCCTCATGGGGATTTGGTGAAGATTGACTGAGGTAATTCAGAGTTTAGCACAGTTGCTTGTCCCAGAAATGTTAGCTCTTCTTAGGGTGTCACCTCAAGCCAATGAGCAAAAGCCCGATGTTTCCCTCAAGAGTCCAGAGAAGACCCAGCACCTTCATACTGCAGAGGGGACCTGGCTGTGTCATTATGTGTCCAGAGACTGTAATCCCTCCATGAAAGTATAATGCTTCTTAGCCCCAGAGCACTAGTTTACTAACCCAGCGGCTAATCACTAAAAAGTCCTATCAAAACTTGTGTCCTAATTGAACAAGTAGTAATTTGCGCATAGAGCCTTTCTGGGGCTGAATTTCAAAGAGCAACGAGGACTTATGTCACAAAGGCTCTCTAACAGCCGGCTTTGTTTCCCAGACCTTTTCCTCTGGGAAATGCATTGCTTAAGACATTTCAAACGAAACCGGATAAAACTCTGGAGTGTACGAGGATGGGAACAAACCATAGTAGCCCTTAGGGATGTAGGGCTTAATGGCCTGGCAGTCCCTTTCCAAAGCCCGTTCATTTGATTCATGTGTCTTTCACCTCTAATGTATACAGAGGTAACCCAGATTGGAAACACAAAAATCTGCAGTTGTTTTGTAACTAAAAATTTATAGTGGCTAACCCTTACAGAGATCAGATCTATTTTGTAACTAAAAATTTTGTAACTAAAAATTTATAGTGGCTAACCCTTACAGAGATCAGATCTATTTTCCATGTCACATAAAATATGTGTTTCTTCTTAGATTTTCTTTGATATGTATCTTGGCTTAATCTTACATTAACAATTAAAAGATTATAATGAAAGACCATATTTCTTTCAAATAGGCTTAAAAGTGGCATCGATCAATTGGAAGAATGAAAATAATGGAGAAACAAGTTTAAGTGTGGGATTCGTGATCACTCGTGGAGCAATTATTCTAATAATTGCTCTGCTATGAGCAGAGATAATAGGGGTTTCATTTCCTCTCATTACTCTCCATCTTTGATGGAGATTCCTCACTGATCTCATAAAGTTAAGAATGTTTTGACTTGAACCTCCCTTAACATGGAAAGGGTAAACCTTTTGCAGCTGAGACAAGAGACCCGGAATCTTTAATTGACGGCCAGCTGCACCTGGCATCGTGCCTGTCTCAGCACGATGGGGTGGATAGGCCTGTTAATTACCAAAGGATTAATCCAAGAGGCAAGTGATTTGTAGAAATATTACTGAGATTACAGAGGTCCACTGTGAAAGCCGTCTGGTCCCAGACTCAATCTAACTTATTTTTTTCCCCTTGCTACACTGCCTAGGTCTATATATATGTTGATTTGTGGAGAGGAAATGAGCCCATCCAAGCTCTATTCTTATTAAGAACATCAGTCATCTCCCTGGTACAAGTGATTTTCAAGTTTTATACTACCACTGGCCACGGACTGACCTTAGGTTCCACTCTGGGTTATTTATAGTGGTGGGTTGGAACATGAATAAATGCAATTCACAGAACACTTAAAACTTACTTCACCCAAGCCTTCCTATAAATATCTCATCGGAGGAGCAATGGGCAAGGGCAAGAGAAATCAGGTTTTACTCTGTTCAGCCAATCTGCAGAAATGAATAAGTAGTCAGGTATGGAAAACGTAAGGTAAAAAAGCAGAGACCCTGAATAACTTAAAAACACACCAGATTTAGGGATATCCAAGATCCAATAGCCCAAGAGTAATAGGTTTGAGTAGATGTCAGATGCCTCCAGGGGCAGTAGCGCGAGCCTGTTCGCCTGGATTTAAGCACCCAACCCATAGCACACCGCAGCCTGTGTGGGGTAGAAGAAACTTGGAGGAGGAAACCCACGTGAGCTGTGAGGCGGAAACAGCTCAAGTGACCAGTCCTGTGTTCCCAGGTAGTGTAGTGAGGACCGGGACAGGCTCTGTCTGCTTTTCTCCTTCCTCGCCATCCGATGTGGACTTTCAGGCCAAATGGTCCGTTTTCTCCTGCTGGAAGATGAGAGCGAGAGAGTGGTCAGAAGACAAGAGCCTGTGATGGGTGAAGGGAAGGAGCCAAACCTTAGTAACACTGTCATATTTCCAAAGTGCTTTTGATCAGCAATAACAAATGCCTGGATTTGAGCAATTGCTAGTGATTTCCCAGGCTGTGAGGGGGAGGGATTAGGGAGACAATTAGACAGAATCATCTGTGTTATCTTATTTAAAGCAAATATCTGCCTTATGTTAATGGCATTTATAGGATCCACAGAGGTAATACTAATGGAATTACAGGGGACGTGGCCAGGAATGCCCAACAGGTGCCTATGGTAATTCAATTAGTAGAACCTTCAGGAACCATAAAATTGCATGAAATTCTTAGTTTTCCCCTTGTTGGGCAATTTAACAAAATCTTTATCTGTCTCTCTTTTCATGGGGAAGGAGTTAAAACCGCATCCTTCCTGAGCTTGAGCCACGTCACTAACGCATGCCTCAGGTAGAATTTAACTTCGAGAACCTTGCCACGTCAATGGATGTGCTCTCAACAAAGGCGAGGTCTTTTCAGCAGACACTGTGGGGAGCATTTACGGAATTGCATTGTTCTAGGCTTGTCTTTCCCATCACACGGCGGACCTGTATTTTCACAGTATCAGCCTGCGTGATGGAAGAAAATCCAGTCACCTTACCTTGGTCCTTCCAATCACCTCGTTTTATTCGGGAGGCAACCAAAGCTCAGGGGTCATTTGTTCAAGGTCACAGAGCTAGTCATTGGCAAGGGCTACAGCTGTAGCTGGGGTTCCCATTCTTCCCAGTCTGTGACCCTGGCCTTTTACACGCTCTTGTTGCAACAGAAAGACTGGTGTTAGGACTAGACTGAGTCTGGCGTGTGAAGGGGATGCTGATGACATTTAGGAGATGTTTAACTGTGTCCCTTATTGTTTCTGTCACATGGAAAGGAGTAGCACTGGTGTTCTTTATGTCCCAGCGTTATTCCATAGGAGAGGCATGGGAGGATTTTTGTTTTTTTTTTTTTTTTTTTCCCCCAAAACACTTTTAAGGAAACTGGTAGGAAAGTAAATTTTTCATCCTTCTCAATAACCTACAAATCTGTCTCTATAATAAGATCTCAGGCCTACTTCTTTCCATCAACAGGATGTTTTACTTCACCATTGTTTGGTCACCCACAACTCAAAGAGGGTAGTTAGTGGGGTTCTGTCCCTCCAATAATAAGCTTCTGAGAAGTCAGGTCTGGGAGGAGGACATTAGGCGAGGGCCTGGACTGCACTTCCCCAGGATACTCTCTCAGGATCACAAAGATGAGCAATGCTCATTTGCCTGCTATCAGAAACTAGGGATGAGATACATTGTTAATTTGTAGGCAAACCCTTGTGTCTAGCCATTTAGTGTATCAAATCTCTTTCTATCCCCTTTTGATTTTAATAAGCCTTAATTTTCCCCTCTCTCCTGAACAGCTACCCATGACTAAGAAGATTTAACTTTCTTTCCATACATATAGGGAAGCCTTGTACATATTTGCATATGGATAGAAAAGGTAGGACTATAAAATGATGAGGGGGTGTGTGTGCGTGCGTGCATGTGCTCATGCACACACGTGCAAGGGTGTGAAACGTATACACCAGCGCCTGCATTACCCAATAATAGTTGACCCAGAATTAGCCTCCAGTCTCCCTGAGAACCTTAAAACTCTCTCCAGGGATCCCCTACTAATTAGAGTATTTGGGGGTATTCTTTTAAAGATATCACCTTCTGGGGCACCTGGGTGGCTCAGTCAGTTGAGCGTCTGCTTTGGCTCAGGTCATGATCCCAGGATCCTGGGATCAAGCCCCGTGTCAGGCTCCTTGATCCGTGGGGAGCCTGCTTCCCCCCTCCCACTCTGCCTGCCACTCTGCCTCCCTGTGCGTGCTCTCTCTCTCTGTCAAATAAATAAATAAAAATCTTTAAAAAATATGTTACCTTCTGGGCCTTGTAGCAAAATATTTTCTGCTCACTGGTTCATTTGTTCATTATTCCATCAAACACCTACTGGTCACTTATCCTATACACCAAGCACTATGGCTGAGCCTGCACCAATAAATAGAGAAACGCTCACCATTCTCAAGGAGCTCACAGCACATGGTTCGCCCAAATGAGTCCAACTCATCGGTATGGTCTTCTTTCTTATGCCTCATATTCGGTTCTGACTTTTAATCCAAACATAAATTATTCACTCACAGGACAAATATTTGCCACCATTAATTATATTTACAAGAATGTGCTCCGGGTTTTGGGGATACTTCCGAAAATATCTTTGGGTCATTGTCACATCCCTGGAAGTAAACAGTGTACCCAAGGGACTTCCTTGAGGAGCAAAATATGTTTTTCAGAAATTTAAATTCCAATGTATTTAGCCGACTATTGTTACTATTTTATTGTCTTAAACTCTATTTTATGTCTTTAAACATGTCCATCGACCTCACTGGGTTTCATGCTTTTTTGGGTTCCCACTGTCCGGCATGAACTTTGCTTGTTGACAGCATTTTCACACACGAGCACGAGCGACTACAACAGGCCACGAAACAACACTTACCCTTACAAAGAGGGCTGGTCTCTGACATTTTCCTTTTTTAAAAAACATGACCATAACCCGATAACTGAGTTCACGGCCCATTAAAGCCCTCTACGGACACTGTCATTTTATTGTTTTTTTAATCGCATGTGTTTAAACACTCCCCTAAATACAACATAGTAGAATTGTCGCATCCATCCCCCTAAGTAACAATCTTCTGAACTATCCTGCAGGTACCACTTAAAAAAAATTTTTTTTAAGTAGGTTCCACACCCACTGTGGAGCCCAACACGGGGCTTGAACTCGATGCCCTGAGGTTAAGACCTGAGCTAAGAGAACCTTAACCGACTGAGCTACGCAGGTGCTCCTACCCCACAGGCCCCCCCCCTTTTTTTTATTTATTTGACAGAGAGAGAGAGAGAGAGAGAGATCACAAGTAAGCAGAGAGGCAGGCAGAGACGGGTTGGGGGGAAGCAGGCTGCCTGCTGAACAGAGAGCTTGATGTGGGGGTCTCAGGACCCTGAAATCACGACCTGAGCCGAAGGCAGAGGTTTAACCCACTGAACCACTCAGGCGCTCCATCCCACAGGCCACTTTTAGCAACGGCTTTATTCCACATATTTTTATTTGTATGTTTTTGCTGCTTTCTCTGTTTTTACCCTGTTCTTGATTTTGAAGTGGAAAAACTGATGTCAGTGCACCTTGACATTTTTCTTTCTACCTTTTTTTTTTTTTTTTTAAGATTTTCTTTAATTTCTTTCTACCTTTCACCTGTCCCTGTATTATATTTCTTTCTAGGCTGGTTGTATTTTCTCATTTAATGACTTAACAGTTATATCTAAGTAAGCATTCAAGAAAGTTAGCTTTATTGTGTAATTGTGATTCTTTTTGTTTGCTGGGCATCAAACTAATTGACTGTTTCCTTTCTTTTTTTTTAATCTTCAACTCCTTTTACCCATTTTAAAACAGTGTTGTTGGGCGCCTGGGTGGCTCAGTGGGTTAAGCTGCTGCCTTCGGCTCAGGTCATGATCTCAGGGTCCTGGGATCGAGTCCCGCATCGGGCTCTCTGCTCAGCAGGGAGCCTGCTTCCTCCTCTCTCTCTCTCTCTGCCTGCCTCTCTGCCTACTTGTGATCTCTCTCTGTCAAATAAATAAATAAATAAAATCTTTAAAAAAAAAAAAAAAAAGAATGTCTTTAAAAAAAAAAAAATAAAACAGTGTTGTTACTATTTTGTGGTCTGGTCTTATGCTCAGCAGCTCTGAAGCGGCCTAGGACAGACTTGTGTTGGGCAGAGAGCATACACAGGGCCCCCTCTTTCCTCACCGTGTCCTTCTCCCCATTCCCTGTATACTCCTACCTCAAAGTACCTACACCTCCAGAGCTATTTATTTCATCTGGGTTTGAATCCCAGGCCTGCCACTCTCTGACTGTGACATCTAGATAAGTCATTGAACTCCTCTGGAGCCCAGTTTGCTTAACCATAAGATTGGGAAAACTGTGGGAGACTCCCAGTAGGCAAAGTGACATCAAACTGACACCAATGCCTGCCAGCAAGAGGGAGTCAGCTCTTCAAAACGTAGCTGGTAAAGAGCCAGGCCAATCTAGGGATGCCAAGGGGCAAAGCGGAAGTCATTGACCAGCCATGGAACATGGTATGTCAAAAGCCAAGTGGGAAAAAAAAAATCTTTGGAATCCAAATCCTGGATGAGTATCAAAGATGGCCTGTAGGTAGAATTGTTGGTAACAGATAGGCCAAGAGCAAAAAACCTGGCAGATGTCATTTTGCTGATTTGTTGCTTCTTTTAAGAGGGTTTGGTGCATACCGCCCCCCCTTGGGCTGTTGCCTCAAAGCATTTGTAAAGAATAATGATACCTTCCTCACTGGGTTATTTTAAGATTTTGATGACACACTGAGTATGAAAGTGCTTTGAACACTGTAAAGTGCTCTGCAAATGCTAATTTCTCTATTTACCCCTTTTCACAACTGTTCAAAGCTGGCAATTTATATTGGGATAAGAGAAACAAATGTATGGTCCGGAGTAGAAGACTGCTAATGTTGAAGGAAATGCACATTTTGATAGATTGCTTTCTGCTGGCCCAGTTGTTTTCAGCCCTAGTTATACATTAGAATCACCTGATGAGCTTGGAAAACTTAGTGCCCCAGGGGCCCTAGACCCAGAGGTGCTGTACTGATTAGTCTGGGGAGGGGCCCGGGTATCAGCTTGGTGTAGAAGGTGATTCAGAATCAAGAGCCACTACCAGAAGAGGAGGTGAGTGTCGAAATGACAGCAGGACACCTGACCTTCCTGAGACCGGCCCACCCTATATGTATACCCATCAATGCAGGAGACTCTGCATTAATTTCTTCAATCAAAATATAGTCTTTGGACAGCTGCTCTCTGTCCCACATAGCCTGGGAAATCAAAGGTCATAATACAAACTTCCCACCCTTAAGCAGTTCAGTCCGTGGAAGACAGAGGCCTTCCTATGTCAGGTATAAATAGTTACAATTTCTTTTCTTTTTTAAGATTTTATTTGACACACAGATCACAAGTGGGCAGAGAGGCAGCCACAGAGAGAGGGGGAAGCAGGCTCCCCACTGAGCAGAGAGGCCAATGTGGGGCTCAATCCCAGGACCCTGAGATCATGACCTGAGCCAAAGGCAGAGGCTTAACCCACTGAGCCACCCAAGTACCCCAAGTAGTTACAATTTTGTGTGGCAAGTTCTATAATGGGGTAGGTAGACTATAGGTGTAAGGCTGCGAATTCTACCAGGAAATACCAAAAAAGCTCTTCAGCAAATGGGAAGTTTCACATGAGTGATGAAAAACATAGTTTTGCCAGGCAGAGCACAATAACCACAGCTAACATTTATTCACAATTAGCATAAATAGGTACTGCTCTGAACACTGTACCCTGTAACTCATCTCATCATTCCAGCGACAAACTTAGAAGGCAGGTATTAATACTAGCCCCATTTGACTGTAGGGAAGTGATTCTCCCAATGTGGTGTCACCAAGGGCAGGGACCTGGTTAGAACGGCAAGTTCTCAACTCCCGCCCCAGACCTTCTGACTCGGAAACAGCTGGGTGGGCTTTTAAAGCCCACCTGTCTTAATAAGCCCTTCCGACGATTCCGATTCTCATCTATTCAAAACACAGATAGGTTAAGTAACCCACTCAAAGTCACCCAGAGACCAACTGGCAGGAGGAGGAGTCAGACCCCGGCAGTTTGGCTCAAAGTACCCACTCTTAACTTCTGTGCTGAGAGGAAGGGAAAAATCTTCCCCCAAATCATATGTTGAAGCCCTCATCCCAGTGTGACTATATCTGGAGACAGGATCCTTAGGAGCTAATTAAGATTAAATGAAGTCATAAGGATGGAGCCTCTTTACCATAGAGCTGCATCCTTATAAGAAGAGGAATAGAGAAAGGTCTCTCTCTCTCTCTCCCTCTCTCTCTCTGCTGTGTGGTGACCCAGCAAGAAGGTGGCCATCTGTAAGTCACAAAGGGAGCTCTCAACAGAACCCAACTGCACTGACACCCTGATCTCAGACTTCCAGCCCCCAGAAGTGGGAGAAAATAAACTTCTGTTGTTGAAGCCATCCACTCTGAGATACTGTTTTTATTTTTTTAAGATTATTTATTTATTTATTTGACAGACAGATCACAAGCAGGCAGAGAGGCAGAGAGAGGGGGAAGCAGCCTCCCTGCTGAGCAGAGAGCCAGATGTGGGGCTCGATCCCAGGACCCTGAGATTGTGACCTGAGCCGAAGACAGAGGCTTTAACCCACTGAGTCACCCAGGCTCCCCAAGATACTGTTTTTATAGTGGACCTGGCTAACTAAGGCATACGCTCACCTAGGAAGAGGCCAAGCACATGTAGAGGAAGGAGAAGAATAAGTTGTTGGACAAGAAGCACATGATGGAGTGTGAGGTGTGACAAAAACTGAAGCTAGGGAGATTGGAGTCAGGTCCCAAAGGCCTTCTATACAAGGGAAAGGTGTTCAGCTGTTCTCATGTGAACAGTGAGAAGCCACTGAAAGATATTAAGCCGATTAGGTTTGCATTTTAGAAGGGTCACTGTTGGGAAGAAGAGGGTGCATATGAGTATGGTGATTCGGGGGGTAGATTGATGAGCTGGGAAACTTACTTGTCTCTAGTTCAAAGCAAACATGAACTCAGGTCATGGAAATTTGGGCCTAAAATCTAAATAAAAGATGCGCTGAGAATAAGATGTCTGTGGAAAATTTACATAAGAAAATGTATACAGAAAGATAAATGTGTCCATATATATGTGACATATAAGCAGACTTACATATAGATTTATATGAGCATGGATGGGAGAAAGTTGTTGAAGACAGACACAGCTGTTGGTGTTTCTTATTCAGAGCAGCTGGAGGGAGAGGCAGAATGAATGTTCTCCTCAGACCTCTGTGTTATATTCCTTTTTGCAGACAGCATGCAATGCCTATTTAACATTTTAACAAACCCAGTTATAATCCACATGCATGTGTTGCGTGTACACACTCATGTGTGTGCAGGTCTGGAGCTCAGGTTTGTAAATTTGGGCGCCATTGCTGTATGGCTAACTGGGAGAAGTGTGGGAGTTCAGGAATGTTGGGAATGAGGAGAAAAGTCCTCCAAGCATGGCAGGCTGGGGCCTACTGTGTTTAAAGGAGGGCAAGGATGGGGTAGGGGCATAGAGGGACCAGCCCCTGAAAGTCACTGGAAGAGAGTCCCTGATCCTGAAGAAGCAGATTCTTCATCCCTCATGGTACCCCCAGTCCTTCCTGACACATGATAGTTGCTCAGCTGTCTAATGGCTGTGGAACGACAGGATACAAACGTTTTAGCAATGGGAGTGACCTCAGTGTCACATGCTGTGAGAAAAGTCAGGTCAGCCCTGCGGAACGCCCTTTTTTAAGTTTGACAATGAGGAGATTCAGAGAGTCAAGAGGAAGACAACTTCTATTTTCTTCTATCATTTCTCATATCTGCCCCCCCCCCACCAATCCTGAAAACATACACTTTTATAGATACACAATTCCACACCATACACACAAGCACCACGCAGACATAGATGTTGTATTCTATTTTCATCCCTCAGTTAGTATTTGAGGGAACGAAAACACACTTAGATATTTTCCTTGTGGCAACATGGCGGTAGAGGTAAGGTAAGGTAAGCATGGGCGAAAATCTTCCATCCTTCTTATTGCTCCCACATGGTTGAAGTCTAAACTTCTAAACTGGGCAGTATGATAGTTCTCCAACAGACAGCAGCTGTAGGCCAAACTTGAGGAAAATCAATGATCTATTTGCAGCAGGGTGATGGTTTGAATTTCCAACTTCGGCCACATGTACTGGAACGGTTTTTGTTTGGCTTTTTAAGGGCAACTTTGCACAGCATGAGCCCAGCTTGCTCTGGAGAAGAAGGAGGATTATCTGATAATTTTGATCATCAGCTCCTTCTGAGGCCCAAATCACAGAGACGAGAGGAGACTGGAGAGCCACTGGCCCTCCCCAAAATGTCCCAGGCAGATTGGAATTGAGGGTTATTTTAAGGACTCATTTTTACTTACTCATAGCATCTGAATCTGGATTTCCTTTGTCTCCAAGTGGACCCTGTCATGTTCCAACCCAAACGCTTTCTCTCATCTTCCCTTAGTGGGGACACAAAGAAAGGACAGCATATTCTGGGTAAAAAGTGCTTCTTAGCATTCTAATTCTTGAAATTGTATTTAGGCTGAGCAGTTTGGGATTCAGACCTAGCCCAGGATAGTTTTGTTGATGATGATGTATGAAAGCAGGGCAGGAAAGACATTGAAGGGTGTCTTCTTTCAAAACAAAGTACACTGAATTCTAGGGTATGGCCAACTTGCCTTTCCCTTGTGTTTCTAGCCAATGCCTCAGCAGATGCCCCACCTGGGTATGTAGAGAGAATTTGACCATTGTTTATCATCTCCCCAGCCGCCTCCTTGGACCAGGGCACTAGCATTTTTTAACTAGTCCTTTGTCTGATCTCTGACATCACCTGGTTTCTCCTCCCCCCTTGGCATTCTAGATAGATTCTGGTCTCCACAGAGCAGCCTGAGCAAACCTATTACAGCATAATGTTGCACTCAGGTAAAGCTCGCATCCCATAGGATCTTACAGAATCTGGTTGCCTGCTACCTACCCCGTTCTCTCCCACCTCCTCACTCCCTCATGGCTCCACTGCCATGCCAACCTTTCTGCCATTCCTCTGGCTGGCAAAGCAAGCTCCTGCCCACACACACTGCTCCCTCAGGCGGGTGTCCTTGTATCCTTGAAATGCCCTCTTGATGTTCCCATCTCACTTGTGTTGAGTCTTGGCTCACATGTACCTCTTACTTGAATACCAGATAGAAAACAGCATCCCCACCCGCACTGCTGCTCTCTAGCCTCTTGCCTTGTTGGATTCTTCTTCATGGAACTACTACCTCCTAATACATCATATATTTAATTATTGATATGTTTACAGTCTGTACTCTATCCCACTAGAATGTAAATTAAAGAAGTGGTTGACTAGTGCTTAGCATGTAGGAATGAGTCAATATTTTGTGGAATAAATATAAGATATAAAAATAGGATTTATTGTGACTCATAGTTCATAAAACAGGTGCTGCATAGAACTTGGACATTCGAGAGTTCTAGAAGCTTAAACCTACAATGTGCCCTTAGTTAATTTTCTCCTAACTTGTCCCTCATTTTATTAGGATGGTCTTGAACAATATTCTTCTGGCAATTTCAACGTCCTCTGCTGTATCATAAAAGACTGTTTCTTGAATAAAAGAGGAGGTTTCTTTAGTTTTCTCTTGAGACCCTAACTTATGTCCTTGCTTGTTATGGGAAGTCAGAGATTTTGCGTTGTCCCCCTTGGCAGCCCACATATAATTAACACATAGCCTTACGTATAGTTGGTTGCCGTCTAAAATACTTTGCTTGAAGCGTAAAAGTTGTTGAATATTTGGCTAGTTTGGTTTTCCTGAAGCCTAGGCTTAGAAACTTTCATCTAATCTGGATCCACTGAGGTGAAGTGAGCTCAACTCTGAATGCGCTGGGGTGAAGTGGGGTACAAAAGCCACATCCAATTCACTTCTCATCCATCCATTCATTCATTCATTCACTCACTCATTCATTCATTCTTTCAAGGAGCATTTTAAACATTAGGTAATATGTTAAATACTAGGGTTAAAATGAGAAGCCAAAACAAGGAATAATGCCACCTTCATGGAGCTTACAGACTAGTAACGGAGACTTGCTTTGATCAAATAATGATCCAGACAAATATGTAAAATTATAGTTGGCAATGTTATGGTAAAAGAGAGACGGTGTTCTAGGTGGCTGTAATTGGGAATTTGGCCTGACAGGGAGATTCAAGGAAGGCTTCCTTTAAGAAGTGGTTTGAGTAAAAGATAGGTGAACAGAGCCCTCAAGGACATTTGCTCCCACAGAGGCAAAATGAGGGATATTTGTGGTTGAAGGGTATTTGACTCCTCCAAGGCTCTTAAAGAAGGCCTACATGGCCGGTCCAAGGAGCAAGGTGGAATGTATGAGTTTGGCGAGGTGAGAGGAACCAGATCATTCATGTAAAGAGTGATGGGAAGCCAATGAATGACTGATGTGTTTGGGGTTGAGATTAAGGAAGTCTATTAGTTTTCTATAGCTGCATAGCAAATTAGCACAAATCTAGTGGCTTAAACCAACTCACGTTAATTATCTCACAGTTCCCATGAGTCAGGAATCTGTGCACGGCTTAGCTAGATCCTTTTCTCAGGGCCCTGCATGGCTGCAGTCAAGGTGTTGGCTAGGCTACATTGTCGCTGGAAGCTCGACCAAGAAAGAATCGACCTTTAAGACCCTGAAGCTCATTGGCAAAGTTCATTTGCTTGCAGTTATAGGTCTGAGGGTCCCAGCTTTGCACTGGCTCTCAGTGGGAGGCTGGCATCAGGCCACTGCCCCATGGCCTCTCTTGGGTAGGCAGTTCACAGCCTGACTGTTGCTTCCTCAAGGCCAGCAAGAGAATCTCCAGTCTGCTAAAGTGGAGTCTTCCAGAATATAGTGTAATTGTGAGAGGGACATTCCATAACTGTTGCTGCCTTCTGTTGATTAGAAGCAAGCTACAGGTTCTTCCTGTACTCAAGAGGAGGGAATTATTTGAGGCTCTGACTTGCTGGGGGCCACCTTAGGGAAGGAAAAGAGATGACATATTCAGATCTGATGCATTATGCAGAACACACTGAAAGTCCAGATGAGAAATGATCGTTTAGATTAAGGTGGTGGCAGTGAGAACAAAGACTTATGGTTAACTTTGTGCAGTATTTTATAAGTCAAATTGATAGGATTTAGTGAACGGTTATACTTCAGGGACAAGAAAAAGGAAGATATCAAAAATTACTATGAGGTTTCTATTGAATGAGTAGATCAGTGGCACTGAGCACTGTTTACTCATTAAAATCCTTTGAAGGGGCTTTTAAAAAATACTCACTCCAGGGCCTGACCCCATCTTTTTGAATTGGAACCTTTGGGGGGGTTCAGGCTTTGGTATCTTTTAAAAGGCTTTTTGGATGATTCTGGTGTGTAACCAGGATTGGGAACCACAAGAACAGATGGGTTATTTTCCCCTCGACTTTGATAGGAAACCACGTGAGATCATGAGGTTGATTTTGGATTTAGTGACTTGAGAAAGTTTTGAGACATCAGTTAAAGTACTTAGGTTTATACACAAATCCTATGATTCTCCCTCACGAGGGAAGGCTGGGCTTGAGGCATGACCCTGCTATGATCTATGGGGAACTGCCTTGAATAGCCATGAATGTGGGTGAGGCCATCCAGGGTAAAGCATATAGGGACAGGGGGAAAAGGCCTGGAGCTGGGCTTTGAGAAACCCCAACATGTAATCACATGGTATAGGAGTATGGTTCTGCAAGGAGCGGCCAGAGAGAAAGCGGAAAAAACCCAGAAAGTGCGGGGTCAAGGAAGCCAACAAAAGAACATGTTTATGAAAGTGGCATCACTTAGTGGTGTCAAATGAACTTGTGGAAATGGGCTGGGAGTCACTCAAATGCCTCTCTCTCCAACAAAGGATGCTAGAAAACTCTAAGTACTTTTAATTGAACCCCCCAAACTAGCATCTGCAAACTTTTTCTCCTTTTTTCCTCACTACAGAGGTAATGAGCGTAAAATGTAGGAAATTTAGGAAAAACAGATTAGCCAAAAGGAAAGAAATTTTAACTACCCCCAAAACCGACCAGCCGATGATAATTACATTTAGTGTGTGTGTGCCTGTGTGTATATATATATAAATACATACATACATATATATATATATATATACACACACACACACAAACCTTAGAATTCTTTTTTAAGCAGATATACATTATTTTTAACAGAACAACAACTTGCATACTGTTTTATATCCTGTATTCTTAATATATCCTAAATAAATTTCTGTATCATTAAATATTCTTATATAGCATACTTTTGAATGATTGCATTATATTGGATTATATGGTTATGCCATAATTTGCCCAAACGATCTATTCTACATCATTTGGGTGTTCTAAATTTTCCACTAGTATAAGGATCGCATTTTAAAATAAAAAACACAGTTGGGAATGTGATGGGTCAATAAAAAGCACTCAGAACTTGGGAATCAAATTGAGGAATAAGACACAGGTAAAGATGAGTTTCATTTTTGAAAGAGATAAGTAGAGAACATGACCTAGATCTGGAACTAAATCAGGCTTAGATGTACAAGCCCTCCCATTGCTCCTCCTGCAAGCTGACTGCCATGCCACGGAAGCAGGGCCCGCTGTGCTAAGTCTATTGGACGACAGAGAGCAGGCAGAATGCATATCTGCGGCATGCAGACAGCTGGCAAAAACAAAGAAGTCTAGAACTAATTGGGCCAGACCAGCTTTGTTCTTCTCTCAGATTCACAGTACAAAGAATTCTGGGCTCCTTCTCTTGGCGAAGTCTGTTCCCCATATGTGGTAGCCAGCCTTCAAGATGACTTTCAGTGAGTCTCAGTTCCTGGTGTCCGTACCCTTGTGTAGTCCCCTCCTCTAGAGCATCAGGTTTGGTCTACGTGAGCAATAAATATGGAAGAAATTGTGGTGTGTGATTTCTCTAGCTAAGTCATAAAGTCATGACCGCTTCTGCTTTGCTCACTTTTGGAGCACCCACTCTGAGGGAAGTCACTTCCATGTTGTAAGGATACTCAAGCCATCCTTTGGAGAGGTCCATGTGAGGGGAGTGGAGACCTCCTTCAGAGAGCCAGGACCCACCTGCCAGCCTTGAGAGTGAACCAATTCAGACGACTTCTATCCCCAAACCTTTAGATTCCTGGAGCCCTAGCCAACATCATGACTACCACCTTGTAAGAGACCCATTGTTCTGACCCAGTCAGAACCACCCAAATTCCCCACCCACAGAAATTGTGTGAGAAAGTAAATGTTTTTTTTTCTTATTTTTGACCAGTAAGTTTTACTACACAGTAATATGCAATTAATAGGTAATTAATAATAGGTTAAAAAACAGATAGCTCTTGGTTTCTCTCTTCCCCATGGTCATCCAATAAACATCCTTGTAGTGGAATCTTTGCACACATCTTCAAAATAATTATCCAGATGTAGACTTGCTAGATCCAAGGAAATGCAGAATTCCAATGTTATATGCTCAAATCTTAAGTGTGTTCTTGTACACAGCATGACATTGGCCTTAAAGTGTGTGGCCACGCCATCACCTTTCTTGCCCCATTCCCACATTTGTCTGGAGATCTATGTCTGTTTTCGGCCCATGGACAGCTGAGCTGGAACAGGAGTAAGAACAGAACAATGATAGGAGTCCTCAAAGGTAGGAGGACGCATGATGTGTCCTAGGGGATGTGCTGACTTCTGGAGGATTGTCTTTGTGAACCTGTCAGAAAGGTACGTACTTACGGATGCTCAGCATAGCTCCATTGATAAATGAGACGATGCCCTGGCAGAAGTATTTGCTGCACTGGATGGAAACACACTGATATATGGAAATGCAAAGATTCCTAGAAAGAAGAAAAAGGCCACACGCGGAGCCCAGGAGAGTGATGAATGGAGAGGAGGGAGAGGCGGCAAGAATAACACAAAGAGCTCCAAAGCGGTAGACGATGCATATGGCACTGGAGTCAGAGGAAGCCAGACCGACCGGACCGCAGGAGAGGGCGAGTTCGGCTAACGATCCCACCCATGGCAAGCTGCTCCTGTTTATGGGCAGGAAGCTATCAAGTTCCAGCAGCTGCAGCAGCATGCTTTTCAAAGGCCTAATTTTAGAATGCTTCTGATAGTGCCCTAGGAGTTGCTAGATGTGAATTAAAAACTCCAGGTCCCTTCCTCCCCCCACCTTTTCTAAATAAAGGGTTATGGATTTACTAATGGCCTTTGTATCCTGCTGAAAACAACCCTATCAAAGGAAAAAGATGTTACCGAGACGCAGAGGGTTAACAGCTTAGAAAAACCAAGATCACAGGTGGGTAGGTAGACAGAAGACAGGCTTGGAGAAAACTCAGAGCCTAAGACAAAGGGAGGGTAGAAAGGAAGAATACAAAGAGACTTTGAAGGGGAAAAATGGGCTGCCAAAAATAAATGTCACCCTGGGATCTGGGTATGTGGGGGTGGGGCATATGGAAGTCCCTAACAAAGTCCTCGGATCTTTGTTAGAACCGTGGTCTTGTCGGAAGAGTGGGGCTCAATGAAGGGTCTCTGGGCTGGGTGGCAGAGACCTGCCTAGATTCTAATCCCAGGTCACCCTTAACTGGCCACATAAGCCTCAACCTTGTCATCCCACTCTGGACTCCAGTTCTTTCTCTGTGAAACAAGGGGCCTTTCCACACATCTAGCATTCCAGATGTTAGTTTGCTGAGGTGGTCGCCATCTTCCTGGGATGTTTCTCTATCACAATCATTACTATTTTTTCCTCATTGGTTCCTCTCCACAATGGGCAGGGCGGAGGGAGGAGACCCGTGCGGAATGGACAGAGGATGGTTTGAGTGAGGGCGTGGATCTGGACGCTGCTTTTGGAGGGGAGGCAGCAAAAGTAAGAGAAGGCAGACAGATGGAAGCCACGGGAGAGAGAAGGGAGAGGGGAGAGTCTGGCCACGCTTGAAGGTGTGAAGCAGCCAGGACGATGAGGGAGAATTGGACAGAGGAGGGTGGAACCAAGTGGCTACAACCTGACTCTAGATCCAGACACCCTGCCCCGGCTGTAAAACACAGGCACCCCGACGAATGACTTCATCTCTTTAGCTCCTCATGTCCTCATCCGTACAGGTAAAATGACAGTCGGACATGATGCTATTTTTTTGTCCTGTGGATCTAGGGAAACTGTACATAAAACAGTGAGAATAGTCTGGAACCCAGTTACTACTCAATGGGTGTTAGCGATGGGTACTGGAAGATCCCTCTCGTTTGGAGCTTGGACAGTTGCTGTGGGTTTTGGAGAAGTCAAGCTCAGTGATGTTCCTGGAACAGGGGGTGCGGCTATGGGTCGGTAGGTTCAAGAACAATGTTGAAAAGCATTTGGGGGGGAGGCATGGAGTGGGATCGCTTTGTGTCTGTGAGTGAATCAAAAATGAAAATGGACGATAAGTATTTTAAGGAGGGCGCTTCACTATTCCCTCTGTGCCGGTTGCGGTGGCAGTTATGACCTGCTAACTGCTGCTCACCGCCCTTCAGAGAAAGAGCTCCCAGGCACCAAATCTATAAACCGTGTGCACTACTCCCCAGCCCCTCCTCCCCGATGCTCCCTGTGTGCCTCATGACCCCAAATGTTTTTAAGTCTGTCAGGCCACCTCAGGGGGAACTCTACCTGGGGGTGTGTCGATGGTACTCAGAGATGTCTCCCGTGGTCAGACAAGCTTACCTCCATTCCTCTTTGCTTGTTGGGTCTTTTCTTGGGTTTACTGTCTACCCCTTTGAGACTGTGCCGCATCGCCAAGAGGGTGACTGCACCGTCACCATGGAGGTTCAAAGAAAATGGAGGCCTCAGCAGGACCTTGGGGATGACTGCGCAGGAAGGCATGGGATTCGACTATGGAATGCCCGGCGTGTCTGTTGTTTGTTGGGACAGTCTGCACCATGGTAGGCAGTGACCCCTCTAGGGGATAGGAGTGTTCTAAGTGGGGATGAGAAAAACCAAAACGCAAGAACTGAGAGCATCTTTAATGGAAACTTTAGGGGACACGAAGCCCAGAAAACACCTGGGTAATTGCTCCCCAGGTCCTCCCTGCCAGCTGTGATGTCAGGAGGGCAGTTCCTGCCTTTGGGGCGCTCATTAGGGGAGAGAGTGAGGATGGATGGAGTGAGACAGGAAGCCCCATCCTGCTGAGTCCCCACTGCCAGTTCCAGGATCTGCCTGGGCCACCCCCCAGGCAGCATGGCCAAGGACTGAATAAGCACAAGGCTCTAGTGCTGGCAGAGTGTCAAGGATGGAGGGGCAGGGAGAGAGCTGAAGGAGCTACATTTGTGAATGAGTGTGATGAATTGTTTCTGTTTGTTTCCACTAAACCCCAGCTCCGCCTCACACAAGTGGAGCAACCAAGTGTGAGCAGCTGAGATGGTTGGAAATGGAAGGCTTGTCTGACCAGCTGTTCCGATTGGTGGCTGAAGCTCTCCAGCCAGAATGGCTGACTCGGGTCTTGCTCAGTCATATGGATGATGGGAAAAATAGAGACAGAACAGTACACCTCGTATCTTCGATGAGTTTTCAATTAGAAAAAGGGTGGTTTTTTTTTCATTATTTTTTACAAAAATAATGCATTGTTTTGTAGAAAACTTAGAAATGCATAAAATCATCACAAAGCAAAGAATATGTATCCATGATTAAAGCACTTGGCAGCAATTACCCATTTAAATGTACTTGCAACACTTTTCTCTCAGGAGAGCACAGCTTCGCAGATACTTTCTAATTCATTCTGCAGGGCAGGTGTGTGAGGTTTGCTTGGAAGAGAGCAGTGCATCTTTTTACGATTACTATGGAGACCTTAAATACATGGACATGTTCAGAATCATGAACTGATGATTATTATCATGATACTGGGGACTATCCACTGCTTTTGACCTCTAATAATAAAACTACACCGAACGATGAACATCTGTCTAATGCTTCTCAGTTGTAAAGAACTTTCCTTTGCAGCACCGTCCTGCTATGTATTTCCCCTATTTATTCACTGAAGTGCCAGTCCAGAGGCAGCCATGATTTGAAGGAGACGAACTTAGGAGTTACAGGTAGAAAACCAGGAGCCAGGAACTCTGGTCCCTTCACTTGTGTGGAACCATGATTCACTCCAATTCTTTATGCCCACAGCAACAGACTGAAAAGAGTGGATCCCTCCATATAAAGTCAGTATGCGTCTCTGTACCTGGGAAGGGTGTGAGCAAATTGCGTAGATGGGGATACAGAGGAGTGGGTGACGTGTGGATCCATCCAGCCCTGTGTGGTCCATGTGGTAGCTGTGAGCCACATGTGGCTATTGGGCACTTATTATGTGGCTGGTGCAACTAAGAAACCATGGTTTGAAATTTTATTTAATTTCAAGTAATTTTAATTTTCAAAATTTATACTCAGAGTAATAGAAAAAAATTTAAGTATGCTTGGAATAATCTGGGTGTGTGATTTCCTTTTTCAACTGTAAATTATTTCAAATCTAAATAAAGAATCAAGTATTTCTGATGAAAAATTAGACATTGAAGTGTGCTCTAAGTGTAAATACACCCTAGATTTCAGAATCAGTGTGGGAAAAAAAAAGAAACAGAAAATATTTTGGTAATAATTTTCTTAAATTAAGTACCTGTTCAGATGACAAGGTTTTGTGTTTTTATTTTATTTTTTTAATTGAGGTATAGTTTCCACACTAATATAAATAAGTTTCAGGTGTATGACATGGTGATTTGACAATTACACACGTTATGAACTGCTCACCATGAAAAGTATAGTTACTGTCACCATACAAAGTTACTTTAAATGACAGTATCTTGGATTCACTAGGTTGAAGAAAATATATTATTAAAACTAACTGCTCTGGGGTGCCTGGGTGGCTCAGTATGTTAAGCCTCTGCCTTCAGCTCAGGTCATGATCCCAGGGTCCTGAGATTGAGCCCCGCATTGGGCTCTCTGCTCATCAGGGAGCCTGCTTCCTCCTCTGTCTCTGCCTGCCTCTCTGCCTACTTGTGATCTCTCTCTGTCAAATAAACAAATAAAATCTTTTAAAAAAATTAACTACTCTACTTTGTTTTATCTTTTTAATGTTGCTGATAATAAGTTTACCATATCTGTGTTGTTTGCATTCTATTTTTATTGGACAATGCTGGATACAGCCACATGTAGCAAGTCTCGAGTTCTATCTTCTAAGATGTGAAGGATCAGGGTCCATTTGTCTTAGAACAAGGATCTGTCTCAATCTTCCGTATCCTTCCATAACTCCATAGACAAACATATTTTCAAATCATGGATTGGTAAATAGCAGGAGTCAGAGCTAAAAACAAAAAACAAAAAACAATGGTTTCAATGTTGGCTGCATGAACTGTGTAATCATGTATGAATTTCTTTTTTCTTTTTTCCTTTGTACAGGGAAATAATTTCAATCTCATAAAAAAGTCATACGGAGTACAAAGAACTCCCATATGCCCTTTATTCAGAGACCCCATTGAAGTTTTGCAACTGACCCAATAATGTCTTTTATAACAAAAGATCCAACCCAGGATTGTACATTGCTCATACTTGCCATGTCTCTTTCTTCAGTGCCCTTCAATCTGGAACAATTAGGTCCTCAGTCATTCTCTGACCTTTGTGACCTTAACATTTTTGAAGATTACTGGCTCGTTATTTTGTAGGATATCTCTCAATTTAGATTGTGTGATGTTTCCTTATGCTGAATTCAAGTAAAGTTTTTCTGCTGCAGTATGAGAGAAGTGATGTGATCGCCCATGATTTCTCTTTGTCTACATTCTGCTGATGTGAACTTGGATCACTAGGGTAAGAGGGGGGCTGTCAGGTTGTCCACTCCGAAGTTATATTTTTCTTTGTATAATTAATAAGTATTTCAAGGAAGATATTCTGAGACTGAAATATTCTTCTCTGATGAAGAATGGGGTATTTCACAGTTTAGCACTGATTTATGTTTCTTGCCTGAATGGATTATCCTGTGATAATTCCTAAATGATGATTTTCTAATTCCATCATTTTTCCCTACGTTTATTAGTTGGCATTCTATTCAAGATAAGGTTTCCCCCCACCCTGCAGTACAGGTGTATGGATGTGTAAATAATGTGGCCTCATAGGTTCTTATTTACTCAAAGGTATATAATCCATTACTACTAATATTTATTCTTTTTTTTTAAATATTTTATTTATTTATTTGACAGACAGAGATCCCAAGTAGGCAGAGAGGCAGGAAGAGAGAGAGAGAGAGAGGAGGAAGCAGGCTCTCTGCAGAGCAGAGAACCCGATGTGGGGCTCGATGCCAGGACCCTGGGATCATGACCCAAGGCGAAGGCAGAGGCTTCAACCCACTGAGCCACCCAGGTGCCCCTATTAATACTTATTCTGATGTTCAGATTGTCCCAGAATTGAGGGAGGAAGGGAAGCTTTTCAAGTTGGCTCTGTGTCCTTTTGACATGTATCTATCCTTTTTTATATGTATGTGTGTATGTTTGTGTGTGTATTATATATATACATAAAATATATAATCTATCTATATAATCTATAATTAATATATATAATATAGATAGATAGATCCAGTGGTTTGCTGGAGCTGGTTTACATTAGCTTGGAGAAGCCCGTTGCAAATTTTTCAGGAAATCTGTATCATTAACATCAAGTTGGTAGCTTGGAATCAAGCATGTTGCGAGTATTTACACCATGGAAGCTGGCAAATACTATAACCAGAACTTGTTCCTCCAAAGAGCTGGCTATTAAACATTTGCCAGGACACCAATGTTTCTGTCATAAAAAGGGGTTCCAAGTTCATGTTATATCTTAACTGCCACAGGCTGTGAACATCCATTTCTCCAAGGATCCCTGATTCCTTTTGGTGGAGAACAGGACTTAGAAACCAAGATCTTAAAATGAGGTGAGCCCTATTAGACATACTAGGGGTGGACAGAACTGGGAGAGATGGCTTGTTTGTGTGTGTGTCATACACAAGGGAATGTATTTGTGTGTGTGTGTATGTATGCATATATACACTTTAAATTTTTTAAGATTTTATTTATTGACAGATCACAAGTAGGCAGAGAGGCAGGCAAAGAGAGAGGAGGAAGCAGGATCCCTGCTGAGCAGAGAGCCCGAGTAGGGGCTTGATCTTAGGACCCTTGAGATCATGACCTGAGCTGAAGACAGAGGCTTAATCCACTGAGCCACCCAGGCACCGCATGCACTTTAATTTTAAATAAACTCTGTTTTTTGGGTTAATATTAGATTTATAGAAGAGTTAGAAAGAATACAGACTTACTGTGTATCCTTCACCCAGCTTCCCCTAATTTTAATATCTTGTAACAATGGTACATGTGTCAAAAATAAGAAATTAACATTGGTGCAACACTAGTAATTAAACTATGAAGTTTATTTAGATTACATCAGTTTTTCTACTAATATCCATTTTACTATTCCAGAATCCAATCCAGAATGTCATATTATATTTAGCCACACTCAACACTTTAATAGCTATCAAACATCTATCTCCTTATCTAGTCATCTGTCAACCTCTCCGTCTCTCTGTCGGTCCTTCCTTTTCTCTATTTCTATTTAGAAACATGAGTTCATACTTCTATTCTCAAGGCCACACCATAGGGTTTAATCTAGTGTTTGTTCATTCCATGTTTATAATTCCCCTCTTTGACCATGGGAAATTTAGCTCCTGTTATCCTTAATATATTTACTTATTGGCTAAATCGCCCTTTATGTAACTAATTTCCTGACTCCACTGGGCTGCTGTCGCACTCAGCCACCTACCTTACATGGATTCAATCCTTCCTAGTTCACAGGCCTGCCCATTGGTTTTTTGACTGAATTGGGAGGAAGAAAGGAAGGAAAGAGAGAAAGAAGGAAGGTGGGAAGGAAAGAAGAAAAGGAGGCAGGGAGGAAGGAAGTTAGCTGTACAGGTTTCTAAATCTCTTAGAATCTCATTTCCGTTATAGTAATCACTCCCAGAATAGTATTACCTACTTTATTGATAGTAAAGTGCTTAGCACACTGCCCGGTTGGAAATAAACAATCAGTACATAGGACCTGTAACTGGTTTTTTTTTTTTTAATTTTATTTATTTATTTGACAGAGAGAGATCACAAGTAGACAGAGAGGGAGGCAGAGAGAGAGGAGGAAGCAGGCTCCCTGCGGAGCAGAGAGCTGACACGGGACTCGATCCCAGGACCCTGAGATCATGACCCGAGCCGAAGGCAGCGGCTTAACCCACTGAGCCACCCAGGCGCCCCCTGTAACTGTTCTTGTTGTCCTTGTTGTCAAGGACCAATTAAGCCTGAAACAAGAGGCCTAGAAAAAGGGTTTGTGAGGATGAGTAATTTTGGTCTTCGCTGCCGTAACATAGGTTGGCAAACTAGATATGCATGAAAATCTTTCCTAAAAAGTTGGTCTCGATTATTCAGAGGTACTTCATGAGTCTGGGATCATTAGAATTTGTTGGCATAAGTCGGAGCTTCTCAACCTCAGCACTTCTGACATTTGGGGTCAGGGAATAATTGTTTTGGGGAATGATCCTGTGCATATAGGCTGCTTAACATCTACCTGAGCTGACGCACTAGAGAAGGCACCACTCTCCAAGTTGTTACAACCAAATAGTCCTCTAGAAATTAAGACGGTCCCATGGGGGCAAACACACAGACACACACACACACACACACACACACACACACATGCTCTAGAGACCCACCAGAACAAATGGTTGGCTCAGTCATAACTGCATTTTCTGTTACCATGTTTGAGAGATGGAATATTTGATTCAATTTAAAAATTTTAAGGAGTTCCTCAATACTATTTTTCTAAAGACTTGGACTGAAAATCAATGATACAATTCAAAATTAGGCTGAAAATCATCTTAGCTTTGAATCAGAAGCTGCAGAATCAAGCCTCAGCTGTCACTGAGCTGAGGACATCTGCAAATCCTGGTCAGCACAGAATCTGCCTAATGTGGCTTTGGCTAATAAGTCTGGCTGTAAGATAATTATTTCAAGGATTTGCACTCACCTTTCTTTCAAAGAAATCCGAGCATTACCTTCTAGCTTTTCCTTCTACCATCCGCTTCATGTATTTTACATTCTAGCTGAGTGTTCTTTGTCCAATAAACATTAGTTGGATGAATGAGTAGCTATTTGTTAGCTTTCCTAAAAGGAAGGAAGTGGGAAAACTTACAACCACATCGTACAGAGGGTTTAATTTGTCAAAAATAGTTTAGGTAGTCAGTGGCAGTGTGAGCCAGAATGAAGATGGAATTAAGATTTTTAGAGAATCACTCCCGTTCTTCCCTGGGATGCTCCGAAACCTTTTGCACGAGGACCCAGACAGTGTCCAAGCCGCTGCAGGCTACCTAAGTCTACAGCTCTGCTTTGTAGAAGAGAAAGAACTTGGCATTAAAGGATTAGAGAAGAACCCAAATAAACAAATAAATTGAATTGGCAACAATGTGGCAACTGCATAAATTCAGAAGGATCAACACAAGGAAAACCTTCATTCTTCTGGACAGCACTGTCCAACTGAAGTTGCCCTGAATCCAAAGCATCTTTCATTGTGCGCCACCTCCTTGGGGCGGGGGGTCCTGGCAATCTGGGCAGCGTGGGCTCTGCCTCACGCCCAGGGGTGCATGGCAACAAGCCTTCTCAGCTGAAGACTGAATGAGCACTCAAAACCTGCTTCAGGTGCTTATTTCAGTGTGAGAACACCAGCTCCCGCCATCACTCGTTTAAGAGGATACGAATCCACAAGCAACCAGTAGAAATCAGTGTAAGGGAAGGGAAGTCTTTTGGCTCAAGAACAGAAGGGGGGGACTGGCAATGATGGGTAGGCTTGCTTTCCATCAGATCTTTCCATGCCAACTCCAACCATACTTTTAGAAATGGTTTCTCGAAGCCAGCAATCCCAATGTCTTACCAGATTTCTTAGTGGGTCGGGAACCTTAAGCTGACTCCTGCCACAACTCCATACACACCACACCCAACACAGCCACCTTATTATCATGTCCCTTTGTCACCTCGTGCCACCCCCCCCCCAACCAACTGCCTGCCAGTAGCCCTCAAAAGCCTGTGTGGGGAAAACATCGCCTTCATCCCAAAGCAAACCAAAAAACTCACTTAGCAATGCGTTTCTTGGACTGCACTACAAAAAAGGGATAATGATTCTTTCTCAATGTACTTATTGACATTCATTGAGCAGCATATAGTTTATTTTAGCTGGAGTCTGTGATGTAGCATCTATATTTAATTCCACAAGCTGTCAGGCGACTCATATATTTACAAACACCATCCCGGAAACAATGTGTTTGCTGGTCACAGCTGCCTCTGTAACATCTCAGGAGCTCGGTGCTGTTTGGCACAGCTCAGGGCATTATCATTTTACATTCTGCTCCGTGCCAAGGCCCAAAGAGGGCAGAGATTGGGTTAAAAGTTCAGATTCAGTGACAGGCCTGGCGGAAAGCCAAGAGCAAGAGTAGCATTGAGCGCTGAGGGTCAGAACGGAGAGCTGCTTGTCAGTCCCTGCTCCTTTGGAACGCCTCCCCGGTGGTGAGTACTTTCTATGTCATTGGCTTAGGTTTATTTTGGCTTCCCAGGCCTGAAAGAAACAGTTAAACTGTCCTGTGTGTATACAGAGCCTGGCTCTGCTGGGAAGTGGGCTGGGACTTAAACCATGGAAGTGAGGCTGGTGGGAAGGAGGCAGAGACAGAGAAGGTTTCCTCCCTGGGGGATGGAACCAGCTGTCTGCTAGGAGTTGGAGTGAATGACTCAGTAGCTGGACCCCGAAATGACGGCTGGGCCTACCCAGAGGCTGGCACCCATGGCCATGATCTTGGTAGCAGGAGGGCTAACCCTTGGCCAGCACACATAAAGAGGAACACAAAAAGAGCTTGGGGGGGCAGTTCAGAATTAAGCAAAAGGGTAGGCAATTCTTGGAGGTATATCCCTTACAACAGCAAGTAGGGGAGCCGAGGGCTGGGGGTGCAGGAGTTGGAAGGGCACGAGCCCCTAACCTGAGATGCATATGCTAAGATTGGGCAGAAGGGAGGAGATGGGGAACTTGAGCACAGCCCGGTTGGTTCGGGGGTCTGAGGGAAGAGCAGGGTAACTCAGGGGTAGGCAGGAAACCAGCAACCGCGGGTTGTTCACCTGGGCCCATGTTGGGGGAGCATATCTGACCTTACGATTTTTAAGACCATAGAGATGAAATAGAACAGCCTTCTCATAAGGCCATGCTGACTGGTCATCTAAACAGGAGCTAGTGATCTTTTCCCAGAACAGAAGGCTTAAATGTCTTTATCCAAGGCAGGATAATGATTTCTGATGTGTCCTACTTGTAAACTCTAGGATTTTAGGCTTTTCATCAATCTATAGCAATTTCTTAAATGCGAGTGACCTAGAAGCACCTAGGATAACTGCAGCTACCTTGTCACAGTAAAGTCTGTGGATTTTAGGTTTTAGGTCATTTTGACAATACTGAGGAATTTCTTGGAAGAACATCGTTGACTTCTCCATTCTTGAGTTTTCCTCTGTGTAAAATGGGCATAATATCAACATCAACTTCATCAGGTTTTATGAGAATTAAGTGAGTCAATGAATGGAAAGTTTGTAGACCAGTGTTTGGCATGTAGTAACTGATGCCCTCACAGTAATTGGCGATGATGAGGATGAAGGTAGCTCTGGAACTACTTCTGACTCTTGCAAATGTCAATTTAATCACTGACTTCTGTGGAATAGACAGAATGATCTCTAGGTTTGGTGTTGGGAGACCAGGCTCATGTCCTGATTTGCCCCAAATCAACAATGTGACTGAATAATTCATTGCACCTCTGTGGTCCTAGATTTTCTCATAGGTTGTCCATTGTGAAAGGGATTCCATCACTGGCTTGCCCTGGAGAGTTGTATCAAAATTTCCTTGAGGGATCTGCAAAACATTTCAAAATATACAAATATACCCCTACCTAGTACATCAGTTATTTCCTTCTCTGTCTCTATACCTCCCTCTGACTCCTGCCAACACACATACTCTGTACACACTCCAGGCTGTGGAGAACCACTGGATAACTTCTGGGATCTCACCCTGTCCCCCCAATTCCATGACATGACGAAGTGGAAATTAATCAGGGACCAAAAGACTATAGGAAGGCAAAGTTAACGATGCAGAGCCTCGCTTTGGGAAGTTTCTTAGAGAAAATGATCTAGAAGATATGACAGACACAGACTCATGAGAGGAAAGGAAGGCAGAGAGGAAAACAGTGGTGAATCCCACCGCCAGATAATAAAGGGCCAGAAATAAGCTAAAGGACCAGCCATCTCCGCTGTCATTAACTACCAAGGGCCTGGGGAGGAGGACCAGTGAAGCCACTCAGAGTGAGCTGTAGAGAGCCCCCAAAGCATAACGAGGACACATTTTTTTGTTTGTTTTTTAGATTTTATTTATTTATTTATTTGACAGACAGAGATCACAAGTAGGCAGAAAGGCAGGCAGAGAGAGAGAGAGAGAGAGAGAGAGGAGGAAGCAGGCTCCCTGCAGAGCAGAGAGCCTGATGTGGGGCTCGATCTCAGGACCCTGGGATCATGACCTGAGAGGAAGGCAGAGGCTTTACCCACTGAGCCACCCAGGTGCCCCAAGGACACATTTTTTTTTTAGCAGAGACTTTACCTTCTCAGGCTTCAGGGTTCTTATCTATAAACAACATCAAACAAACAAAAACAAAAACCCACATTGATGAGGGGACACCTGTGGACTCTTCTTGGCTCTTATAATCTATCTAGAAGAACTGGAAGGCAGAACAGTGAACACACACACAGCACTTACCATGGGCCACATACTTTTTAGAGGCTTTGCAAATATTAACTCATTTAATCCCTATAACCCTATGAGGAATCACTGTTATTACTATCATTTATATATATATATAATATATATGAGACATATAAAGGAGGATATAAAGTAGATACATATATATCGAGAGAGAGGTATATAAGGGAGATATATAAATATATATATATAAAATACATACGTACATATGTATATACATATGTGTGTATATATATATATATATATCTCATACATACATACATACAGCAGATGAGGAAGCGGAGGGAGACTTGGAGCCAGCCCGAGGAGCTGGGCATCTGACCTGGCTTGTAGCCCCCCTATTACAGGGTGGCAGTTGGGGGTCTCGGTGCTGGGCAGAGGGGGTCTCAGTGTGGGACTGGGGAGGGCAGATTTGTGTTCCACACCACAGGAGCTGCTGCTGTTTCATGAAGGAGTATGATGGAAGTGGTTTTGAGGAAGGTTAATCTGCATGGAGATCAGGATTTAAAGGCTTTGCCATGTGCCCTTTTCCCTTAGAGGTTCTGTTTGCTCAGCAGTGCCTTCTTTCCCTCTCCTGGAGACCCCCGTGACCCCAAGGTAAGCTCTGGGGCCGAGGGGCCTCCCTGGTCTGCACGTGTTGACCTGACTTTTATCATGTGAGATCGTGAGCAAACCTGACCGTTAGCTTGTCTCTCCAAGGAAAGTGCCAAGGACATTTGGCCAGCAAGTAGGAAGCCTCTGCGACGGACAGAGGAGTCTGGCCTTGATAAGTGAAGAGCAGAAACCCATAAATTTGAAGCCCTGAGGGGATGGAGCCCATAAGGTCTGATGTCACTAAAGCGTGTGTAGGCATGTGTATGTGTACACATGTGTGTATGCATGTATTCGTGAGTATGTGTGTATATGTGTGTGCACACATATATATGCATGTATATGCATGCATGTGTGTACACGTGTGTGTGCATGTGTATGTGTGTGGGCGTGCGCCCCTGTGTGTATATTATTCTTTTAAACTCATTGCAGGACCCCCAAATCCTATGTTTTGTTCCTCCTTCGTGAGGCCAAGTGCTGGGTCTGTTCTTGAGACTAACTGCCATCACCTAGTATATTCCTTGTGTGTCAGAATCGCTTAATCACTGACCGACAGACAGAAGTGGGTGAGGAGGCGGCCAGCTGAGTTAGAGGTCTTGGAGTCGGGATGTCTGAGATTGCCTTCTGCTTCCCCGCAGAGTGACCTCCGGCAAGGCCCTTCCCCTCTTCTAACCTCTCCACTTCGAGGGCTCAGAGGAATGTAAGAACATTTAGAAAACAGCCATGATAATTAGCTCTTACCTCTGCACAAATAAGCATTAATCTTGCTCGCCTGATTTTATGCAGGGAGGCTCTCCATCTGCCTCACCTATTTTAAGTCATTTCCTGACCAGCAGTCAGAAAATGCAGCAAACTTAGCTCGCCCGGGCCAGGCTCGTGCTGGGGGTGAACCTGAAGCCTGGAGAGGACATGGCGGTTGGGGGTAGGGGAGACATCTGCATGGGCTCACCTGGGGAATGGTGGCCATGACTGCTCTCAGAAGTGCAACCAGGAGCGTAGGATTGGGGTAAAAATGCCATGGTTGGTCTCTGTGGAGGCTTGCAGATCATTTCAACACGAGGGGAGAACGCGAGTCACTGATGGGAGCTGACAGCCCGCACGTCCACCTTCCCTTCAGGAATCCCAAGCCTACAACATCCTGTCATTCCTCCCTTTCTAGTCAAAGGGGAGGTTTCACACTAAGATGCTGTGGAGGGCAAGGACAAATAACACTTTCTGTGAGCTTTTACCACAGACCCCCTCCAAGTACTCAAGAAAACATCTCCTCATAGAGTTGGCCAATTAACCACACAAATGGCTTGAAAACTTATTTAATGTCACTGCCTAATCATTTTATTAAATGTCACTGCTCCAGTGGGCAAGAATTTTGGCTTTTCTACCTCACTTCCCATGTTTCACTCCCTTTCTGAAGCAGAGTTTCCTCCCAAGAAGTCTAGAGTTTTGATGCCTTTCCCCTCATGGGTGTACCCCTGCTACTTGCATAGAATTAGGGAATGTCAGCCTTGGGCAGGACCCAGGGATCATTTCACCTCTTAAATCATTTCACTGATGACCAAAAGGAGGCTCCCAGAGGGAAGTGACTTGCTCCCAAGGGCAACTGACTTATAAGTGGCAAAGTCCACAGAGTTTTACAGCTGCACATCCCACACAGGAGGCAGTGAGGTGTAACTGCTACAGGGTCTAGACTAGGTGGACCTGGGTCTGCCACTGAAACGTGAAATTGACTTCTGCAGTTTGCCCACCCACTCCTGGCCTCAGTAGGTTCATCTGCCAAAATGGGAATATAAAATCTGGAAGGTGAAGTTCAAGTGTAAGTTTGTCATCTTGTGCTTCAAGAGCAGTAACCACCATGCCTATATTAAGCGATTTATGCTGGCAATTTTTTGTTTTGTTTATTTTTTCAGCATTCCAAAATTCATTGTTTATGCACCACACCCAGTGCTCCATGCAATCTGTGCCCTCCTTAATACTGGGTGTGCCACCAGGCTCACCCAACCCCCACCCCGTCTTCTCTAAAACCCTCAGTATTTCCCAGAGTCCACAGTCTCTCATGGTTCATTTCCTCCTCTGATTTCCCCCAATTTACTTTTCCTTTCCTTCTCCTATTGTCCTCCATGTTTTCCCTTGTGCTCCATAAGTTAAGTGAAACCAAATGATAATTGACTTTCTCTGCTTATTTCACTCGGCATAATCTCTTCCAGTCCCATCCATGTTGATACGAAAGTTGGGTATTCATCTTTTCTGATGGCTGAGGAATATTCCATTGTATACTTGGACCACATCTTTTTTATCCATTTGTCTGTTGAAGGACATCTTGGCTCTTTCCACAGTGTGGCTATTGTAGACATTGCTGCTATGAACATTGGGGTACATATGGCCCTTCTTTTCACTGCATCTGTATCTTTGGGGTAAATACCCAGGAGTGCAATTGCAGGGGCAAAGGGTAGCTCTATTTTTAATTTTTTGAGGAATCTCCACACTGTTTTCCAAAGTGGCTGCACCAACTTGCATCCCCACCAACAGTGTAAGAGGGTTCCCCTTTCTCCACACCCTTGTCAA